>NC_044987.1:78274842-78622935 GCF_008728515.1 Papio anubis
AATAGCATTGCATGCTACATTAAAATCTTTCATAAAAGGATGAGTCAGTTGATGTGGCAGACTTCACTGTTGTCTTGTTCTAAGATATTGGCATAGCCTGTCTTATCTTCAGCAGCCACCTCAGCAGCCATCAACATCAGGCAAGAGCCTCCAGCAGCAAAGCATTTGGCTGATAAAGGTTCTGATGATGATTATGATTTCCCAGTGAAAAAGTATTTTTTAAGTATGCATGCACATTGCTTTAGACATAATGCCATTGCAACTCAATAGACTACAGTATAGTGTAAGCATAACTGATACGTGTACAAGGACACCAAAAATTCATGTGATTTACTTTATTGTAATATTTGCTTTATTGCAGTAATGGAAGCAGACTTCCAATGTCTTCAATGTATGCCTATTATGATAAAGGTTGTATATCAAAGTAGATTGTAAAACAGGCACTATTGAATGAATGGGATTGGGACAACTGAGTTTCTGTGTGAAATGAATAAAGGTGGAAACATACTTTACACATGATTTGAGGATAAATCCGAATACAGTACTTAAAATATTATAATGAAAATACAATTACCTGGGGGAGCCATAGCCAAATAGTTTTTAAATCAAAGTGGAAAAAGACTTTCAATTATGGGATACAATTCAGAAGATATTAAAGAAAATATTTATAAAGACAAAAAGAAGGCCAGCTGTGATGGCACACTCCTGTAATCCCAACACTTTGGGAGGCCATGTGGGGTGGATTGCTTAAGCTCACAAGTTTGAGACCATCCTGGGCAACATAGTGAAAACCCATCTCTACAAAAAATACAAAAACTATCCAGGTGTGGTGGTGCATGTCTATAGTCCCAGCTACTTGGGACATTGTGGTGGGAGGACAGTTTGAGCCCAGGCCACGGAGGTTACAATGCGCTGTCATCACACCACTGTGCTCCAGCCTGACTGATAGAGTCAGATTTTGTCTCAAAAAAAAAAAAAGTTTTTTTTTTTAGCATAACATTAACCATCATAATCAAGATATAAATAAACTGTGGCCAGGCGTGGTGGCTCACCCCTGTAATCCCAGCACTTTGGAAGGCCGAGGCGGGCAGATCACCTGAGGTCAGGAGTATGAGACCAGCCTGGCCAACATGGTGAAACCTGGTCTCTACTGAAAATACAAAAATTAATTGGTTGTGGTGGCACACGCTTGTAATCCCAGCTGCTTGAGAGGCTGAGCAAGAGAATGGATTCAACCTAGTAGTTGAAAGTTGCAGTGAGCCAAGATTGTGCCTCTGCACTCCAGCTTGGGTGACAGAACGAGACTCCATCTCAAAAAATAAATTAGTAAATTAATAAAATTAAATAAATAAATAAACAGGGAGATAGTTGGTAATGTATATTATAGCCAAAGTATAAATTTTCTCTATTGAAACAAATTTTTCTAAATGATGTTAATAATTCAAAATTGAAAAAGCTAATAAGAAAATAACTTTAAGTCATGATTCACAATTTGTAAAAATTAAAAACGGCTCCTAAACATATGGAAAGAGGAGAAATTCAACTCATAATGAAAGACATGCCAATTGAAATTACAGAGTTATATTTTACTTACCAAAATATTAAAAACCATTAAGTTTTATAGCATACAGTGTGGGGATGGAGAGGCATCAGGTACCCTCACTCATTTCTGCTGAGGATGCAGATGGATACAACTTCCAGTGAAGGAATTTTCAACATGTGAAAGCATGTATAAAGTATCATCCTTTTCTCTCTGTAATTCCTCATCTAGGAATTTGTCTTAGAGATATATTTGTGCATATTCAAAAGATCTATGTACTAAGTTAATAAATGCAGTGTTATTTACACTCAAAAACTTGTAACAGCCAAAATGGCCATCAATACTGTATAAATTATGGTCTATCTGTGCAATGGAATACTCTGTAGCTACCCAAAAAGAACAACAAACCTAATATAAAAGGCCCTCCAGAATTAGTTAGATTTTTTAAAAAGAACGCATGCCAATGTATATATTGTATGACAAAAAATATATAGTTGTTTTATTATTAAATATTTGTGAATTAATATACATTTTTATTAGTAAGTATAATAGGGTATGTCTTTGTTAACAAGGCAAGGATGCCTGAGGACCTAACATGGGAATGACAGTTTTCAGTGAGTGTATTTAAAGATTATTTTTAAAGCTTTGACTATATTACAATGTCACAAATAAATTTTCAAACAAAAAACATAAATTTAATGATCTAGCTAAGAGAGGGAAATAGAGATATGAGAAGATACAAGGAAGGGTGAGGAAATGAAGATAATGAGTACAGAAAACTCTTTGGAAGATTTTTTTTTTCTAAAGGAAGAAAGATAAATCAGGCTGTGGATAGAGATGAATGGTTGCTTAGATGGTGTTTTATGCCACAAATAGGATGGGGTGTTTCAATTGCAATGGAAGGATCCATTAGAGAAGGAAACATTGAAGATATAGAAGGGAGAGGCAATAATGCTATAAAATGTTTCTGGGGAGGAAACAGAGGAAACTGTACAAATGGAAAGGGTGGTTTCAAACCGGAATTTGCAGAGCCTATTTCCTGGCATGAGAGAAAATGCAGAGAGATGCACTCAGAGGCAGATGGGCAGGTAGGTTCGCTCTGTGGAGATTGAGTAATTCTCAGAAGAGCATCATCTGACAGTGATTAAAAAAACAAACAAAGAGTAGGTGGTTTTAGGAGAGAGACGATGGCTGAAAGTTTTCCTTTGGAGATGAGAAGCAGTTATGGAAATGTTACATGACTGTTCAGGAGATATAAGTGAACATTTCAGGTTAAAGGTCGTAAATGTACAGTGAAACTGCGAGGCATGGTTGTGTGTTCTGCTCCAGGCACACTCAGTTCTATGGGAATAGGCATGGAGTTAGTGGAGAGCTAGATTCAATCAGGGCAAAAGATAAACAGATGGTTCAGCAGGGACATATAAGCATGACAAATAAACACATAAAAAGATGCTCAACATCACTAATGTTTAGGACAATAAATATAAGTCACGAGATACCACTCTACCCTCTCAATATGGCTAAAATATAAAATACTGATAGTTTCAAATACTGGCTGACGTTTGAAGGAATTGGAGGTCTCATACACTGCCAATGAGAAAGTAAAATATTAGAGCTACTCTGGGAAATCTTGCATTTTCATACAATCCAGCAATCCAGTGTATCCTAGAAACTGGAAAATTTATCCTAGAAGCTGGGAAACTATGTTCACTTAAAAATCTGTACAGGAGAGGAGCCAAGATGGCCAAATAAAAACAGTTCTGGTCTGCAGCTCCCAGTGGGACCAACGCAGAAGACTGGTAATTTCTGCATTTCCAACTGAGGTACCCAGTTCATCTCACTGAGACTGGTTAGGCAGTGTGTACAAGCCACGGAGAGCAATGAGAAGCAGGGTGGGGCGTCGCTTCATCTGTGAAGTGCAAGGAGCCAGGGGACACCCTTCCCCCAATCAAGGGAAGCTGTGAGGAACTGTGCTACCAGCCCAGTACTACGGTTTTCAAATGGTTTTTGTAATCTGCAGATCAGGAGATTCCTTCGTGTGCCTACACCACCAGGGCTCTGGGTTTCAAGCACAATATTGGGCAGCTATTTGGGCAGAGACCGACCTAGCTGCAGGAATCTTTTTCATACCCGTGTGGTGCCTAGAACCCCAGTGAGACAGAACCATTCACTCCCCTGGAATGGGGGCTGAAGCCAGGGAGACAAGTGGTCTCCCTCAATGGGTCCCACTCCCACAGAGCCCAGCAAGCTAAGCACCACTGGCTTGAAATTCTCACTGCCAGCACAGCAGTCTGAGGTCGACCTGGAACGATCGAGTTTCGTAGAGGGAGGGGTATCCGCCATTCCTGAGGCTTTACTAGGCAGTTTTCCCCTGACAATGCTAAGAAGGTTGGGAGGTTTGGACTGCATGGAATTCACCACAGCGGCTAAGCAGCTGTGGCCAGACTACTTCTCTAGATTCCTCCTCACTGGGCAGGACATCTCTGAAGGAAAGGCAGCAGGTCCAGCAGGGGTTTACAGATAAAATTCCTATCTCCTTGGGATGGAACATGTGGGGGAAAGGGAGGCTGTGGGTGCAACTGCCACAGATTTAATCTTTCCTGCCTGCTGCCTCTGAAGAGAGCAGCTGATCCTGACAAGGGGGGGTTCTCCCAGCACAGTGCACCAGCTCTGCTAAGGGACAGACTGCCTCCTCAAGTGGGTCCCTGACCCCCGTGCCTCCCAACTGGGAGAGACCTCCTAACAGGGGTTGACAGACACCTCATACAGGAGAGGTCTGGTTGCCATCAGGCCAGTGGCCCTCTGGAATGAAGCTTCCAGAGAAGGGATCAGGCAGCCATCTTTGCTGTTCTGCAGCCTCCAGTGGTGGTACCCAGGTGAACAGGGTCTGGATTGGACCTCCAGCAAACTGCAGCAGACCTGCAAAAGAGGGGCCTGACTGTTAGAAGACAAACTAGCAAACAGAAAGCAATAACATCAACATCAACTAAAACACCCCCACACAAAAACCCCACCCAAAGGTCATCAACCTCAAAGATCAAAGGTAGATAAATCCAGAAATATGAGGAAAGCAGTGCAAAAATACTGAAAATTCCAAAAACCAGAAAGCCTCCTCTCCGCCAAAGTATCACAACTCCTCTCAAGCAACAGCACAAAACTGCGTGGAGAATGAGATTGACGAATTGACAGAGTAGGTTTCAGAAGGTTGGTAATAACAAACTCCTTTGAGTGAAAGGAGCATATTCTAACCCAATGAAAGAAAGTTAAGAACCTTGATAAAAGGTTATAGGAACTGCTAACTAGAATAACCAGTACAGAGAGGAACATAAGTGACCTGATGGAGCTGAAAAACATAGCACAAGGACTTTGTGAAGCATACACAAGTATCAATAGCCAAATTGATCAAGTGGAAGAAAGAATATCAGAGAGCGAAGATCAGCTTACTGAAATAAGGTGTGAAGACTAGATTAGAGAAAAAAAGAATGAAAAGGAATGAACAAAACCTTCAAGAAATCTGGGGCTATGTGAATAGACAAACCTACAATTGATTGGTGCAACCGAAGGTGATGGGAAGAATGGAACCAAGTTCAAAAATACACTTCAGGATATTATCCAGGAGAACTTCACCATCCTAGCAAGACAGGCCAACATTCAAATTTAGGAAACAGAGAGAACAGAGAAATTTAGGAAACAGAGAACAACACTAAGATATTCCTCGAGAAGAGCAACCCCAAGACACATAATTGTCAGATTCTCCAAAGTTGAAATGAAGGAAAAAATGTTAAAGGCAGCCAGAGAGAAAGGTCAGGCTACCTAAAACGCAAGCCCATCAGAATAACAGCAGATCTCTCTGCAGAAACCCCACAAGGCAGAAGAGAGTAGGGGGCAATATTCAACATTCTTAAAGAAAAGAATTTTCAACCCAGAGTTTCATATCTAGTCAAACTAAGCTCCATATGCAAAGAAGAAAAAAAATCCTTTCCTGACAGGCAAATTATGAGGGATTTTGTCATCACTAGGCCTGCCTTACAGGAGCTCCTGAAGGAAGCACTAAATATAGAAAGGAAAAACTGGTACCAGCCACTGCAAAAACACACTAAAATATAAAGACCAATGACACTATGAAGAAACTGCATTAACTAATGTGCAAAATACCCAGCTAGCATCATGATGACAGGATCAAATTCACACATAACAATATTAACCTTAAATATAAATGGGCCAAATGCCCCAATTAAAAGACACAGACAGGCAAATTGGATAAACAGTCAAGACCCATAGGTGTACTGTATTTAGGAGACCCATCTCATGTGCAAAGACACACATAGGCTCAAAATAAGGGGATGGAAAAATATTTGCCAAGCAAATGGAAAGCAAAAAAAGCAGTGGTCGCAATTCTAGTCTTTGATGAAACAGTCTTTAAACTAACAAAGGTCAAAAAAGACATAGGAGGGCATTACGTAATGGTAAAGGGATCAATGCAACAAGAAGAGCTAACTATCCTAAATATATATGTACCCAATACAGGAGCACACACATTCATAAAACAAGTTCTTACAGACCTACAAAGAGACTTAGACTCTCACACAATAATAGCAGGAGACTTTTACATCCCACTGTCAATATTGGATCAATGAGACAGAAAATTAACAAGGATATTCAGGACTTGAATTCAGCTCTGAACCAAGTAAACCTAATAGACATTGACAGAACTCTCCACTCCAAATCAACAGTATATACATTCTTCTTAGTACCACATAGCACTTATTCTAAAATCAACCACATAATTGGAAGTAAAATACTCCTCAGCAAATACAAAAGATTGGAAACAATAACAAACAATCTCTCTGACTGCAGTGCAATCAAATTAGAACTCAGGATTAAGAAACTCACTCAAAACCACACAACTACATGGAAATTGAACAAGCTGCTCCTGAATGACTACTGGGTAAATAACAAAATTAAGGCAGAAATAAAGAAGTTCTTTGAAATCAATGAGAACAAAGAGACAACATACCAGAATCTCTGGGACACAGCTAAAGCAGTGTTAAGAGGGAAATTTATAGTACCAAATGCCCACATCAGAAAGCTGAAAAGGCTTGAAATCAACACCCTACATCACAATTTAAAAAACTAGAGAAGCAAGAACAAGCAACTTCAAAAGCTAGCAGAAGACAAGAAATAACTAAGAGAAGAACTGAAGGAGCTAGAAACATGAAAAACCCTTAAAAAAAAATCAATGAATCCAGAAGCTGACTTACTCAAAACGTTAACAAGATAGATAGACCACCAGCTAGACTAGCAAATAAGAAGAGAGAAAAATCAAATAGACACAATAAAAAACGATAGAGGGGATATCACCACTGATCCCACAGAAATACAAACCACCATCAAAGAATACTACAAACACCTCTAAGCAAATCAACTAGAAAATCTAGAAGAAATGGATAAATCCCTGGACATATACACCCTCCTCTGATGAAACCAGGAAGAAGCCAAATCCCTGAAAAGACTAATAACAAGTTCTGAAATTGAGGCAGTAATTAGTAGCCTATCAATGAAAAAAAGTTCAAGACCAGATAGATTGACAGCCAAATTCTACCAGAGGTACAAAGAGGAGCTGTTACCATTCCTTCTGAAACTATTCCAAACAATAGAAAAAGAAGGACTCCTCCCTAACTCATTTTATGAGGCCAGCTTCATCTGATACCAAAACCTGGCAGAGACACAACAAAAAAAAGAAAATTGCAGACCAATAACCCTGATGAACATTGATGCAAAAATCCTCAATAAAATAATGGCAAACCAAATCCAGCAGCACATCAAAAAGGTTATCCACCACCATCAAGTCAGCTTCATCCCTGGGATGCAAGACTGGTTCAACATATACAAATCAATAAGTGTAATCCATCACATAAACAGAACCAATAACAAACACCACGTGATTATCTCAATAGATGCAGAAAAGGCCTTTGATAAAATTCAACATCCCTTCATGTTAAAAACTCTCAATCAACTAGGTATTGATGGAACATATCTCAAAATAATAAGAGCTATTTATGATAAACCCATAGCCAATATGACACTGAATGGGCAAAAACTGGAAACACTTCCTTTAAAAACTGGAAACAAGACAGAAATGCCTTCTTACCACTCCTATTCAACACAGTATTGAAAGTTCTGGCCAGGGAAATCAGGTAAGAGAGATAAATGAAGGGTATTCAAATAGGAAGACAGGAAGTCAAATTGTCTCTATTTGCAGATGACAGGATTGTATATTTAGAAAACCCCATTGTCTCAGCCCCAAAACTCCTTAAACTGATAATCAACTTCAGCAAAGTCTCAGGATACAAAATCAGTGTGCAAAAATTGCAAGCATTCCTATACACGAATAATAGAAAAGCAGAGCGCCAAATCATGAGTGAACTCCCTCTCACAATTGTTGCAAAGAGAATAAAAGACTTAGGAATACAACATACAAGGGATGTGAAAGACCTCTTCAAGGAAAATTACAAACCAGTACTCAAGGAAATAAGAGAGGATCCAAACAAATGGAAAAAAATTCCATTCTCATGGATATGAAGAACCAGTATCATGAAAATGGCCATACTACCCAAAGTAATTTATAGTTTCAGTGCTATTCCCATCAAGCTACCATTGACTTTCTACACAGAATTAGAAAAAAACTAGTTTAAATTTCATTTAAAATCAAAAAGAGCCCATATCGCCAAGACAATCCTAAGGAAAAGGAACAAAGCTGGAGGCATCACGCTACCTGACTTCAAACTATACTACAATGGTACAGTAACCAAAACAGCATGGTACTGCTACCAAAACAGATACATAGACGAGTGAAACAGAACAGAGACCTCAGAAATAACACCACACATCTACAACCATCTGATCTTTGACAAACCTGACAAAAATAAGCAATGGTGAAAGGATTCCCTATTTAATAAGTGGTGCTGGGATAACTGGCTAGCCATATGCAGAAAACAAAAATTGGACCCCTTCCTTACATCGTGTACAAAAATAAACTCTAGATGGATTAAACACTTAAATGTAAAACCCAAAACCATAAAAAAGAAAACCCAGAAGAAAATCCAGGCAATAGCATTCAGGACATAGGCATAGGCAATGACTTCATGATGAAAACACCAAGAGCAATTGCAGCAAAAGCCAAAATTGGCAAATGTGATCTAATTAACCTAAACAGCTTCTGCACAGCAAAAGAAACTATCATCAGAGGGAACAGGCAACTTACAGAACGGTAGGAAATTTTTGCAATCTCACCATTTCACAAAGACCTAATATCCAGAATCTTAAAGGGAGTTAAACAAATTTAAAAGAGGAAAACACCTCCACCCCATCAATAAGTGGGTGAAGGATATGAACAGACACCTCTCAAAAGAAGACATTTATGCAGCCAAAAAATGTATGAAAAAAAGCTCATCATCACTGGTCATTAGAGAAATGCAAATAAAAACCACAATGAGATACCATCTCACGACAGTCAGAATGGTAATTATTAAAAAGTTAGGAGGCCGGGCCCGGTGGCTCACGCCTGTAATCCTAGCACTTTGGGAGGCCGAGGGGGGAGGATCACAAGGTCAGGAGATTGAGACTATCCTGGCTAACATGGTGAAACCCTGTCTCTACTAAAAATACAAAAAATTAGTCAAAAAAAAAATTTAGGAAAAAACAGATGCTGATGAAGCTGTGGAGAAATAGGAAAGCCTTTTTACTGTTGGTAGGAGTGTAAATTAGTTCAACCATTGTGGAAGACTGTGAGAAGACTTCTCAAGGATGTGAAACCAGAAATATCATTTAGCCCAGCAATCCCATTACTGGGTATATATCCAAAGGATTATAAATCATTCTAGTATAGAGACACATGCACATGTATGTTTATTGCAGCACTATTTACAACAGCAAAGACTTGGAAACAACCCAAATGCTCATCAACGATAGACTGGATGAAGAAAATGTAGCACATATACACTATGGAATACTATGCAGTCATAAAAAAGAATAAGTTCATGTCCTTAACAGCGACATAGATGAAGCTGGAGCCATTATTCTTAACAAATTAACACAGGAACAGAAAACCAAACAACGCACGTTCTCACTCAAAATTGGGAGTTGAAAAATGAGAACTGTTGAACACAGGGAGGGGAACATTACAGACCGCTTCCTATTGGGTTGTGGGAATCAAGGGGAGGGAAATCATTATGACATATACCTAATGCATGCAGGGCTTAAAACCTAGATGATGGGTTGATAGGTGCAGCAAACCACCATGGCAGATGCATACCTATGTTAGAAACCTGCAGATTATGCACATGTATCCCAGAACTTAAAGTAAAATAAAAAAGTCTCTACACATATGTGTATAGCTACTTTATTTATAAATGCCACGTTAAAAAAAAACAGCAATGTCTTTCCACTTGTGAATAGTGAAACAAAGCATAGTACATCCATACAATGGAATACTACTCAGTAGTATAAAAAAGTCAGCAATAAACTATTGGTAGCTGGAAAATGTCAGGTGAATCTTGAGGACATTATGCTGAATAAGAAAACCCAAAGTCAAAAGATTAGATACCATATGATTCCATTTATGTAACACTTTTGAAATGATGAAATTACAGACATGAAGAATAGATCAGTGATTAGAGGGATTTGGGAAGAAGCACACTGTGTGTGTGACAGTAGGAGGAGCCCAAGGGAATTCTTCTGTCGTGAAGGAACACTTCTATGTTCAATGTGATTGTGTTTATGAATCTATACCTGTGACAAATATTGTGGAATGAAACAGAGGAATATCTCACTCCAAAAATGAGTGCATGCAAACACTGGTAAAATTTGGTAAGATGGTGCTGTAGCTATTTGGTGAAATCTGCTAAGATTTGCAGTGTAGATAATTAGATGGTATCAATGTCAGTTTCCTGGTTTTGACAATACATTTATTTAACATGTAAGTATTGCTGTAGGTTGGGTGATGGGCATACAGGAACTCACTGTACTGCTTTCGTAACTTCTTTGTAGTCTACAATTAATTCATAGTAAAAACTTAAAAACCAACTGAAAGGCCTGTTCATTGTATGGACTTATCTCCATGGATATTGAAGTCACCAAGAATGAGGACATGGGGTATGCTGGAAGGAAGTTTGTAAACCAGGCACATAGGCTAGAAGATAATGTAGTAAGCATTAACAGACACCTTCCACAAAATTAAGCACATACTAAATTTTTCATCATATGTGTTTCCAATAACTCTTAAAATGAATACATACACTTTTACAGACACAACTTAAGGCTGAATCATCTCTACTCTCAGCAATAATTGTACATGTCTTTGATAAGAAGGCAAGGGTGCCTGCACATCTAGAATGGAAATGACAATTTTCTTCAACTTCAGAATGTCTGAGGTTGATATGTATTATTCTCTCACATGTATACTAAGATGTTAAAACAGGAGAATTAAACTAAATGTCAAGACACTATAGATATTATGTTACAAAGAGGTGCTAGGTGACACAGAATTTGAATAGGAATTTTTGGATATCCATATCAAGCTATGCCGAATTTAGGTTTGAATTTTTATGTGACAGTTACAATGTTGACTTAATTCACAGATTAACTATCTCCCTTACTCCCAATGTGGGCCTTTTGTAGGTAAAAATGCTGCTCCAGAGAAGGGGCTGCATTCATTGCTTCTCTCTTCTCCTCTAACCCCCACACGTTTTTTTTGTGCGTGTGTTTTTTTTATCCATGTCTTCTGACCCTGGAGGTCTGGATATATCACTGTGAGGAGAGTAAGGAGAGCCGGGCATTGATTTTGATTTGTCCTGTTGGCCTGACCTGCCTGGCCCTTTCTGGGCTTATATTATTATAGAGCTCACTCCTATGAATATCACAAAACTAACAGCAAGCCCTATCACTTCAAGGCCAGAAAAGATAATGTTCATTATTCAGAGCACTCCAGCCTTGTGATTCTATTTAAGAGGGATCTTGCCATTCCAAATACATGAGGTGGCACAAGGAATAAAACTCATATATGAATTATTCACCATTCCCTAAAAAACTCTAGGCTTTTATTAACAGTGCCACTGTGAATTATCTCTTCTCCCATTTCCATCTGTTGGATCCTATTTATCTCTCTTTGCCCAATACAAAAATCTACATGACTGGCAAAATTTGCAGAGGGTATAATTATAATAATAATGCTGGTTCAGTTGTAGTCATCAGTTAAAATTCTACCTATGACACGAAGCCTTCCATGATCCACTCACTTCTACATACACACTCAGGAATGAGATCTGCTGTCTCTGCTCTCCTTCCTTGTGTTTGCATCCTGCAAAGCTCCAGAATAATTGGACCAATATGATGGGCATGAGCATTGAGATTTCATCTTCTATACTCTGCTGTCACTGCTAGATAACAGCAAACAAATGTCATCCATATCTGTAGCCAGCATTGATGCATTGACAATAATGGGGCCTGATTGATACCATACCGTCTTACAGAACAAGCATCTCGGCAGACTTTTCAGACTCTAGGTCACTGCCGCATAGGTGAGAAGAACATACGCTTACTGTGATTACAGTCACTGTGTAGAGACGTAAATTTCTCAAGCTGTCAGGATCATAACAGTAGTTATCTTCTGTCCTCAGGCTGTCAGGATCATAATAGTAGTTATCTTCAGTCCATGGTTATGATAAAATCACACCTTACCCACATATTCTGAAAAGAGATATATAAGCACAAATGAAACAGTTTCAGCCTGGGGCAATCCCATAACCTCACTTCTGCTTGATTTGCCTGGAATGAGCATGTGATCCATGCTGGCCATGCAGTCAGCTTGAGAATCCCAAATTCCTGAAACCAGGTCCAGGGTTCTTCCCATTCTGGCACTTGCATATCCTGCTTCCCTACACATCTTAGGATTTCTAGATATTAGTTGGGTTTGCCTGAAGGCAAGGGCTTCTTTTGCTAGAACACAGGGTAATGGTAGTAGGTAGTTCTGCAATGTCTGTGGCCTAAGCAACTGCAGGGTCTCTTGAAAATCTTTTCAGGAATTGTGCATTGGTGTGATGTTGGACTATCATCTGAGGGTTGTTGTAAGATTCAGCCTATTAGTTTTGTGATGTCATCAATTATAAAATCGTTGCTAAGATTGTTGCCTTCCATGAGTATCCAACTGGTGAACATTCTCTAATTTATTAAAATCATGTTGTTCTGCTTCAGCTGGGTGCTTTGGTGTGGCATTCCTCTTCATGATGGCAGCCAGATAACTTGGAATTTTTAGATAGCCTCTCCTCTGAGCACCTTTGAGCCACAAACACAATACTTAGATAGCATGTATCACACTGGGAGGCAGTCTTTCCTGCACTAGTGTCCTTCCTTCACAGGCTGTGCACTCTGTGAATGTGGGTATGTTTACTTTGACTCCCAAGTATCAAGATGCAAGCTAGAGAATAGATGATGCTCAGTATGTATTTATACAATAAACAGTAGAAAAAGTGAGAGATATTGGTATGAAAAGCCCACTTAATGATGTATTCAGGAATGCAAGTGCCTAGATTAATTGAAAATGACTGTTAATCAGTATTTACAAAAACGATACATTTGTAATATGAACATTTCAATTTTATCAGAATTCATTCACTATAATAGAGTGAACATTTGTTTGTGTAGGGTTCAGCAAATTGAATTCTACTCTGTCTGGCTGAAAATACATCTGTCAATCATTGTCTAGGATTTGCGGTTTAGATTAGTTTATTTGTAGATCTTAGCATCAGATACATAGCATTCTGTCCTAGCAAATCGTTCTATATTTCTCATTTTTGCCTAATTTTGTAGAGTTGGAAGACTTACATCTACTAAACTAACAATAATTTGGAATCTGCTTTTATTTTCCATTTGAGTGTTCACATTAGTTTTTATGGAAACTGCAGTTCTTCTTTCATACTATTTTTTCATTGATCTGTGCTGTATTTTGATAAATTAGGTAATTATACAGAGAAGTTTAATTGGCAAAGCAGGACAAGAAACAGATCCAATTGGTTCTTGTGATTGTGATGACTCAGTGTCCTTGAGCCCAGGTGTACTAGAGCATCAGTGAATGGCCACAAAGGCTCAGCATTTTCTCGGCATCAATCAATATATTTTCTTCAAGAAGTGGAAAGGATTGGTTATAGACATAGAATGTATTAGTCAGAGACTTATTTAAAAGCTGTTGCTTTTATGTAGAATTAGCACAGTGCCTGATGAATTAGAATTCAATGTTTGTTGAATTCATGCCTAAAATATAGTTATGAGTGGAAGCTTCCCAAAAAGTGCCAAGAGAGACTTTCATGTATTTTCTCACTTTCTGGAGAACACTCCTGGATGCCCTGCATGCTCCTCCTTGATATGAAACCAAGAGGAAATGATATCATTGACCTTGGAAAGAAGGCAGATCATGAGCAGACTCCCACATCCCCTCCATTCTTCTTCCCAGAGGCAGTGAGCAGACCTTCAACGAAAGGGAACAGCTGTTCTCAGAATGACCAACTGCAGAGGACACTCTATTAAGTGGGAGGTGCCTATACGAGTTCCAGTGAGACCTGGTGACTGAGCCAGCCTTTGCAAGATGTTGGATGAACCTGTGATTTTCAGGCGGGAGCTACTTGAGAGAAATATTTACCAAGCATCTTCTAAATTGCACACCTAGTCTGTTGCATTAGAAATTCGAAGACACAATCCTTGCTTTAAAAGACCTCAGAGTACGGTTGAAGAGAAAGAAGTGAGGACAGATAATTCAAGTACACTGTTGTAAGTGGTGTAGTTGAGTAATGCTGAGGTCAAGTGAGTTCAGATTGGGCTTCAGGGACAGAATCTAAGCTTTCATAAAGCTGAAGTTTTCTTCTGTCAAAAGAAAAAGAATTTCACTAACATCAAAATAAGCAGGTTTCCAAGTTAGAAACAGAATTATTTGATTCAACTGCTAGGTGAAAATTCTCTACAGAATTCCCCATGGTAGACAACATCTTTAGCCAAAACTGTACAATTGATATCACAGACTCCCTGAGTGGACTCTCCCAATAACCTCGATCTGAACTAAAGACATCACATCAAAGCTCTTGACATGGAGCATTGGCTGCAAACACTGGCTTCCTGCTTCCTCGACCTGTAGGAAACCCTCACCTACAGCCAAGTCCTCCTACAGCATTTGGAAATTGAGGGTGAACAGATGGGATTCAGCATCAGCAGAGTGCTGGGGCTGGAAGAGCAATGGATCTGGACTGAGGGGACCTGAATTCAACATTGTGAATAGTGTGAGAAGAGCCACCAATAAATTTTGTTGGACAAATTGAAAACTATATACTTATTTATTACTTTCATAGCTACTTTGTACTGTCTCCTGCATACTCAAATTGCACTTGTCAGCTCCCCTCAGTGAGGGCCAATCTGAGGGGCAGCCTCACTGTCTGTGAGCAGCACACAGTCCACTGTGATGTCACATCTTCTCTTGGTGGTCTCTTCTGTCTGCTTGAGTTATCTGTGGAAGGGATAACCACTGGTGGAGCATAGTCCTGAATTTTGCACTGATCCCATTTCCATAATTAACTGTTTTTAATTGTGTTAAAATTTACATAACATACACTTTCTAACTATAATGATTTAAAGTGTACAATTCAGTGTCATTAAGTACATTCAAAATAAGTTGTAACTGTTACCACTGTCCGTTTTAACAACTTTGCATTATTCCACACCGAACGTCTGTGCTCGTTCAATAATGCCTACACATTCTCTCCATCATCCAGCACCAGGATCCTCCTAATTTGTTTTCTGTGTTCAAGAATTTCCTAGTTTTGATACCTCATAAAATTTGAACGTACAATATTGTTCTTTGGTCTGGCTTATTTTCCTTAGCACAATGTTTCCAGGTTCATCTATGTCACAGCATGTATTAGAATTCTATACCAACTGTAAGTTATTATCCAGATACTATAATTGACATTAGCATGGAAAGGTCAGATGTTTTCAGTGTTGCTTCTTATGTTAACAGCCATAAAACTGACTGAAAGTTATACCCAGAACAATTTGTACAAAACCCGGAAGAATGAAGAATTCTGCAGGTGAAAGTATCTGTAAGTGAAGAATAAATGGTTTTCCAGATAATTTCCACTTTGAAACCAATATTGAAGTTTTCAGTGGCCTAAATGGAACTGGTGGGACATATTTATTAGCTCCTCACTGGTCTATTAGTCCAGGAAGAGCTAAATTAGAACTTACCAGTTCTCAAAGTCTCAAAGGGAAGGGGCCATGGTTGTCTTTACTAGAAACCAAGGTCAATGTGTCACCATGCTGTGGACAATTACAGCAGAGGACTTTTCATAAAACCAATTTTCTAGACTGTTTTTTATGAAGAGAGAGTTTGTCTCTAAGTACATTATTTTGCTCTATATCTGAAAATATAATGGACGTAGAGATAGCAGAACTCATTTCTTTAGAATCGAGCTTCCAACTGTCGTAATGCCTCCAGTCATAGAAGGGAACATGATTTTCAGGGGAATATAGTCTGAGACATTAATAAGGAATCTTCCCTTTCGATATAATCAGGTAGGAAACAAGTATAAGGTAGAATTTTAAGGTTTTGGACAGGAACTACTTTCAATACCAGGTAATTGCAGAAAAAGTGTTCAGCAAGAAAGATTCAATGCAAGATAACAGGAAAAATATATTGGCAATATCAAGGAGAATCTAAACATTGTATTATCAGACTAATGCTTCCTATGGTTGAAAACTGCAACTGTCAGATTAGATAAAAATCAATTTGAAGACCTTGAGGAACCACTGAGACATTCCTGAGGTGCAACGCTAAGAAAAACACATGTAATTGTCAAGGGTGGCAGAGCAGTGTTGGTCTCAAAGTCCTGTCTGACTGACAGGGCAGAGGCTCTTCCTCACTGCCCGAATCTGCTTACCAACAGCTCCAGTGTTTCCTCAGGAAGCCGCCCTCCACCTTCATCCACCTCAGGCATGTCCTGCAGAGCCCTCTGGAGAACCAGCTTCAGGTTCTGCCTATTTTGACGCTGCCTAAAGCAGCCCATGAAGAAGTAAATGATGGGGTTGGCACTACTGTTAAGAGAAGAAAGTAAAATGGAAACTAGATGAACGTGACAATATATAAGACTCCCAAATCCAAGTGGTTCTATAAAAACAGGAAAAACTGAATACCGAAGGGCAGGCCGCAGAGGAAGAAGACCAGCACTGTGAGCAGGATGGTCATGTACAGCCTGGTCAGCGGCATCTTCCAGGATCCACAGAGGATCCTGACCAGCAGGACCAGGCTGGACCCATAGAGAACCACACATAAAAAATCAGCCACGCGACTGTGATGAAATCTGATGTTTGACACCAAACAGAATCAGCATCACTAAGCAGGAAACCACAGAACATCCTCTCCAGGATGCTCCACGGCAGGAACAGGGCCCAGAGCAGGACACACACGACCACTGACAGGTGTGTGGGGTGGCGGCAGCGGTACCAGATGGGCCACAGGACGGACAGGCAACTGTACAGAATATTTGTGTAGGGTATAGGTCTGAGCTGAACTGCTCAGCAATAGAGCAGAGGAAAGAGTAAGTGAGGGTGAGGTCTGAGTGCAACTGAAGGACATAACTGAAGTGTGGGAATATGTATGGGGGACTACTAAGTGTTCTGCTGGGTATACACAATGTAAACCTGTTTCATTCTCTCTTTCAGGAGATCTTTGGTTCGTTACTTTTACATGTACTGGGACACCAAAAATTCATGTGATTCACTTTATTGTAATATTTGCTGTATTACAGTGATAGAAGAAGACTTGCAACATCATCAATGTATGCCTATTGTGATAAAGGTTGTATATCAAAGTAGTGTGTAAAACAGGCACTATTCAATGAATGGGATTAGGACAACTGAGTTGCCGTGAGAAATAAAATAAAGGTGAAACATACTTTATATATGATTTGAAGATAAATTCAAATATACTACTTATTTAGGATGCAAACATCTGTATGTCCATGAGGTGAAACAGGAGGGTGTAGGTCTTGGAGTGTAAGAGAGCTATTCATGCAGATTTCAACTGGAGAATGAAGATTGGGTCTAATCTGAATAGTAGCAGCTGATTGAGAGTTTTTAAGATATTGTCTCTTTTCATTATCTGAAGAGCTTAGGAGGTAAGAATGAGTGTTATTCCCATATGGCTAAGAATGCATTGGAACACAAAAAGAGTGAATTATTCGTTCTGGGACTTATATAGTATGAATTTGAGCCCAACAGGGCTGACTAGGGCTGGTCCAGTCTTTGACCACCCCTTAACAGCACCACTCTGTGTCGATTATACATGTTAGAGGGGATAAAGGAGAGGAGGGATTCTCAAGTTAAATCCAAGTTGGCAGTCAAAATTATGGGTTAAAAAAAAAAAACTAACCTAAACAAATTTCAGATAGAGAAGGAGAAGCAAATCAAATAGGGAACAATATAGAGGAGAGTGAAAGGCATTTAGGAACAAATTCAGGAGTTCCTTTTTGCCTATCAGAGGCCACCTTTTCTCTGGAATCCCAAGAATGCACATGGGCAGGAACTCTTCAGGTAGAAAGAAGACACACCCTCCTCTGGGAGGTACAGAGAAGCATCAGGAGTGAGTGCATCCATCATGAGCTCTCTTAGAGAGACAAGCTGCCACCACCCTGATTGACGCGAAAAGGAAATGGGAGGAAAAGGAGAACCTCTGTTATCCACACTCTTGTTATCCACACTCAGGGCACTAAACACTTTGTCCATCTGTATTTATGGTATGATATGTTTGTCTTCCTTATGAAACTCGAAGCTCCATAAGGCGTAAGTCATGCCTATCTTTTTCACTGTGGTATCACCAACATCTAGCATGTGTTCCTTAAAGACCATCTATGGTATTATCCTCGTATAACATAAGATGAAGCCATGGCCTAGAGTATTAAAGTGTTTCCTTGTGATCACAACATGAAGAGCAGGTCCAGTACCCACCCCTGGTCCCTGGAGCCCTGCATGAGACTTCTGTACTGTTCTCTGCCCCATCATTTATTCTTTCTGAGGAGTTCCTGAAAAATCTTGATGTGAGCACAGAATCAGAGACAGTCAGGGGCTGAAGAGACTGCTAGGTTGCTAGCAAAATATTGATTTTCCTCTTTGGTCACATAATAATTCTGCGAGTCTAAAGGCAGCACAAGGACCCACATTCCAGTTTTCCTTGATGCTGGGTGCCATTGTATAACCAGGTGCTGTTCAATGAAAGGTGCACAAAAGTGAGGTAAGCAAGTCCTGGCTCATAGAATCAATCAAAAGAGCAAAGTTCCTCCTTTCCTCCACCCTTTTCTATCACGCTGGAATGCTAATGTGGCTGTGAACCATGTAGGATCACAAGGATGAGGGCACCTCCCTGGGGACTGGGGAGCTGCAGTTTTGGAATTCTGATGTATGATGCCTTGGAGTTTCCAGCTCAGATCTCACAGACAGTCATCTCTGGGCATTCACTGATGCTTGCTTCTGGAACCCCAGAACACACCAAAATATGCAGATACTCAATTTCCTTATATAAAAAGATGCAATATTTGTACACACCTTATGCTCTTTCTCCCAGATACATTAAATCATTTCTAAGTTATTTAGAATAACTGAAAAAATACAATTGCTATGTAAATTCTTGTTTTACTATACTTTTTTTGGAAGTAATGACAAGGAAAAACAAGTTTGTACCTGTTCAGTACATGCATACCTCTGCCATAACCTTATTTTAAAAATAATTTCCACCTGTGGTTTGCTGAATCTGCAGATTCAGAACCTAGAGACCCAGAGGCACGATTGTACCTTCTTGTTTCAGATATTTCTACTTCATTCTTTATTAGAGCCATGAAACTTATATTCCAAACCAAAAAAAAATTCTCTCTTTTTTAAATTACATTTTATTTTCTATGCATTTTTGATGAATGCAACCATTTCTGCATAGAAGTGACAGCAGAGAAAGACATGCCAAACATTAAAGTAGTCCTATAGAGCTAAAACGAGAAAGAAATCAATCACCTTTAGACAGAGAATGCCCAGTAATTAGGATGATATAAGATGGTGAGAGGGATCATCTCATTTGCTATGAGGTTTTGCTTTCCATTCTTTTCTGTCCCATTTGACATCCCAACAGAGTGGCTTTTATGTCCCACATCACTGGGATTCATTTTAATTCCAGCTTCTGGTGGAATTGTGACACTGGGACACACCAGCAGGAGACTGGAGGACGGCAGGAGAGCAACTTCGGATTTCCACCTCCTGGCTCTCTGCCTGTGTATGAGTTCATTCTCACATTGCTATAATGAAATACCTGAGACTGGCAAGTTTATGAAGAAAACAGGTTTAATTGGCTCATTGCTCTATAGGCTATACAGGAAGCATAGCAGCTTCTGCTTCTGGGGAGGCCTCAGGAAGCTTCCAATCATGGTGAAAGTCCAAGGAAGAGAGAGGCATCTCACACGGTGACAGCAAGAGCAATACAGAGAGAGGGAGGCGCTACACACTTTTAAACAACTAGATTTCATGAGAATTCACTCACTATCACTACAGCAATACCAAAGGGGGATGGTGTTTATACCATTCATGTGAAACCATCCCCACAATCTAATCACCTCCCACCAGGCCCTCCCTCCAGTACTGGGAGTTACAATCAACATGAGATTTAGAAGGGGACACAGATCCAAATCTTATCAGGCTGTGTGGCTTTGTGTTGGCCGTGCAAGGCTTCCCCACCTGCCTGCTGGTGCTCTCCCACCCCTATGGCTACAGCTATGGCCATGGCGACAATGGTAACTGCTCCTTCCCTGTCCCTTTCAGCCTAGGGGAGGACTTAGTGCTCCCCTATGCATTGCTGCTTAGGGTTCTGACCCATGCATTGTCTCTTTCCCTTAACCTTGCACATCTTTGTAAATACTTCCCTCATGAAACACTCCTCAATCATTTCAGTTGGGACTGTCTGTTTCTTCCTTGAACCTTTCCAGACAGGCAAGGAAGAAAAATTTAGAAAAGTAAGCAAAACAACAAAACCTGCTTCAACAGCAGTTCAACTCTATGAAGCAATGCCTACATGTCCCCTTGCTCCTTAAATGAATGTGAGAGGCAGAATTCTCTCCATGAGGACAGATTCAGTGATTGAAATAAAGGAGGTGATATGGGGAGATAAATCAGAAGTGGGGATCCCAGTTGAAGCTCAACACAGTCTGAGTTGGCAGCACTGTTTCCAGAAGGAAACTTTATGTCTCCTGTCTTTTCTTGAAACAAGCTCATGATCCCCTGCCTGTAGCACCTAGGTGGAAACACAGAAACGATCTTATAGGAAAAACCATAACTGACTATGGAAGAAGACTGTTCTTGGTACTTACCCTTATCTTTTTCTCTTTTGTCCAGCGGTGAAGACTTCCCTTGTGCTAAAGGTGGAGGGCCTTTCTGGGATTCAGTGACTTCAGAAGACCCTTTTGTGTTGCTTAATTCAGGAGATGCCTACAAGAGCTGGACTCAAAGCTGGTGGTCAATCCAGGCTTATGAAGATGCTGGACAGACTTGTTATTTCCTGTATGAGGACTATGGACAAATCAGCGGCCAGAGGTATTGGAGACACAAACCCTACCTGAGATGATTCTTGGCCTCTGTCCCATATCCAATATAGATAAGCCTCTCCCATCACATTCCATCTTGTTCAACTTCCTTGATAAAAACAGTGGCAAGGTTTGAGAGAACTGACTTCCGTTTTAAGGGAAGTTCTACTGTGTGTAAAATGCTATCAAATAGCATTGCATGCTACATTAAAATCTTTCATAAAAGGATGAGTCAATCGACGTGGCAAACTTCACTGTTGCCTTGTTTTAAGATATTGGCACAGCCTGTCTTACCTTTAGCAGCCACCTCAGCAGTCATCAATATCAAGCAAGACCCTCCAGCAGCAAAGCATTTGGCTAATAAAGGTTCTGATAATGGTTACGATTTCCTAGTAAAAAAGTATTTTTTAAGTAATGCATGTAGATTGCTTTAGACATAATGCCATTGTGCACTCAATAGACTACAATACAGTGTAAGTGTAATTTTTACATGTACCAGGACACCAAAAATTCATGTGATTCACTTTATTGTAATATTTGCTGTATTACAGTGATGGATGAAGACTTGCAATATCGTCAATGTATGCCTATTATGATAAAGGTAGTATATCAAAGTAGTGTGTAAACCAGGCACTATTCAATGAATGGGATTAGGACAACTGAGTTACTGTGAGAAAAAAAATAAAGGTGAAACATACTTTATATATGATTTGAGAATAAATCCAAATATACTACTTAAAATTTTATAACGAAAATGGAAGTACCTAGAGGAGCCATAGCCAAATAGTTTTTAAATCAAAGTGGAAAAAGACTTTCAGTTATAGGATACAATTCAGAAGACATAAAATAAAATATTAGAAAAGACAAAAAGAATGCCAGCTGATGGCCCACTCCTATAATCCCAGCACTTTGGGAGGCTGAGGTGAGTGGATCACTTGCGCTCATAAGTTGTAGACCATCCTGGGCAACATGGTGAAAACCTGTCCCTACAAAACTAGCCAGGTGTGGTGGTGCATGTCTGTCATCCCAGCTACTCGGGACGTTGGGGTGGGAGGACGGCTTGAGCCCAGGCTGCGGAGGTCACAGTGAGCTGACATCACATCACTGCACTCCAGCCTGGCTGATAGAGTCAGACCTTTTCACATGACAAACAAAATAACAACAACAACACAACAAAACCCTCAAAACCAAAAGCTATGTTTAGCATGACATGAACCATCATAATCAAAATGTAAATAAACTGTGGCCAGGCATGGTGGCTCACCCCTGTAATCCCAGCACTTTGGAAGGCCAAGGCGGTCAGATCACCTGAGGTCAGGAGTATGAAACCAGCCTGGCCAACATGGTGAAACCTAGTCTCTACTGAAAATACAAAAATTAGCCGAGTGTGGTGACGCATGCCTGTAATCCCAGCTGCTCAAAAGGCTGAGCAAGAGAATGGATTGAACCCGACAGGCGAAAGTTGCAGTGAGCCAAGATCACGCCTCTGCACTCCAGCCTGGGTGACAGAGCGAGATTCCATCCCAAAAGATAAATTAATAAATTAATAAAATTAAATAAATAAACAGGGAGATTTTTTGGTAATATATGTTATAGCCAAAGTATAAATTTTCTCTACTGATAAAAAGTTTTCTAAAATGATATTAATAATTCAAAATCCAAAAAGCTAATAGGAAAATAACTTTGTCATGATTCACAATTTCTAGAAAATAAAAATGGCTCCTAAACTATGGAAAGAGGAGAAATGCAACTCAGAATAAAAAACATGCCACTTAAAATTACAGAGTTATATTTTACTTACCAAAATATAAACGGCCATAAAGTTTGATAGCTTATAGTGTGGGGATGGAGTGGCATCAGGTACCCTCACTCATTTCTGCTGAGTATGCAGATGGATATAACTTCCAGTGAAGGCAATTTTCAACATATGTAAACATATATAAAGTAGTGTCCTTTTCTCTCTGTAATTCCTCATCTAGGAATTTATCTTAGAGATATATTTGTGCATGTTCAAAAGATCTACATACTAAGTTAATGAATGCAGTGTTATTTACAGTACAAGACTGGTGACAGCCAAAATGGCCACCAACACTGTAAAAATTATGGTCTATCTATGCAATAGAATACTCTGTAGCTGCACAGAAAGAACAACAAACCTAATATAAAAGGCCCTCCAGAATTTGTTAGATTTTTTAAAAAGAACGCATGCCAATGTATATATTGTATGACAAAAAATATATAGTTGTTTTTATTAAATATTTGTGAATTAATATAAACTTATTACTGAGTATAATAGGATATGCCTTTGTTAACAAGGCAAGGATGCCTGAGGGTCTAAAATGGGAATGACAGTTTTCAGCGCATGCATTTAAAGATTATTTTTTAAAGTTTTGACTTTATTATCATGTCACAAATAAATTTTCAAACGAAAAACATAAATTTAATGATCTAGCTAAGAGAGGGAGATAGAGATATGAGAAGATTGAGGTAGGATGAAAAAATGAAGACAATGAGTACAGAAAACTTTTTGGAGAATATTTTTTTTTCCAAAGCAAAGAAGACAGGTCAGGCTGTGGATAGAGATGAATGGTTGCTTAGATGGTGTTTTAAGCCAAGAATAGGATGCGGTGTTTCAATTACAGTGGAAGGATCCATTAGAGAAGGAAACATTGAAGATGCAGAAGGGAGAAGTAATAATGCTATGAAATGTTTCTAGGGAGGGAATGGGGAAACTGCACAAATGGAAAGGGTGGTTTCAAACCGGAATTTGCAGAGCCCATTTCCTGGCATGAGAGAAAATACCGAGAGATGTGCTCAGAGGCAGATGGGCAGGTAGGTTCGCTCTGGGGAGACTGAGTAATTCTCAGAAGAGCATCACCTGACAGAGATTTAAAAAAAAAAAAAAAAGTAGGCAGTTTCAGGAGAGAGAAGATGGTGTGAAGATTTTCCTTTGGAGAGTGAGAGGCAATTATGGAAATGTCACATGACTGTTCAGGAGATATAAGTGAATACTTCAGGCTCAAGGTCATAAATGTACAGTGAAACTGCTAGGCATGGTTGTGTGTTGAGCTCCAGCCACACTCTGTGCTATGGGAACAGGCATGAAGTTAGTGGAGAGCTCAATTCAACCAGGGCAAAAGATGAACATATGCTTCAGCAAGGACATATATGCATGATGAATAAACACATAAAAAGATGCTCAACGTCACTAATGTTTAGGGCAATAAATAAAAACTACAATGAGATACCAGTCTACCCTCTTAATATAACTAAAATATAAAATGCTGATAGTTTTAAATATTGGCTGAGATTTGAAGGAATTGGAGGTCTCATACACTGCCAGTGAGAAAGCAAAATAGTAGAGCTACTCTGGAAAATCCTTTTGCATTTTCATACAACCCAGCAATTCAGCCATTAAATTTATCCAAGAAACTGGAAAACTTTGTTCACTTAAATATCTATACACATATGTTTATATTTGTTTTATTTATAAGTGCCACAATAGAAAAAACAGCAAAGTCCTTTCGCTTATGATTAGTGAAACGAAGCATAGTACATCCATACAATGGAACACTACTCAGCAGTTTAAAAATAAATCAGCTATAAGCTACTGATACCTGCAAAAAGTTGGGTGGATCTTGAGGACATTATGCTGAATTTAAAAAGCCAAAGTCAAAAGATTAGATACAGTATGATTCCATTTAGTAACACTTTTGAAATGACAATGATTAGAGGGGTTTGGGAAGAAACAAACTGTGGGTGTGACAGTAGCAGGAGCCCAAGGAAATTCTTCTGTGGTGAAGAAACACTTCTATATTCAATGTGATTGTGTTTATGAATCTACACATGTGACAAAATATTATGCAATGAAACATAGAGGAATACATCACTCCAAAAATGAGTGCATGCAAACACTGGTAAAATTTGGTAACAATGTACTGTAGATATTTGGTGAAATCTCATAAGATTTGTAATGTAGATAATTAGATGGTACCAATGTCAATTTCCTGGTTTTGGTGCTACATTTACTTAACATGTCAGTATTGCTATAGGTTGGGTGATGGGCATCCAGGAACTCTCTGTACCATTTTAGTAACTTCTTCATAGTCTACAGTTAATTCAGAATGAAAACTTAAAAACAACTGAAATGCCTCTTCCTTGTATGGACTACCTTTATGGATATTGAATGAGGACATGGGGTTTGATGGAAGGAAGTTTGTAAACCAGGCACATAGGCTAGAAGGTAATATAATTAGCATTCATACACCCAACACAAAATTAAGCACATATTAAATTTTTATCATATTTGTTTCTAATAACTCTTAAAAATAAATACATACATTTTACAGATACAATTTAAGGCTGAATCTTACATCTTTACTCTCACCAATAATTACACATATCTTTGATAAGAAGGCAAGGGTGCCTGCACACCTGGAATGGGAACGACAACTGTCTTAAACTTCAGAACGTCTGAGTTTGGTATGTATTATTCTGTCACATGTGTAGCAGCATTAAAACAGGAATATTAAACTAAATTTGAAGTCACTATAAATATTACGTTACAAAAGAGTTGCATGGTGACACAGAATTTGAATAGGAATTTTTGGACATCCATATCAAGGCTATGCAGAGTTTAGATTTGAATTTTTATGTGACAAATAAAATGTTGAATTTAATCCAAAGATTAACTATCTCCCCTACTCCCAGTATGGGCGTTTTGTAGGTTAAAATGCTGCTCCAGAGAAGGGACTGCATTCCATTGCTTTTCTCTTCTCCCCTAACCCCCACCTGTTTTATTATTATTATTTTAATTTTTAAATTGTTTTATCTGTGCCTTCTGGCCCTGGAGGACTGGACGTATCCCAGTGAGGAGGGTAAGGAGAGCAAGGCATTGACTTTGTGGCATGTCCTGTTGGTCTGACTTGCCTGGCCCTCTCTGGACTTTACGTTATTATAGAGTTCATTCCTACAAATATCATAAAACTAACATCAAGCTCTATCACTTCAAGACCACAAAAGATAATGCTCATTATTCAGAGCACTCCAGTCTTGTGATTCTATTTAAGAGGGATCTTGCCATCATGACCAAATATGTGGGGTGACACAAGGAATAAAACTCTGGTGTGAATTATTCACCATTCCCTAAAAAACTCTATGCTTTTATTAACAGTGCCACTGTAAATTATCTCTTCTCCCATTTCCATCTGTCCAGATCCTATTTACCTCTCCTTGCCCAATATAAAATTTAAGTGACTGGCAAAATTTACAGAGGGTATAATTATAATAATAATGCTAGGTCAATTGTAGTCATCAGTTAAAATTCTACCTATTACATGAAGCCTTCCATGATCCACTCACTTCTACACACACACTCAGGAATGAGATCTACTCTGTCTCTGCTCTCCTTCCTTGTGTTTGCATCCTGCAAAGCTCCAGAATAATTGAACCAATATGATGGGCATGAGCATTGAGATTTCTTCTTCTGTACTCTGCTGTAACTGCTAGATAACAGCAAACAAATGTCATCTATGTCTATAGCCAGCAATGATAACATTGACACTAATTGTGCCCAATTGATACCACACTTTCATACAGAACAAGCATCAGAGCAGTCTCTTTGGATTCTAGGTCGCTTCCACATAGGTGGGAAGAACACACGCTTACTGAGATTATAGTCACTGTGTAGTGACACAAATTTCTCAGGCAACCTGGATCGCAACACTAGTTATCTTCAGTCCATGGTTATGGTAAAGTCACACTTTACCCACATGTTCTGAAAAGAGATACCTGAACACAAATGCACAAATGGCACAGTTTCAGACTGGGGCAATCCCATAACCTCACTTCTGCTTGGTTTGCCTGGAATAAGCATGCGACCCATGTTGGCCATGCAGTCAGCTTGAGAATCTCAAATCCCTGAAACCAGGTCCAGTGTTCTTCCCATTCTAGCACTTGCACATTCTTCCCTCCGTATGCTGGGATTTCTAAAAGCTGAACTGGGTTTGCCTGGAGGCAAGGGCTTCTTCTGCAGGAATGCAAGGTAGTGGTAGTAGGTAGTTCTGCAATGCCTGTGACCTAAGCACCTGCAGGATCTCTAGAAAATGCTTTCAGGAATTGTGCATTGGTGTGATGTTAGACTATAGACTGAGCGCTATTGTAAGATTTAGCCTTTTCATAAAACCAATTTGTGAGAGTGTTTTTATGAAGAGAGAGTCTGTCTCTAACGACATTATTTTGCTTCATATCTGATAATTCAGTGGAATGTAGAGATAACAGAACTCACTTATTCAGAATCGAGCTCCTAACTTCAGTAATGCCTCCAGTCATAGAAGGGAATATGGTTTCAGGGGAACATAGTCTGAGAGATTAATAAGGAAACTTCCTTTTTGATACCATCAGGTAGGAAACATGTATAAATATGAGTTTAGGGTTGTGGACAGGAACTCCTTTTATCACAATGAAAATTGCAGAAATGAAATCCTTGTCCATGCCTATGTCCTGAATAGTATTACCTAGGTTTTCTTCTAGGGTTTTTATGGTATTAGGTCTAACATTTAAGTCTCTAATCCATCTTGAATTAATTTTCGTATAAGGAGTAAGGAAAGCATCCAGTTTCAGCTTTCTACATATGGCTAGCCAATTATCCCAGCACCATTTATTAAATAGGGAATCCTTTCCCCATTTCTTGTTTTTCTCAGGTTTATCAAAGATCAGACGGCTGTAGATGTGTGGTATTATTTCTGAGGACTCGGTTCTGTTCCATTGGTCTATATCTCTGTTTTGGTACAAGTACCATGCTGTTTTGGTTACTGTAGCCTTGTAGTATAGTTTGAAGTCAGGTAGCGTGATGCCTCCAGCTTTGTTCTTTTGACTTAGGATTGTCTTGGAGATGTGGGCTCTTTTTTGGTTCCATATGAACTTTAAAGTAGTTTTTTCCAATTCTGTGAAGAAACTCATTGGTAGCTTGATGGGGATGGCATTGAATCTATAAATTACCTTGGGCAGTATGGCCATTTTCACGATATTGATTCTTCCTATCCATGAGCATGGTATGTTCTTCCATTTGTTTATGTCCTCTTTTATTTCACTGAGCAGTGGTTTGTAATTCTCCTTGAAGAGGTCCTTTACATCCCTTGTAAGTTGGATTCCTAGGTATTTTATTCTCTTTGAAGCAATTGTGAATGGAAGTTCATTCATGATTTGGCTCTCTGTTTGTCTGTTACTGGTGTATAAGAATGCTTGTGATGTTTGCACATTAATTTTGTATCCTGAGACTTTGCTGAAGTTTCGGACATAGGCATGGGCAAGGACTTCATGTCTAAAACCCCAAAAGCAATGGCAACAAAAGCCAAAATTGACAAATGGGATCTAATTTAACTAAAGAGCTTCTGCACAGCAAAAGAAACTACCATCAGAGTGAACAGGCAACCTACAAAATGGGAGAAAATTTTTGCAATCTACTCATCTGACAAAGGGCTAATATCCAGAACCTACAAAGAACTCAAACAAATTTACAAGAAAAAAACAAACAACCCCATCAAAAAGTGGGCAAAGGATATGAATAGACACTTCTCAAAAGAGGACATTCATACAGCCAACAGACACATGAAAAAATGCTCGTCATCACTGGTCATCAGAGAAATGCAAATCAAAACCACAATGAGATACCATCTCACACCAGTTAGAATGGCAATCATTAAAAAGTCAGGAAACAACAGGTGCTGGAGAGGATATGGAGAAATAGGAACACTTTTACACTGTTGGTGGGATTGTAAACTAGTTCAACCATTATGGAAAACAGTATGGCGATTCCTCAAGGATCTAGAACTAGAAGTACCATGTGACCCAGCCATCCCATTACTGGGTATATACCCAAAGGATTATAAATCATGCTGCTATAAAGACACATGCACATGTATGTTTATTGTGGCACTATTCACAATAGCAAAGACTTGGAATCAACCCACATGTCCATCAGTGACAGACTGGATTAAGAAAATGTGGCACATATACACCATGGAATACTATGCAGCCATAAAAAAGGATGAGTTTGTGTCCTTTGTAGGGACATGGATGCAGCTGAAAACCATCATTCTCAGCAAACTATTGCAAGAACAGAAAACCAAACACCGCATGTTCTCACTTACAGGTGGGAACTGAACAATGAGATCACTTGGACTTGGGAAGGGGAACATCACACACCAG
Organism: Papio anubis; assembly: GCF_008728515.1. Taxonomy (NCBI): domain Eukaryota; kingdom Metazoa; phylum Chordata; class Mammalia; order Primates; family Cercopithecidae; genus Papio; species Papio anubis. The sequence continues at coordinate 78,304,240 of NC_044987.1, forward strand.
GGCCTATCACGGGGAAGGGGGAGGGGGGAAGGATTGCATTGGGAGTATACCTGATGTAAATGATGAGTTGATGGGTGCTGACGAGTTGATGGGTGCAGCACACCAACATGGCACAAGTATACATATGTCACAAACCTGCACGTTATGCACATGTACCCTAGAACTTAAAGCATTAAAAAAAAAAAAAAGAAAATTGCAGAAAAAGTTTTCAGTGTAAGATAACAGGAAAAATGTGTTGGTAATATCAAGGAGAATCTAAACATTGTACTGTCAGACTAATGCTTTCCGTGGGTGAAAACTGGAACTGTCAGATTAGATAAACATCTATTCGATGATCTTCAGTTACCACTGAGACATTGCTGAGGCACAACACTAAGAAAACACATGTAATTGTCAAGGGTGGCAGGGCAGTGTTGCTCTCAAAGTCCTGCCTGACTGACAGGGCAGAGGCTCTTCCTCACTGCACCAATCGGCTTCCTGACAGCTCCAGGGTTTCCTGAGGAAGCCGCCGTCCACCTTCATCTACCTCAGGCGTGTCCTGCAGAGCCCTCTGGAGAACCAGCTTCAGGTTCTGCCTATTTTGACGCTGCCTAAAGGAGCCCACGAAGACGTAAATGATGGGGTTGGCACTACTGTTTAGAGAGGACAGGAAAATGGAAACTAGATGGACATGACAGAAAATGCCTTCCAAATCCAGGTGAATCCCAATAGACAGGGCCCACTGAATGCTGAAGGGCAGGCCTTAGAGTAGGAAGACCAGCACTTTGAGCAGGATGGTCATGTATCTTCCGGGATCCACAGAGAATCCTGACCAGCAGGACCAGGTTGGACTTACAGAGAACCACACATAAAAAAAATCAGCCACAGGACTGTGATGAAATCTGATGTTTGGCACCAAAGAGAACCAGGATCACTAAGCAGGAAGTCACAGAACCTCCACTGCAGGATGCTGCACAGCAGGGACAGGACCCATAGCAGGAAACACACGACCACTGACAGGTGTGTGGGGTGGCGGCAGCGGTACCAGATGGGCCACAGGACTGACAGGCAGCGCTTGGTGCTCGTGGTGCTCAGCATGCTCAGGCCTGTAAAGTAGAGAAAGGTCGTCACAGGAATGAGGATTTTGGAGATGGGATGACAGATATTGATGAGTGAGGCGGAACATATAACGTTGCTGCTGAGGAAGAGGAAGACGGCCATGGACAGGTTGAGGATGTAGATGGAGAAGGCGTTCCTGCTCATGCGGAAGCCCAGGAGCCAGAGCACAACCGCGTTTCCTGTCAGCCCGACAAGGGAAATGATGCAGGTCAGTACCGTGAGGCTCAGGGTCCGCTTATAGCAAGGAGTCTCCTCAGTTCCGTTGATTGGTGCCAGTTCTGTATCCAAGGCTGGGATGGTTGGATCCATGCTCAGAAACCCTAATCTGGTGTCCCTGGGAACACAAACCAGATGTGATCACCAGCTATATGATCTCTGATTCTCCCCACCACCCTGCCATGTGGGATTTACTGTTCTCATTTTAAAGAGGAGAGAAACAGAGGCTCACAGAGAATAAGTCACCTATCAAAAGGTGGGAGTCCTCAAATCCAGTTTGAAATCCAGTTCTTGCTGACTCTGAAGCCTGACTTCTCCTTATTGCCACACAAGTTCTGTACTGACGTGGGAATAACATTAGGATCAAAACACCCCACTCAAGTGGCCAGGGCTGTGGACCCGATCATCACTCTATCCTGGGCCTGAAATTTTCTCTCAGGTGGAGGAATTCAGATACAGAAAGAGGTGGTTGTGACACCCTCATGACTAGGACTGGTCATCCATGGACAGGAAAGAAGACCATGAATTATGAACTGGAGGAAAATGTGACCTTCGCTAGAATAAGCGTGAAAATGGCTGGGCCTGGTGGGTGAGAAATAACTCAGTGTGTCAGTCATTGCAGACAGGACCACATTTTACGTTTTATACTCCTGGTGCCTATTTCCATGAGCAGCACACTGTGCTCTTCATAAATATTCATTCAATGAATGAATGCATGCATGAGGAGCCTAATGGTAATGGTAGATTTTGGTGAAATGGAAAATAAAAATGAAAGCACAATGTAAGGCATTAGAACACACATTTGTAATTATATGAAGAGAATTTCATTAATCAGAAATCTATTTGTGGACAGCTCTGTGTTGAGAAGAATGATTGATGTGTGCCCAAAACCAGAAAATGACCACTGATGTACCTTTGAAATGAGGTCTCAGTGTAGCTTTGCTGAACACCTAGAAGCATTTTTGTACACAATGTTTGAGTAGGGTGTGGTTCTGAGCTGAACTGTTCAGCAATAGAATAGAGGAAAGAGTAAGTGTGAATGAGGTCTGAGTGCAACTGAAGGAATATCTATGGGGGACTAGTAAGTGTTCTGCTCCATATACACAATGTAATCCCATTTCTTTCTCTCTTTCAGGAGATCTGTGGTTCATTTCTCTGTTGATGAAAATATTTGTATTAGCAGAGTCCATGAGGGAAATAGGGCTAGTATAGGGCTTGGAGTATAAAGACAGATTCAGGCAGACTTCAACTGGAGAATGAGGGCTGGGTCTAATTTGGGAGAATAACAGCAGCTGATTGAGAGTTTATTAGGTATTGCCTCTTTTAATTATCTGAAGAGCCTACGAGGTAAGAATGCGTATTATTCCCAGGCCAATAATGCATTGGAGCACAAAAAGAATGAATTATTTGTCCTGGGACTTATATAGTATGAATTTGAGCCCAGTGGGGCTGACTCATGATCCAGTCTTTGACCAGCCCTTTCGAACCAGCACAATTCTGTGTCAATTATACATGTTAGAGGGAGTAAAGCAACAGAGTGATTCTCAAGTAGAATCCAAGTTGGCAGTCAAAATTGTGGGTTGAGAAAAATACCAAACTCCAGATAGAGAATGAGAAGCTAATCAAATAGGGAACAATATAGAGGAGAGTGAAAGTCATTTAGGAATAAATTCAGGAGTTCCTTTTTGCCTATCTGAAGCCACCTTTGCTCTGGAATCCAAGAATGCACATGGACAGGAGGCTTCCATGTGGAAAGAAGATGCACCCTCGGCTGGGAATACAGAGAATTGTTTCAGTAGGATTGGTACCAATTCTTCTTTGAATGTCTGGTAGAATTCAGCTGTGAATCCATCTAGTCCTCTACTTTTTTTGTTGGCAATTTTTAAAATTTTTATTTCAATCTCACTGTTTTTTATTGGTCTATTCAGAGTTTCTCTTTCTTTTTGGTTTAATTTACGAGATTTGTATATTTCCAGGAATTTATGCATATCCTCTAGGTTTTCTGGTTTGTGTATGTAAAGGTGTTCACAGTAGCCTTGAATGATCTTTTGTATTTCTGTGGTGTTGGTTGTAATATCTCCTGTTTCATTTCTAATTGAGCTTATTTGGACCTTCTCTGTTATTTTATTGGTTAACCTCATCAATGGTCTATCAATTTTGTCTATATTTTCAAAGAACCAGATTTCTATGTCACTTATCTTTGTTTGTTTGTTTGTTTCAGTATCATTTAATTCTGCTCTGATCTTTGTTATTTCTTTTCTTCTGCTAGGTTTGGGTTTAGTTTGGTCTTGCTTCTCTAGTTCCTTGAGGTGTACCTTAGATTGTCTATTTGTGCTCTTTCAGACATTTTGATATGTGCATTTAATGCTATAAACTTTCCCGTTAGCACCACTTTTGCTGTATCCTAGAGGTTTTATTCTTCTTCTTCTTCTTATTATTATTATTATACTTTAAGTTCTAGGGTACATGTGCACAACGTGCAGGTTTGTTACATATGTATACATGTGCCATGTTGGTGTGCTGCACCCGTTAACTTGTCGTTTATATTAGGTATATCTCCTAATGCTATCCCCCCGCCACAATAGGCCCCGATGTGTGATGTTCCCCTTCCTGTGTCCAAGTGATCTCATTGTTCAATTCCCATATATGAGTGAGAACATGCGGTGTTTGGTTTTCTGTTCTTGTGATAGTTTGCTGAGAATGATGGTTTCCAGCTGCATCCATGTCCCTACAAAGGACACAAACTCATCCTTTTTTATGGCTGCATAGTATTCCATGGTGTATATGTGCCACATTTTCTTAATCCAGTCTGTCACTGATGGACATTTGGGTTGATTCCAAGTCTTTGCTATTGTGAATAGTGCCACAATAAACATACGTGTGCATGTGTCTTTATAGCAGCATGATTTATAATCCTTTGGGTATATACCCAGTAATGGGATGGCTGGGTCAAATGGTATTTCTAGTTCTAGACCCTTGAGGGATCACTACACTGTTTTCCATAGTGGTTGAACTAGTTTACAATCCCACCAACAGTGTAAAAGTGTTCCTATTTCTCCATATCCTCTCCAGCACCTGTTGTTTCCTGACTTTTTAATGATTGCCATTCTAACTGGTGTGAGATGGTATCTCATTGTGGTTTTGATTTGCCTTTCTCTGATGGCGAGTGATGATGAGCATTTTTTCATATGTCTGTTGGCTGTATGAATGTCTTCTTTTGAGAAGTGTCTATTCATATCCTTTGCCCACTTTTTGATGGAGTTTTTTGTTTTTTTCTTGTAAATTTGTTTGAGTTCTTTGTAGATTCTGGATATTAGCCCTTTGTCAGATGAGTAGATTGCAAAAATTTTCTCCCATTTTGTAGGTTGCCTGTTCACTCTGATGGTAGTTTCTTTTGTTGTGCAGATGCTCTTTAGTTTAATTAGATCCCATTTGTCAACTTTGGCTTTTGTTGCCATTGCTTTTGGTGTTTTAGACATGAAGTCCTTGCCCATGCCTATGTCCTGAATGGTATTACCTAGGTTTTCTTCTAGGGTTTTTATGGTTTTAGGTCTAACATTTAAGTCTCTAATCCATCTTGAATTAATTTTCATATAAGGAGTAAGGAAAGGATTCAGTTTCAATTTTTTACTTATGGCTAGCCAATTTTCCCAGCACCATTTATTAAATAGGGAATCCTTTCCCCATTACTTGTTTGTCAAAGATCAGATTTGTCAAAGATCAGATGGCTGTAGATGTGTGGTATTATTTCTGAGGACTCGGTTCTGTTCCATTGGTCTATATCTCTGTTTTGGTACCAGTACCATGCTGTTTTGGTTACTGTAGCCTTGTAGTATAGTTTGAAGTCAGGTAGCATGATGCCTCCAGCTTTGTTCTTTTGGCTTAGGATTGTCTTGGCAATGCAGGCTCTTTTTTGGTTCCATATGAACTTTAAAGCAGTTTTTTCCAATTCTGTGAAGAAAGTCTTTGGTAGCTTAATGGGGATGGCATTGAATCTATAAATTACCTTGGGCAGTATGGCCATTTTCACAATATTGATTCTTCCTGTCCATGAGCATGTTATGTTCTTCCATTTGTTTGTGTCCTCTTTTATTTCACCGAGCAGTGGTTTGTAGTTCTCCTCGAAGAGGTCCTTCACATCCTTTGTAAGTTGGATTCCTAGGTATTTTATTCTCTTTGAAGCAGTTGTGGATGGGAGTTCACTCATGATTTGGCTCTCTGTTTGTCTGTTATTGGTGTATAAGAATGTTTGTTATTTTTGCACATTAATTTTGTATCCTGAGACTTTGCTGAAGTTGCTTATCAGCTTAAGGAGATTTTGGGCTGAGATGATGGAGTTTTCTAAATATACAATCATGTCATCTGCAAAGAGGGACAATTTGACTTCTTCTTTTCCTAATTGAATACCCTTGATTTCTTTCTCTTGCCTAATTGTCCTAGCCAGAACTTCCACCACTATGTTGATTAGGAGTGGTGAGAGAGGGCATCCCTGTCTTGTGCCAGTTTTCTAAGGCAATGCTTCCAGTTTTTGCCCATTCAGTATGATATTGGCTGTGGGTTTTTCATAAATTGCTCTTATTATTTTGAGACGTGTTCCATCAATACCTAATCTATTGAGGGTTTTTAGCATGAAGGGCTGTTGAATTTTGTCAAAGGCCTTTTCTGCATCTATTGAGATAATCTTGTGGTTTTTGTCTTTGGTTCTGTTTATATGCTGGATTACGTTTACTGATTTGTGTATGTTGAGCCAGCCTTGCATCCCAGGGATGAAGCCCACTTAATCATGATGGATAAGCTTTTTGATGTGCTGCTGGATTCGGTTTGCCAGTATTTTATTGAGGATTTTTGCATCGATGTTCATCAGGGATATTGTTCTAAAATTCTCTTTTTTTGTTGTGTTTCTGCCAGGCTTTGGTATCAGGATGATGTTGGCCTAATAAAATGAGTTAGGGAGGATTCTGTCTTTTTCTATTGATTGGAATGGTTTCAGAAGGAGTGATACCAGCTCCTCCTTGTACCTCTGGTAGAATTCGGCTGTGGTATCCCAGAGGTTTTAATAGGTTGTGTCCCTATTATGGTTCAGTTCATAGAATTTTTAAATTTCCATCTTGATTTCATTGTTGATCCAATGATCATTCAGGAGCGGGTTATTTAATTTCCATGTATTTGCATGGTTTTGAAGGTTCCTTTTGGAGTTGATTTCCAATTTTATTCCACTGTAGTCTGAAAGAGTACTCGCTATAATTTTGATTTTCTTAAATGTATTGAGACTTGTTTTGTGGCCTATCATATGGTCTATCTTGGAGAATATTCCATGTGCTGATGAACAGAATGTATATTCTGCAGTTGTTGGGCAGAATGTTCTGTAAATATCTGTTAAGTCCATTTGTTCTAGGGTATACTTTAAATCTATTGTTTCTTATCTGGCTTTTTGTCTTAATGAGCTGTCTAGTGCTGTCAGTGGAGTATTGAGGTCCCATATTATTATTGTGTTACCATCTATCTCATTTCTTAATTCTAGTGGTAACTGTTTTATAAACTTGGGAGCTCCAGTATTAGGTGCGTATATATTTAGGATTCTAATATTTTCCTGTTGGACTAGATGTGTTATCATCATATGATGTTGGAGGCTGCACAAGTGTTTCTTATGATCAGGCACAATTGAAGCCTGTCAGTAACAATATGAACCTGTGATCAATTAAGCAGCTGACCAATCGTTACCTCCTCCTCCTTGCTCTTGTTACCCAAAAAATATGAAGGGCTCAGAAGCTTGGGCGGTGACCTTCGCTCACTAGAAGCAGGAGCTCTTTTCTTCTTGTCTTCTCTCTTCTCCTCATGTTGCCTTTCCTTAAAACAGTTTTTTTTTTAATTGTTATCATTTCTACATTTGTCCTTTCATTCAGTCATAATGATGGTCTCAAGCAGTAACAGTAGTAACTGCTGTAGTGACAATCTCAAGTAGTAGTTGTGGCAGTCAGCCAAAAGTGGTGTCTGAACAGGGACTAACAGGGACTATCAGGGACAAACAAAACTGAAGAGACCTGAAGGGACCCAGAGAGGCCTGCAGGGATAAATAGAGGTAAACAGAAATAGAGATGAATAGAGATAGGTAGGGAGATACAGGGACTTGCAGGAACTTGGAGGAATTAACAGGTACTATAGGGACAGATAGGGATAGATAAAGACTAGCAATATAAGGTCAGTGCCCTAAAGAGGTACAAAAGTAGAGACTAGCAAAGACTAGTGGAGATTTGCAGGGACAGATAGGGTCCTATAGGGACTTGAATGAGGAAGGTCTCCTGGAACAGAAAAAACTAAAGCCCAGAAAAAACTAAAACCAACTAGACATTACAAGTCTGCCTGAAACAACATAAGGTCAGTGCTCTGAAAGGGTGCTGGTCAGTGCCCTAGAGGTACAAAGAATGGGAAGTTTTTGAATCAGGGTAACATGAGGAAGAATTTATTTATTTCCATTTCTTTTCTCTTTTTTGTTTGGAGTTTGGTATGTACCATCTTTTTGTTATTTCAGGATTTGAGAGAATTTTTTTGCCATACCTACAACATCTATCAAAAGTGCTGTAGGATGATAAGGAGAGGGAGGATGAAAATTGGCTTGTACTGTCTTTTGTGGCTACAGAAAGGCTAACTTTAACTTTGGCTTTCATGGATTGTAACATGCACTGGCACCTTGAGTTGTGCAGAGGACTTGGGAGGTTTTCTCGGAGCCTATCAAGATGTGGGAACTGAGCTTCATTGCTCTGCAGTATTGACTCAGGCAATGTCTAATTTGGTAGCTGACAGATCCAAAGGAAACCAAGGGTCAAGCACTAAAGTGGGAAAGTGTTATAAGTGTAGAAAAATTGGACATTTCAAAAAAGAACACTGCCAGACCACTGGGCAAATGGAATCTTGTAACACAGTTCCCCTCTCAACAGAAAAAAAATGCCAGGACTTTGCCCTCATTGCAATAAAAGAAATCATTGGGCTAATCAATGTCACTCAAAATTTCATCAAAACGGCACCCCCCTGTCAGAAAGCGAGAAGGGGGCCTGGACCTGGGCACCTCAAACTATGAGGGCATTTCCCCGTCCAGGCCATAACTCTGTCTCAGGGGTGGGTTTCTGGAGGCAGACTGATTCCCTTTCCCTCAGGAACACCTGGAAACACAAGATTAGATCTCCTAGAAAACAAATTATGTTAATTGAAAAAACTCACTGATTCACATTGATATTTGGGAATCTTTGCCAACAAAATACATAGGATTGATTTTGGTAAAATTGTCTTAACTTACAGGCCCAAAGATATTGATTTGGATTGTGAAGGAGAAATTCAGGTAGTGGTAATGTCACAGATCTTTGGGTTTTTGAACCAGGAGAATATGTTGCTCAACTGTTGCTTGTTCCCTTTAAGTTGTACCCTTCTCTACGTAAGAGGAAGCAAGAAGGTCAGGGATTTGGAAGTGCAACTAGGAGAGAGATTTATCTATGACAACCCATAGCATCTCATAGACCCACTTGTGCAGTTAAGTTTTGTGGGCTTATGGATATGAGAGCAAGAGAATGGTCTCTCATGGTAATAGATCTTGAAGATTGTTTACAAGAAGGATAAGCCTAGATTTGCTTTTTCTGTGTCTTCTGTTAATCAGAAAGAGCCTGTCTTTCATTATCAATGGAAAGTTTTATCCCATGGTAATTAACCAAGAGGCAGAAGCTGAGTTACTGCCTGTAGAACAAATGCTTCAGCAACGGCCTGCCTCCCGGCTACAGCCACAAAAGCCTTTGCTTCTGTTTTAGTAGATGGGGATAAGGGTATGCTTGTGTTTTTGCAGGAGATGAACAAGCCATGCGGGTGCCCTCAAGATGTGTGTGACCATGGAATGGGAGACTGGAGGGACCCATGAATTCCAACTCTAGACCTGGTTCCCCCAGTACGAGCCAAAAGCCAGTTGAATTTGAATTTGAACGCGAAGAGGGAATGAGAACTGACCGGAGTCACGCTGACATTAACCCCCATAATATGGGGACAGATCAAGAAAACCACACAGGAAGCTGAGAAACTGCGGAGCACCAGGTTTCACCTTTTGCTGGAACTCAGAGGTACAACTGATGATTAACGGACAAATGCTTTCTGACTGGGCTCCTCTCTACCCTGGATACAAGAGACCCTAACAGTTAAGCAGGAATATCATCGCCCTTATTCAGCATGAAGAAGTTGTGGAAGATTGGACCTTCATCCTTCTGCAACCCTTAGGATTAAGGGTCCTCTTGTAAAAGGGAAGGGGGAAATATGTAAGAAGCATTCAAACCAGAGTGACTCCATTTTGAATAAGGGCTAAGAAAAATTAAGCTGGATCACCAACTGGCAATTAAGGACTGCACAGCCTGCAATTGCCTTGCTCAATTAATTTAAAAACAAAAAGGAGATGTTGGAGGCTGCGCAAGTGTTTCTTATGATCAGGCACAATTGAAGCCTGTCAGTAATAATATGAACCTGTGATCAATTAAGCAGCTGACCAATCGTTACCTCCTCCTTGCTCTTGTTACCCAATAAATAATGAAGCGCTGAGATGCTCAGGTGGTGGCTTTTGCTAACTAGGAGGAGGGAGCTATTTTCTTCTCTCTGTGTTGCCTTTCCTTAAAAGTTTCTTGTTGTTGTTATTATCATTTCTACATTCGTCCCTTTGTTCAGTCATAAGGGTGATCTCAAGCAGTAACAGTAGTAACTGCTGTAATGATGGTCTCAAGTAGTAACAGTAGTAACTGTCATAGTGACCATCTCAAGTAGTGGTTGTAGCAGTCAGCCACAATATAATATCTGTCTTTGTCTTTAACTGTTGTTGCTTTAAAGTCTGTTTTGTCTGATATAAGAATAAGAATATAAGATATAAGAATAGCTCCTCCTGCTCACGTTTAGTGTCCATTTGAGTGGACTTTTTCCACCCCTTTACAGTGTTAGTATTGAAATGTGAGGTGTAATTCTATTCATAATGCTAGTTGTTGCCTGAATACCTTATTTTTTTCATCGTATTATTGTTTTATAGGTCCTGCGAGATTTAATCTCTGAGAAGGTTCTATTTTGGTGTATTTCAGGGTTTTATTTCAAGATTTAGAGCTCCTTTCAATAGTTCTTGTAGTGCTGGCTTGGTAGTGGCGAAATCTCTCAGCATTTGCTTATCTAAAAAAGGCTGTATCTTTCCTTCATTTATGGAGCCGTTTCATTGGATACAATATTCTTGCCTGGTAATTGTTTTGCTTAAGGAGGCTAAAGATAGGGCCCCAATCCCTGCTAGCTTGTAGGGTTTTTGCTGAGATATCTGCTGTTAATTTGATACATTTTCATTTATGGATTACCTGATGCTTTTGCCTCACAGCTCTCAAGGTTCTTTCCTTCATCTTGACTTTCTATAACGTGATGACTGTGTGCCTAGGTGATGATCTTTCTGTGATGAATTTTATGGGATTTTTTTGGGCTGCTTGTATTTGGGTGTCTAGATCTCTAGCAAGGCCAGGGAAATTTTCCTTGATAATTTCCTGAAATACGTTTTCCCAACTTTTAGATTTTTCTTCTTCCTCAGGAACACCAATTAGTCTTACATTTGGTCGTTTAACATATTGGGAACTCCAATTATTGTTAGATTTGGTCACTTAACATAATCCCAAATTTCTTGGAGGATTTGTTCATTTTTTAAAGTTATTTTTTATTTGCCTTTGTCATATTGGGTTAATTCAAAAGCCTTGTTTTCCAACTCTGAAGTTCTTTCTTCTGCTTGTTTGATTCTTTTCAGATTTTCCAATGTATTTTGCATTTCTCTGTGTCCTTCATTTTCAGAAGTTGTAACTTTATAAATTTATGCTGTCTATTTCTCTGGGGGAATTTTTTCTGTCCATATCCTGTAACATTTAAAATATTTCTTTTTTTCTTTTTTTTTTTCTTTTGTGGCCATTCAGAGATCTTTTCTTGGTTTGGATCTATTGCTGGTGAGCTAGTGTGATTTTTGGAGGGTGTGAAAGAACCTTGTTTTGTCGTAGTATCAGAATTGTTTTTCTGTTTTCTTCTCATTTGAGTATGTAGCAGGACGAGCCACAGACAAAACTCCTCAGACACCAAGTTAAAGAAGAGGTTTATTCAGCCAGGGCATCGGCAAGATTCCTGTCTCAAGAGCCGAGCTCCCTGAGTGAGCAATTCCTGTCCCTTTTAAGGGCTCACAACTCTAAGGGGGTGCGTGTGAGGGGGTTGTGATTGAGCAAGCAGGGGGTATGTGACTGGGGGATGCATGCACCGGTAATTAGATTGGAACAAAACAGGATAGGAATTTTCACAGTGCATTTCTATACAATGTCTGTAATCTATAGAAAACATAACCGATTAGATCAGGGGTCGATCTTTAACTACTAGGCCCAGGGTGTGGCACTGGGCTGTCTGCCTGTGGATTTCATTTCTGCCTTTTAGTTTTTACTTCTTTCTTTGGAAGCAGAAATTGGGCATAAGACGATATGAGGGTGGTCTCCTTCCTTATTCCCCACTTGTGAGACTCTCACTCATTTTATTAGTGGGAGTTCTCACTTTCATTTTCACTACCCATGTGTTCTTGCAAGACAGAACGATAGTGATTCATATAGTATACTTGCGCTGAAGCATTTTGGTGAACTAAGGTAGCGATGAAGCTTTTTATCATTTGAAGAAGTATGGGTAGCAAACAAGGGAGCAGTAGGCAGGTTCCTATTATTATTATAATTCCTATTATAAGAATTTTAAATACTCCCAGCACTGGGAACCATTTTCCAAACATGGCCCCAGGATCAAATCCATGCCACACTTGCATGGGTACATGTGCCAGTTTTGTCATATCTCTATGTCTTCAACTACTTGCCCTTGATCATCTATGTGTAGACAGCAATTAGTAAGGTTAAAATTTCCACAGACCCCTCCTTCAGCTGCTAGCAAGTAGTCAAGAGCCAATCTATTTTGATAGATAGCATTTCTCATCTGAGTTTCTTGCTGGGCCAGAATAGTCAAGGCTCTGCCAGTTTTATTAGTGATTATTTTTAAGACAGTTTGTAACCGTATGATTCGATTGATCATGTAAATGGGGGTCCAGTATCCCCATGAGCCATCTTGTGCCTAAGTAGCAGGCCAATAATATTGTATGATTCTCTCAGGGGGCCATTTATTATTTTTCAATTTCCTATAGCTGTGCTTCTCTTTTCATGGGAAGCATAGATAGGGGAGCCCAGGAGTTCATCTGTTTTTATGGGCAGTAGGAAGAAAGATGGTTTAATAGTGTCAATAACACAACTACTTGTCCACTGATCAGGCAGCTTAGCATAGGCTCTATGTCCACATATCCAGTATAGCCCAGTGGGGGTTGTCTAGTCCTGGTGGGACTCTGGATGGGCCAAAACAGTCTGCAAATTTGGAAATTTACTGAATGGATTTTTCTCTGTGTGGTTTGAATTCCACCATGTAGTCTTTCTACAGGAAGGGTGAAGTCCTTCTCCACTCTTGCTATACAGTATTGTCTAATGATTGAGGGTTTTACTACATAGAAATTATCGGGGTGATTCTTTTGAGCTGGGAATTCATCAGGAACTGGGTCTGTAGGTACTAATTCTTGGGCTTCCCATGGCCATTGATCTCCTATTACATTTCCTCCACATACATAACATGAAGTGACATTGAGAGACTGGGCTACATGCTTGGCTAATTGCAAAAATACATTTCTTGTTTTTCCTGGAATTTCTAGTACTGGCACGTTTAGTTCATCATAGAAAGTTTGAAACACTGGCTCAGGAAAGCATTTGTAAACTTCTCCTCTAACCAACATATTTACTTGAGGATCCAGTCCAGCCCCATTGATTCCTAAGGTCACACGTTCCTCTTTTTTCCAGCAAGGATCAAGGGGATTGGTTATTACTAGCTCTAAGGGGTTACATTGTCCCTTAGTACAGGAAGGGCCATTTTTTCCTTTCTGAAGGTGGACTGGATCCTTTTCATTTTTTTTTTTTTAATCCAAGTGCCCTAAATGACACAAGGCAAGTATTTGCATTTATTAATGTATGACAGATGTACTTATTTTCTGCCACATAGCCTCTTTTCTAATTAAGAGAACCTCACCTTATTCCTAACTTATTACTATTAATGACAGCACAGGCATCAAATTTTAAGGTGACTTTTTGGGTGACCCTTTTTCTTCTGTTTTGGCTAACACTTTACTCATACTGTTTATGAGCCCCCACCAGTCCTTAGTTCTTAATCTTATTTTAAAAACTGCGGTCATGGGAGGCTCAGATGGGTCATAACACACATCAGGTTTGTCATTTCCTGGGCTACATACCTTGTATAGAATAACATACAAACAAGTTCTTCTAAGAGTTCCAGTACACTTATAATAACCATGAAATAATAGGACTGTAGCAACCCTTTGTCCTACTTCAGTGACTTCATATATGCACTGGGAACAGCCCTCAGTCAGAGGAAGGTCAGTTGAAGTTCTTACTGTAAAAGTCCAAATTTTAAGGAAAATGAGTCCCACGATGAGTTTCCTCATGCTTTGGCCATGCGTGGACCAGTCAGCTTCTGGGTGTGACTAGAGCAGGGCTTGTCGTCTTCTTCAGAGTCACTTTGCAGGGGCTGGTGAAGCTGCTCCCGTCCATATACTGCTCAGTCTACTGATGTTTAAGGATGGTCTTGGAGGTTGGACCTGCTAGAATAAACTGAGTCCAACACCTCTATACAGTTATGCTCAACTGGGCTCTCTGATACCGGGAGCAAGGTGGTGGGGTTTTAGGGTGTTGCAAACTTAAATGGTTATGTGGGGATTTTCACATAGCAAGCTTTGGTACTTGGTTAATCTAGCATTTGTTAACCAATGATGTCCTTTGGTAGTCATTAAAGTTACCACAGCTTGGGGGACCTTTATATTCAGGTTTTGCCTAAGGGTTAGTTTATCTGCTTCCTGTGCTATCAGGGACATTGCTGCTAGGGCCCTTAGACCTGGGGGTCAGGCTTTGGAAACCCTGTCTAGTTGTTTTCAGAGATAGGCTACTGGCCTTGGCCAGGGTCCCACAGTCTGGGTTAAAACTCCAACTGCCATTTTTTCTTCTTCTGACACAGAGTGTAAAGAGTTTTGTAAGGTCGGGTGGCCTCAGGACTGGGACTGACATGAGTTTTTCTTTTAACTCATGAAAAGCTCGTTGCTGTTGGTTGTAATAGATGTAGTTTAATCTACATTTTTATTAACTGTTACCCACAAAAATATTGACTTAAATCCTGTAGCTATTTGATTTCAAGCTTTAAATCAACGTGGTATTCCTCATGGGACTCCAATTGTGTCTAAATATAGACATGAGAGTTGAAAGACCCATAAGGGGCTTCTCTTGCTTTATGATGTCTTATATTTTTCCTTCTGGTTGATGAAATGCCAGGGTGAAACGGATAGCCAATTGGACTAAAGTACAAGTGCCACTCCAGTTATTTGGCAGAGTGCCCAGTAAAAGTCCACCACAATACCACCACACATCCACTTGGGGACGAACAAGGGCTGACTGATTGATAAGCTCTTGAAAATTCTTAAGCTCACTGCATCCTTTCATGTCTCCAAGGAATGCTAAGTTTCCTCCCTGTTAGAGACACAAAGTGAACTTAGTGTTGGGAGACGGAAGGTGGATGACACCCTTGGGGGCTGACCCGCAGGATGCCAGATTTTGGGATACAGCAGAGAGAGCTTGGCATGGCTTATTACCCCTGGCTGTAGAATCCTGGAAAAGGGCTACCATGCATCCCACACCTGGTCGATTGTAGGACCACCTTAGTGGAAAGGGGACAGTCTGGGCCTCTGGCCTGCCAGGTACACAAGCATAACAATTGCTTTTGTTTAATGTGCAGATGGAATATTTGATCCATTTTAACCAGACATTTTCATCTTGGTATCATGCCTTAATTGCTAAAGTTTGTTTTAAGTCTTTAACTTCTATGATCCTCTAGTAAAATAAATGTATAGTTTTAGGAAATTACAAAAACTGATTGGGGCAGTCCATCCTTGCTCTGTAGTGGTGCACAGAACATTGGACCAACTATGGCATGAAAGCTCTACATTGGGGGGCAAGAATCATGGTTGGTACTGGGGTCTTTATTGAAATCTCCCCAGATTAAATGGTCCTAGTTTACTAATGCCTAGTCTGAGGAGAGTCCAGAGGGACAGAAGTACTTTTCTGAAGTAGAAAGCTGTCTTTGACTGGGCAAGTCCTCACAGGGTATAACAAGGCAAGCATTAAATGCAATAGTTTGAGGCGAAATTGACTTGGTTATGTTAATAACTAGATGGTCAGCAATAGAATGAGGAAACAAGAAAGAGTAATAGAATGGATGAAAAGAGTTAAATTTTTCTTAGCTTTAGTTTGGTAGGGTTTTCCCCTGGGACTATGGACCACGACTCTGGAGGGGGTGGCACTTTCTTGACTCAGGTGTGATGAGTCCATCCTTTTTTTTTTTCTTTTTTTTTTTTTTTTTTGTGCTGTACAAATGGCAGTCTCTGTGGTTAGCAGCACAAGGTAGGGTCCTTCCCAGGCTGGCTCGTGTTTTTCTTCTTTCCAACCTTTGATGAGAACATGATCTTCAGGCTGGTGCTGGTTTACTGGAAATTCTAGGGGTGGTACATGTGTTAAAAGACTTTTAGGGTTTTTTTTGTTTTGTTTTGTTTTGTTTTTTTGTAAGAAAGGAAAGTGGAAGATAAATCAACTATATAATTTTTAAGAAATTGATCTTTTGTTTTAAATGTGGGGACCTTGGCAGTGGACTTTATAGTCCTTTAGTGCCTTTTTACTGAGAAACTTCCTTTAGCAACTATTTTTATTAGTTTTTAAATCAAAGAAAGCCAAATACCATTTTACATTTCACAATGCTTCTCATATGATTTTTATGCCAGATAAGCTAAATTTTATCTTTATATTAGTGTATTATTAATGTTAAACCTAATTTTAATAAAACCTTGTAGACATATTTATTTAATTTTTAATGTTTGACCATAAGGTAGGATTTTATAGACTGTTTTTAACCTTCTATAATTTTTGCTAAAGAGCAGGTTGGTGCTTTAAGAAAAACCTATCATGCTTTTACTTTAATGTTCAGTACACAGAAAAACTGGATGATACTTCTTTAACTTTAGCTAATATGTTTACACACAGAATTTTCTTTACAATTAACATTTTAAAACTTGCTTAAACTTTCAAAACAATAATGGTTTTTTAACTTTTTAATGTAGGTAAAAATGTACATTCTTATGCCTCCTTATAATCCTTTTACCAAAGGTATATTTTACTTTTCTTATACACCTTGCACATAAGCTGTTTTTTTTTTTTTAAATAGTTTTACATTCAGGAGGTCTAGTAATTTTTAAATTATACAACATTTTTTGCATAAATTCTTTTTTATAACATTTTTCTTTTTCATGACTTTCGCAGGCAATTCTTGGACATGCCTCAACTTTCTGACTTATTACAAATATTTCTTTCTTTTAACAGCCAGTTAATTTATTTCAGGACAAGAATTTACCATATAATATTCTTTTTATATAAATTCTGCCCCCCTTTTTTTCTTTTTTTTTTTTTTCTTAGGACTTCTGAACTGGTGAGGTGTGCTCACTTTGAGGCTTCCTCTAAAAGTTATTTATTTATTTATTTGTTAGCAAAGTAGTAGTTGCTACTATAGATTGAATACATTTGGGCCATCCGTGGGTTACTGGGTTAAGGATTTTTGATAGGAAGGCCTCAGTGCTTTTGGGATATGCCCTTGTTTACACTGACAACAAAGTGGTATTGGAGTGTTATAGGGTTATGGAGAATACCTTCAATTATCAATTATAGGTTTTAAATTTACCTTGGTGTTTAAAGGAATAGGGTACACCTTTTTATTTTTCTTAACTACTTGTATATCTCTCTTTCTCTCTTTGACTTTGTCTCTCTCTTTGACTTTCCTTTTGCCTCTGTCTCTTCCTGTCTCTCTCTCTGCCCCCCCCTCTCTCTCCCTCCCTCCCTCTCTCTCTCTCTCTCCCTCCCTCCTTGACTCCCTCTTTGTCTCTTCCTCTCTCTCTTTGCCCTTTTCTTCTCTGTCTCTTTCCTTTCTCTCTGCTGGTCTTTTCTTGCCTCTGCCAGCTGCTTATGCTGCTTCTTATGCTCCAGTTCTCTCAACCACTGTGTGTTGGGGGTGGGGGGTCTAAAACCAGCTGTAACCAAGTGTCTATGTATAGGAACTGGTCTGGGTTCCCTGGCTTACGTGTTACCTTGTGCCATACCTTTGAAACAAGGGACCTGTCCAGGTTTCCTCCTTCTTCTTCTTTTTTTTTTTTTTTTTTTTTCCGAGAGGAGTCTTGCTCTGTGGCCCAGGCTGGAGTACAGTGGCGCCATCTCGGCTCACTGCAAGCTCTACCTCCCAGGTTCACGCCATTCTCCTGCTTCAGCCTCCCCAGTAGCTGGTACCACAGGTGCCTGCCATTGCGCCCAGCTAATTTTTTTGAATTTTTAGTAGAGACGGGGTTTCACTGTGTTATCCAGAATGGTCTTGACCTCCTGACCTTGTGATCCACCCGCCTCAGCCTCCCAGAGTGCTGAGATTACAGGCATGAGCCACCGTACCTGGCCCAGGCTTCCTTCTAATGGCCAACCTACCTCTAATGCTGGCCAGTCTATCTTACATGAAGTTTTAAGTTTTCCTAGTGTCATAGTACTCCATAGTCTCCTTTAAATTATTTTTTTGAAATTTTTCAACATAGTTCCTAGTAGGGTGGTCTTATTTGTGCCTGATGTAAGACACACACTTACATCACATGCACACCACAAAACAAAGAATGGGTAAAAAGGGCACACACACACTTTTGCAGTTTGCACCAAACCAAAATCGGAGTATCCAGAAATCCAAGCCAGGTCAAAACCAAAACCAAAGTATCAAGCAAGCCAAGTCAAGTCAAAAACAAAAACCAAAGTGCTGGTACAGGCACAGCCTGGGTGATCAGGCCATGCTTCCACTCAAATGGAGTAGGCAAGTTCCCAAGACCAATCCTGTCAAGCAATTCAAACCAAGTCAAAACCAAAACCAAGTGCTGATAAAGGCACGCCGTGGGTGATCAGGCCACGCTTCCACTCAAATGGAGTGGGCAAGTTTCAAAGACTAGTCTTACCAAGTTTTAGATGTCCAGACTCCAAGTGCCCATTCCTTCCTGGTGTTCATCCACTGCTTTGATCCTCCACGGAGGGGACTTGCCACACACTGCTCTGGCGAGGCGTCCCACTGGAACAAATGCCTACCCAGGAGCACTCTCAGGATCCGCGTCACTCGGGCTGGTCGGAGTCCCCCGCAGGGATCTTCCACAGGGCAGGCTTAAGTCGCCTAAGGAGCTGCCTTGACAGTCCACCAATCACCTCACTTCCCGGTCAGGGAACCAAGAAATGCAGCAGGAAGAGCCACAGACAAAACTCCTCAGACACCAAGTTAAAGAAGGAAGGGGTTTATTCAGCCAGGGCATTGGCAAGACTCCTGTTTCAAGAGCTGAGCTCCCCAAGTGAGCAATTTTTGTCCGTTTTAAGGGCTCACAGCTCTAAGGGGGTGCATGTGAGGGGGTTGTGATTGAGCAAGTAGGGGGTACATGACTGGGGGCTGCATTCACCAGTAATTAGATCGGAACAAAATGGGATAGGGATTTTCACAGTGTTTTTTATACAATATCTGTAATCTATAGATAACATAACTGATTATGTCAGGGGTCAGTCTTTAACTACCAGGCCCAGGGTGTGGCACCAGGCCGTCTGCCTGTGGATTTCATTTCTGCCTTTTAGTTTTTACTTCTTTGGAGGCAGAAATTGGGCATAAGTCTATATGAGAGAGGTGGTCTCCTCCCTTAGGTAGAGTATGTCAGAGGGAAGATCTGGGGCTCAAGGGCGGCTGCTCAGATTTTGTATCATGGGGTGATCTCTTGAAGTGGTCCTTTCCCTTTTCTCCTAGGGATGGGACTTCCTGAAAGCCAGACTTCAGTGACTGTTATTTCTCGTTTGAGTGTAGCCACCTAGGAGAGCTATTAGTCTCTGGGCTGATACTGGGGAATGTCTGTAAAGGGTCCTGTGATGTGATCCATGTTCAGGTCTCTCAGTCATGAATACCAGGACCTGCTCTGGTGGAGGTAGTAGGGGAGTGAGGTGGACTCTGCGTGGGACCTTGGTTGTAGTTTTGTTTAGTGTATTGGTTTTTTCAAATGCTGGTTGTGCTGGCAGTAAAGTGGTCACATGGGCAGATTCAGGACCTCTGGTTAGCCAGGATGTCACAGGCTGTGGAGTTATCTGCTATTTTCTCCTTTCTTCAGGCAGGGTTGTTGTTTTGTGAGATGCTGTAATGGTTGTGTGGTTGGCCTCCAGCCAGGAGGTGAGGCTTTCAACAGATCATCAGCTGCAGTAGTTTAGGGAGGATACAAGTTTTCCCTGAAGTCACCTGGATAAGTATTCAGGTTTCTCAGGTGGTGGGTGGGGCCATAGAGCTTCCAAGAGATCAAGTCTTTTGTCTTTGGCTTCCAGGGTAGGCAGAGAAAGAACATCAGTTGGGGGTAGGGTTAGGTATGTCTGAACTCAGACTATCCTTGGGCGGTGCTTGCTGTGGCTGCTGTGGGAGAAGGGGGTGTGTTTCTCAGGCTAATGGAGTTACATTCCCAGGGCTATTATGGCTGCTTCTGCTGCATCATACAGGCCTTCAGGGAAGTGGGGGGAAAGCTGGCAGTGATGGGCCTCACCCAGCTCCCATGCAGCCAGAAAGGCCAGTCTCACTCCTCCTGTGCTCCCCCAACAGAACGGACTTTATATCCAGGGGCTGAGAACTTGCCAGAGAAAAGCCCACCTGCTGAGAAAGCAAGCAGGGCTTTCAGGTATTGCCCCTCCCTGCTGCAGCTTTGGTGCTTTTATTGGCACTTCCTGTTTGCCTCCCACCCCCAAATTCTCTCCTGGAAAATTCATGCTCAATTGAAATTATCACAAAGTTCAGCTGGAAGTTTCCTTCTCCCTGTGGTCTTTCCCCAATTTTGCTGGCATCCCTCTGTTATAAATAATGTTTCAGTGCCACAAAAGAAATAGCACTCGAATATAAAATTTTCTTTTTAATTCTCAGCAAGGCAAGTTACTTCTATAGAAAGGTGCACCCTTACAGGTGGAGCAATGGTGAGCACACACTTGGACAAGGGAGGGAAACGGGTTCTTATCACTGACACACGTGGCCCCTGCTGCTGTGTTGTTCCCCTATTGGCTAGAGTTAGATTGCACAGGCTAGACTAATTCCGACTGGTTAATTTAAAGAATGATGGGGTGAGTGGTTTGGTGGGAAAAATGGCTATGACAGAGCAGGTAATCGGAATGAGTCAGGGTGGAGCAGGTAAGCGAGAAAGGTTGCTTTACAAGAAAGTTAAGTTTAAAAGTTGAAGGCAAAGAATTGAACATACTGACATTGATTCTTTGAAAGGAAATTCAGAACTCATATCTGACATCGGCAAAACATGAAAAGGAGAAACTCGGGGCAGGGGAAGAAGAAAACAAGGGATTATGATGGTCCAGAATTCCAAGCCATGGAATCATTGATGAGTAAACAGTGTCAGTAGCGGCTACATGGTTGCAAGATTAACCTTTGGCTGAGCAATGAGTCATTGCCAATGTTGTCAAAGTGGTTACAGAGAAAGAGTGGCCTGAAAACTAAGCAGAGCAGGTGTGCGAGAGAATGGCAAATGGTGTAATGGATTTCCTGGACACCCCTGATGTGAACTGAAACACCACGGACAAGACAGTTCAGGTAGGTGACTGCATGCCATGTTATTGTATAACAACCAACAGTGTTTCTATATACAAAACAAGCAGTAGGAAGAAACAAGAGAAAATGAACCCAACCACATCTTCTGAAAAAGAAGGGTAATGAGGATGATTAAAACATAGTGTAAAGCCTGAGTAAACACAATATTGTAGTAGTCATTCATATATAGAAAAGCTAATCAATGAAAAAGTTGTAAAACTAACACAAATGCATATGGAAATGTAGTACAGTCATATCTCTCTTATTTGATTTATAATTCTTTATTTTTATAAATTTTTGTGGGTACATAGTAGTTGTATATATTTACGGGATACATGAGATGTTTTGATGTAGGCATGCCATGTGAAATAATCATATCATGAAGAATGGTGTATCCATCCTTCAAAAATTTATCCTTTGAGTTACAAACAATCCAGTTACATTCTTGGTTACTTAAAAATATATGATTCAGTTATTATTCACTATAGCAGCACTATTGTGCTATCAATAGTAGGTCTTATTCAGTTTTTCTTCTTTTTTTTTTTTAGCTTTTTTTTTAAGTTTTAGGGTACATGTGTACAACATGCAGCTTTGATAAATAGGTATACATATGCCATGTTGGTTTGTTGCACCCATCAACTCGTCATTTACATTAGGTATTTCTCCTAATGCTATCCCTCCCCCAGCCCCCCAACCCTGAAACAAGTCCCAGTGTGTGATGTTCCCTGCCCTTTGTCTAAGTGATCTCATTGTTCAATTCCCACATATAAGTGAGAGCATGTGATATTTGGTTTTCTGTCCTTGTGATAGTTTCCTGAGAATGATGGCTTCCAGCTTCATCCATGTCTCTGCAAAGGATATAAACTCATCATTTTTTATGTCTGCATAGTATTCCTTGGTGCGTATGTGCCACATTTTCTTAATCCAGTCTATCATTGATGGACATTTGGGTTGATTCCAAGTCCTTGCTATTGTGAATAGTGCCACAAGAAACATGTGTGCATGTGTACCGAGACCAGCTTGGTCGGGGAGACCCTAACCCAGAGGCACTAGAGGAATTAAAGACAAACACACAGAAATATAGAGGTGTGAAGTGGGAAATCAGGGGTCTCACAGCCTTCAGAGTTGAGAGCCTCGAACAGAGATTTACCCACATATTTATTAACAGCAAGCCAGTCATTAGCATTGTTTCCATAGATATTAAAATAACTAAAAGTATCCCTTATGGGAAATGAAGGGATGGGCTGAATTAAAGGAATAGGTTGGGCTAGTTAACTGCAGCAGGAGTATGTCCTTAAGGCACAGATCACTCATGCTATTGTTTGTGGCTTAAGAATGCTGTTAAGCTGTTTTCAGCCCTGGGTGGGCCAGGTGTTCCTTGCCCTTATTCCGTAAACCGATAACTTTCCACCACGGGCGTTATGGCCACATGAACATGTCACAGTGCTGCAGAGATTTTGTTTATGGCCAGCAGAGATTTTTGTTTATGGTCAGATTTTGGGGGACTTTTTCCCAACATATGTGTCTTTATAGTAGCATGATTTATAATCCTTTGGGTATATATCCAGTAATGGGATGGCTAGGTCAAATGGTATTTATAGTTCTAGATCCTTGAGGGGTCGCCACACTGTCTTCCACAATGGTTGAACTAATTTGCATTCCCACCAATAGTGTAAAGGTGTTCCTATTTCTCTACATTGTTTCCAGCACCTGTTGTTTCCTGGCTTTTTAATGATTGCCATTCTAACTGGTATGAGATGGTATCTCATTGTGGTTTTGATTTGCATTTGTCTGATGACCAGTGATGATGAGCATTTTTTCATGTGTCTGTTGGCTGCAGAGATGTCTTCTTTTGAGAAGTGTCTGTTCATATCCTTTGCCCACTTTTTGATGGGATTGTTTGTTTTTTTTCTTGTAAATTTGCTTGAGTTCTTTGTAGATTCTGGATATTAGCCCTTTGTCAGATGGGTAGATTGTAAAAATTTTCTCCCATTCTGTAAGTTGCCTGTTCACTCTGATGGTAGTTTCTTTTGTCATGCAGAAACTCTTTAATTATAACCCATTTATCTATTTTGGCTTTCGTTGCCATTGCTTTTGGTGTTTTAGTCATGAAGTCCTTGCTCATATCTATGTCCTGAATGGTATTACCAAGGTTTTCTTCTAGGGTTTTTATGGTTTTAGGTCTAACATTTAAGTCTTTAATCCATCTTGAATTAATTTTTGTATAAGGTGTAAGGAAGGGATCCAGTTTCAGCTTTCTACATATGGCTAGCCAGTTTTCCTGGCACCATTTATTAAATAGGGAATTCTTTCCCCATTTCTTGTTTTTGTCAGGTTTGTCTAAGTTCAGATGGTTGTAGATGTGTAGTGTTATTTCTGAGGTCTCTGTTCTGTTCCATTGGTCTATATCTCTGTTTTGGTACCAGTACAATGCTCTTTTGGTTACTGGAGCCTTGTAGTATAGTTTGAAGTCAGGTAGCACGATGCCTCCAGCTTTGCTCTTTTTGCTTAGGATTGTCTTGGCAATGCGGGCTCTTTCTTGGTTCCATATGAACTTTAAAGTAGCTTTTTCCAAATCTGTGAAGACAGTCATTGGTAGCTTGATGGGGATGGTATTGAATCTATAAATTACCTTGGGCAGTATGGTCATTTTCATGATATTGATTCTTCCTATCCTTCAGCATGGAATGTTCTTCCATTTGTTTGTGTACTCTTCTATTTCATTGAGCAGTGGTTTGTAGTTCTTGAAGACATCCTTCACATCCCTTGTAAGTTGGATTCATAGGTATTTTCTTCTCTTTGTAGCAATTGTGAATGGGAATTCACTCATGACTTGGCTCTCTGTTTGTCTGTTTTTGGTGTATAAGAATGTTTGTGATTTTTGCACATTGATTTTGTATCCTGAGACTCTGCTGAAGTTGCTTATCAGCTTAAGGAGATTTGGGGCTGAGATCATGGGGTTTTCTAAATATACAATCATGTCATCTGCAGATAGAGACAATTTGGCTTCCTCTCTTCCTATTTGAATAAGCTTTATTTCTTTCTCTTGCCTGATTGCCCTAGCCACAACTTCCAACACTGTGTTGAATAGGAGTGGTGAGAGAGGGCATCCCTGTCTTGTGCCAGTTTTCAAAAGGAATGCTTCCAGTGTTTGCCCATTCAGTATGATATTGGTTGTGGGTTTATCATAAATAGCTCTTACTATTTTGAGATATGTTCCATCAATACCTAGTTTGAGAATTTTTAGCATGAAGAGCTGTTGAATTTTGTTGAAGGCCTTTTCTGCATCTATTGATAGTTACATGTTTTTTGTGGTTGGTTCTGTTTATGTGATGGATTATGTTTATTGATTTGCGTATGTTGAGCCAGCCTTGCATCCCAGAGATGAAGCCGACCTGATCGTGGTGGATAAGCTTTTTGATGTGCTGCTGGATTCTGTTTGCCAGTATTTTATTGAGGATTTTCACATTGATGTTCATCAGGGATATTGGTCTAAAATTCTTTTTTTTGTTGTGTCTCTGCCAGGTTTTGGTATCAGGATGATGTTGGCCTCATAAAATGAATTAGGGAGGATTCCCTCTTTTTCTATTGATTGGAATAGTTTGAGAAGGAATGGTACCAGCTCTTCTTTGTACCTCTGATAGAATTTGGCTCTGAATCTGGTCCTGGACTTTTTTTGGTTCGTAGGCTATTATTATTGCCTCAATTTCAGAGCCTGTTCTTGGTCTATTCAGAGATTCAACTTCTTCCTGGTTTAGTCTTGGGAGGGTGTATGTGTCCAGGAATTTATTCATTTCTTCTAGATTTTCTAGTTTATTTGTGTAGAGTGTTTATAGTATTCTCTGATGGTAGTTTGTATTTCTATGGGATCGGTGGTGATATTCCCTTTATCATTTTTTTATTGCATCTATTTGATTCATCTCCCTTTTCTTCTTTATTAGTCTTGCTAGTGGTCTATCAATTTTGTTGATCTTTTCAAAAAACCAGCTCCTGGATTCACTGATTTTTTTGAAGGGTTTTTTGTGTCTCTATCTCTTTCTGTTCTGCTCTGATCTTAGTTATTTCTTGCCTTCAACTAGCTTTTGAATTTGTTTGCTCTTGCTTCTCTAGTTCTTTTAATTGTGATGTTAGGGTGTCAATTTTAGATCTTTCCTGCTTTCTCTGGTGGGCATTCAGTGCTATAAATTTCCCTCTACATATTGCTTTAAATGTGTCCCAGAGATTCTGGTATGTTGTGTCTTTTTTCTCACTGGTTTCAAAGAA
This sequence comes from Papio anubis, assembly GCF_008728515.1. Taxonomy (NCBI): domain Eukaryota; kingdom Metazoa; phylum Chordata; class Mammalia; order Primates; family Cercopithecidae; genus Papio; species Papio anubis. The sequence continues at coordinate 78,329,623 of NC_044987.1, forward strand.
CATCTTTATTTCTGCCTTCATTTCATTATGTACCCAGTAGTCATTCAGGAGCAAGTTGCTCAGTTTGCATGTAGTTGTGCAGTTTTGAGTGAATTTATTAATCCTGAGTTTCAGTTTGTTTGCACTGTGGTCTGAGAGATAGTTTGCTGTGATTTCTGTTGTTTTATATTTGCTGAGGAGTGCTTTACTTTTAATTATGTGGTTAATTTTAGAATAAGTACGATGTGGTGCTGAGAAGAATGTATATCCTGTTGGTTTGGGGTGGAGAGTTCTGTAGATGTCTGTTAGGTCTTCTTTGAGCTGAGTTCAGGTCCTGAATATCCTTGTTAACCTTCTGTCTCATTGATCTGTCTAACATTGACAGTCAGGTGTTAAAGTCTCCCATTATTGTGTGGGATTCTAAGTCTCTTTGTAGGTCTCTGAGGACTTGCTTTATGAATCTGGGTGCTCCTGTTTTGGGTGCATATATATTTAGGATGATTAGCTCTTCTTGTTGAATTGATCCCTTTACCATTATGTAATAGCCTTGTCTCTTTTGATCTTTGTTGGTTTAAAGTCTGTTTTATCAGAGACTAGGATTGCATCCCTTGCTTTCTTTTTTTCTTTTTTTTTTCTTTCTTTTTTTTTGTTTTTGCTTTCCATTTGCTTGGTAGATCTTCCTCCATCCCTTTATTCTGAGCCTATATGCATCTTTGCAAGTGAGATGGGTCTTGTGAATACACCATACTGATGGGTCTTCACTCTTCATCCAATTTGCCAGTCTGTGTCTTTTACTTCGGACATTTAGCCCATTTACATTTAAGGTTAATATTGTTATGTGTGAATTTGATCCTGTCATTATGATCTTAGCTGGTTATTTTGCCCGTTAATTGATGCACTTTCTTCATGGCATCAATGGTCTTTACAATTTGGCATGTTTTTGCAGTGACTGGTACCGGTTGTTCCTTTCCATGTTTAGTGCTCTTGTAAGGCAGGCCTGGTGGTGACAAAATCTCTAAGCATTTGCTTGTCTGTAAAGGATTTTATTTCTCCTTCACTTATGAAGCTTAGTTTGGCTGGATATGAAACTCTGGGTTGAAAATTCTTTTCTTTAAGGATGTTGAATATTGGCCCCCACTGTCTTCTGGCTTGTAGGGTTTCTGCCAAGAGATTCACTGTTAGTCTGATGGGCTTCCCTTTGTGGGTAACTTGACCTTTCTCTCTGACCGCCCTTAACATTTCTTCCTTCATTTCAAACTTGGTGAATCTGACAATTATGTGTCTTGGGGTTGCTCTTCTTTAGGAGTATCTTTGTGGTATTCTCTCTGTTTCCTGAATTTGAATGTTGGCCTGCCTTGCTAGGTTGGGGATGTTTTCCTGGATAATATCCTGAAGAGTGTTTTCCAACTTGGTTCCCTTCTCCCCATCACTTTCAGGTACACCAGTCAAACATAGATTTGATCTTTTCACATAGTCCCATATTTCTTGGAGGCTTTGTTTCTTTTTACTCTATTTTCTCTAACTTTGTCTTCTCGTTTTATTTCATTAATTTGATCTTCAATCACTGATACCCTTTCTTCCACGTGATCAAATCGGCTATTGAAGCTTGTGTATGCATCACGAAGTTCTCGTGCCGTGGTTTTCAGCTCCATCAGATCATTTAAGGTCTTCCCTACACTGTTTATTCTAGTTAACCATTATCTAACCCTTTTTCAAGGTTTTTAGCTTCCTTGCGATGGGTTCAAACATGCTCCTTTAGCTCAGAGAAGTCTGTTATTACCAACCTTCTGAAGCCTACTTCTGTCAGCTCGTCAAAGTCATTCTCCATCCACCTTTGTTCCATTGCTGACGAGGAGCTGCGATCCTTTGGAGAAGAGGTGCTCTGATTTTTAGAATTTTCAGCTTTTCTGCTCTGGTTTCTCCCCATCTTTGTGGTTTTATCTACCTGTGGTCTTTGATGTTGGTGACCTAGAGATGGCATTTTGGTGTAGATGTAGTTTTTGTTGATGTTGATGCTATTCCTCTCTGTTTGTTAGTTTTCCTTCTAACAGTCAGGTCCCTCAGCTGCAGGTCTGTTGGAGTTTGCTGGAGGTCACTCCAGACCCTGTTTGCCTGGGTATCACCAGTGGAGGCTCAGTTGGAAATGCCGAAATCATCCATCTTCTGCATCAATCATGCTGGGAGCTGCAGACTGGAGCTGTTCCTATTTGGCCATCTTGGAACAGTTCCCAGTCTTACTCATTTTTTTCTAACCATTTTTTGTACCGATTAATCATCCCCAATTCCCCACACACACACTCCCATGACCCATCCCAGCCTCTGGTAACCATCCTTCTACTCTGAATGTCCATGAGTTCAATTGTTTTGATTTTTACATCCCACAAACAAGTGAGAAAGTGTGATGTTTGTCTTTCTGTGCCTAGCTTATTTCACTTAAGATAATGATCTCGAGTTTTATCCATGCTGTTATAAATGATTGGATCTCATTCTTCTTTATGGCTGAATAATACTCCATTATGTATATGTACCACATTCTCTTTATCCATTCATCTGTTGATGGACACTTAGGTTGCTTTTAAATCTTGGCTATTGTAAATAGTGTTGCAACAAACATAAGAGTGCAGATAGCCCTTTGTTATATAAATTTCCTTTCTTTTGTGTATACCCAGCAGTACAATTAGCTGGATCATCTAATAGCTCTATTTTTGGTGTTTTGAGGAACCTCCAAACTGTTCTCCATAGTGGTCCTACTAATTTATTAACATATTATTACCAACAGTACACAAGGGTTCCCTTTTCTTCACATCTTCACCAGCATTTGTTATTTCTTGTCTTTTGGATATAAACTATTTTAACTGAGATGAGACGACATCTCATTGTAGTTTCGATTTGTATTACTATGATGTTCAGTGAGGTTGAGCACCTTTTCATATACCTCTTTGCCATTTATGTCTTCTTTTGAGAAATGTCTATTCAAATCTTTTGCCCATTTTTAATCAGATTGTTGGATTTTTTTCCCCCGTAGACTTGTTTTAGCTCCTTGTATATTCTAGTTATTAATCCCTTGTCAGATGAGTAGTTTGCAAATATATTCACCCGTTCTGTGGGCTGTGTCTTCATTCTGTTGATTGCTTTCTTTGCTGTGCAGCTTTTAAACTTGATGTAATCCCATTTGTTTATTTTTGCTTTGGTTGCCAGTGCTTGTGGAGTATTTTTCAAGAAATCCTTGCCCAGACCAATGTCCTGGAAATTTTCACCAATGTTGTTGATTCTTCCAGTACATAAACATGAAATGTCTTTACATTTTTTTCTGTCCTCTTTCATTTCCTTTATCAGTGTTTTATAGTTTTCATTATAGATATTTCACTTCGTTGATTCAGTTAATTTCTAGGTATTTAATTTTATGTGTGGCTATTGTAAATGGGATTACCTTTTTCTTTTTCTGGTTTTTAACTGTGGGCATATACAAATGCTACTAATTTTTGTATGTTGATTTTTTTATCCTATAACTTCACTGAATTTGTTTATCAGTTCTAATAGTTTCCTTGTGGAATCTTTAGGTTTTTCCAAATATAAGATTTTTATTAGCAAACAAGGATAATCTGACTTTATCCTTTCAAATTTGGATGCCCTTTATACCTTTCTCTTGTCTTCTTGCTGTAGCTAGGACTTCCAGTACTATGCTGAATAACAGTGGTGACAATGGACATCCTTGTTGTGTTCCAGTTCTTGAGGGAAGACTTTGTTTTCTCCCATTTAGTATGATACTAATTGTGGGTCTGTCTTATATGACTTTTATTTTAAGGTATGTTTCCTCTATGTCCAGTTTTTGGAGATTTTTTTTTTTCTTTTTATCCTGAAGGGAAACTTACATTTATCAAATTCTTTTTCAGTGACAGTTGAAATGGTCTTTTTTTTTTTTTTTGTCCTTCATTCTGTTGATATGATGTATCACGTTGATTGATTTGCATATGTTGAACCATTCTTGCATCCCAGTGATAAATCCCACTTGGTCTTGATGAATGATCTTGCTAATTTATTGTTAAATTGGGATAGCTGATATTTTGTTGAGGCTTTTTGCATCAATATTTATCAGCGATATTGGCCTGTAGTATTCTATTTTTAATGTTTCTTTGCCTGGTTTTGGTATCAAGGTAATACTAACCTTGTAGAATGAATTTGGAAGTATTCCTGTCTCTGCTATTTTTCTGAATAATGTGAGTAGGATTAACTCTTTAAATATTTGGTAGAATTCAGCAGTGAAGCCATAGAGTCCTGGTCTTTTTTTTTTTTTTTTTTTTCTGGGAGACTTTTTGTTACACCTTAGATCTTATTTCTTGTTGATCTTTTCAGGTTTTGGATTTCTTCCTGGTTCAATCTTGGTAGGTTGTATGTATCTAGGATTTTTTCTGTTGGGCTATTGTTGTTCATAGTAGCCACTAGTGAGTATTTGAATTTCTGCAGTATTAGTTTAGTGTCTCTTTTCATGTTTGATTTTATTTATTGGGATCTTCTCACTTTTTTTTTCTTAGTCTGGCTAAAGTTTTTGGAATTTTGTTTAACTTTTTAAAAAACCAACTTTCAGTTTTTGTTGATATTTTATATTTTTTCATTTCAATTTAGTTTATTTCTGCTTTGGTCTTTATGATTTCTTTTCTACTACAAGTTTTGGGTTCGATTTGCCCTTGCTTTTCTAGCTATTTAAGAGGCATTGCTGGATTATTTATTTAAAGCTTTTCTTCTTTTTAACTGTAAGCACCTATAGCTCTAAATTTCTGTCTGGGTACTGCTTTTGCTGTATCTCATAGGTTTTGGCATGTTGTGTTTCCATTATTATTTGCTTAGAGAGGTTTTAAAATTTTCTTCTTCTTTTTTATTTTTTTTTGAGACGGAGTCTCGCTCTGTCGCCCAGCCTGGAGCACAGTGCCGGATCTCAGCTCACTGCAAGCTCCGCCTCCCGGGTTCACGCCATTCTCCTGCCTCAGCCTCCTGAGTAGCTGGGACTACAGGTGCTCGCTACCTCGCCCGGCTAGTTTTCTTTGTATTTTTTAGTAGAGGTGGGGTTTCACCGTGTTAGCCAGGATGGTCTCGATCTCCTGACCTCATGATCCACCCGTCTCGGCCTCCCAAAGTGCTGGGATTACAGGCTGGAGCCACCACGCCCGGCCTCTAAAATTTTCTTCTTAATTACTTCATTGACCTATGGGTCATTCAGAAACATATTGTTTAATTACCATGTATTTGTATGGTTTCCAAAATTCTTCTTGTTAATAATTTCAAGTTTTATTTCATTGTGATCAGGGAAGATGCTTGATATTTCAATTTTTTGAATGTTTAAGTCTTGCTTTCTGATCTAACATATGGTCTGTCTTCGAGAATGATACATGTGCTGAGGAAAAGAAATATTCTGCAGTTCTTGGATAAAATGTTCTCTGTGTATCTATTAGGTCCATTTTGTCTACAGTGCAGATTAATTCTGACATTTCTTTGCTGATTTTCTGTCTAGAAGATTTGTCTAATGCTGAAAGTCTCCAGCCATTATTGTACTGGGGCCTAGCTCTCTATTTAGCTGTAATAATATTTGCTTATACATCTGGGTGCTCCAGTGTTGGATGCATATATATTTAAAATTGTTATATCCTCTTGGTTAACTCAACCCTTTATCATTATATAGTGATCTTCTTTGTCTGTTCTTAAAGTTTTTGTCTTGATATCTATTTGGCTGATAAAAGTATAGCTACTCCTGCTTTTTTTGGTTTCCATCAGCATGAAGTATCTTTTTCCATACTTTCATTTGCAGTCTATGTGTGTCTTTATAGGTGAAGTGTTTCTTGTAGGCAACAGATCAATGGGTCTTGGTTTTTCATCTACTCAACCAGTCTATGGCTTTTGATTGGAGAGCTTAGTCGATTCAATAACATTCAATATTAATATTGATAAATAAGGACTTACTCCTGCCATTCTGTTATTTGTTTTCTGGTTGTTTTGTGGTCTTCTCTTTCTTCTTTCTTTCATTCCTGTCTTCCTCTAGTGAAGATGATTTTTCTGATAATATGATTTGGCTTTTTACTTTTTATTTTTTGTGTATTTATTGTATATTTCTTGATTTGAGGTTACCAAAAGGCTTGCAAATACTTTTATAACCCATTACTGTAACCTAACAACAGCTTAACACTATTTACATAAACAAACAAGCAAAAAGAAAACTAATAAAAACGCTCCTTAACTTCATTCCCTGGCTTTGTTTTGTTGTTTCTATTTATATCTTAATGTACTGACCATGTCTTAAAGTTGTTGTAGTTATTTTTTATTGGCTCGTTGTTTATCTACTGAGGATAAAAGAACTTTACATGCCCCACTTAGAGTGTTATAATAATCTGTGTTTTTCTGTGTATTTACTATTACCAGTACATTTTGTAACTTTAGGAGATTATTTATTGCTCACTAATGTCATTTTCTTTCTGATTGAAATATTCCATTTAGCATGTCTTGTAGAATGGGTGCGGTATTGATAAAATCCCTCAGCTTTTTTTTTTTTTTTTTGTCTGGGAAAGTCTTTATTTCTTCATATTTAAAGAATATTTTTACCAGATATACTATTCTGGTGTAAAAGTTTTTCTTCAGCACTTTAAATGCCACTCTCTCCTGGCCTGTAAGGTTTCCTCTCAATAGTCTGCTGCTAGATTGTTGAAACTACAATATATGTTATTTATCTCTTTTCTCTTGCTGTTTTTAGGATTCCTTCTTTATTCTTTATTCTTGACCTTCATGAGTTTAACTATTAAATGCCTTGAGGTAGTCTTATTTGGGCTAAATTTTCTTGGTGTTCTATAACCTTCTTGTACTTGGACATTGATATCTTTCTCTATGTTTGGGAAGTTCCCTGTTATTATCCTTTTGAATAAACTCTGTATACTATCTCTTTCTCTATCTCTTCTTTAAGGCCAATAACTCTTAGATTTGCTTTTTTGCAGCTATTTTCTAGATCCTGCAACTGTGCTTCATTGTCTTTTATTTTTGTCTTCTCTATGTATTTTCAAATAGCCTTTCTTCAAGCTCACTAATGCTTTCCTCTGCTTGATCCATTTTACTGTGAAATGACTCTCATGCATTCTTCAGTAAGCCAATTGCATTTTTCAGTTCCAGAATTTCTGCTTTGATTTTTAAAAAATGATTTCAATCTCTATGTTAAATTTATCTGATAAAATTCTGAATTCTTTCTCTGCATTATCTTGAATATCTTTGAGTTTCCTCAACACAGATATTTCAAATTCTCTGTAAGGTCACATATCCCTGTTTCTCCAGGATTGGTTCCTGGTGCCTTGTCTAGTTCATTTGGTGAGGTCATATTTTCCTTAATGTTGTTCATGCTGGTAGATGTTCTTCAGTGTATGAACATTGAAGGGTTAGGTATTTATTGCAGTCTTCACTGTCTGGACTTTCTGCTTTATGGGGGCACCCCAGGCCATTTAATGCTGTGGTTCTTGCAGACTTGTAGACATGCCACCTTGATGGTGTTGGACAAAATCTGGGAAAATTCTCTAGATTACCAGACAGAGACTACTGTAGCCTTTCCTTACTTTTTCCCAAACATACAGAGTCTCTCTCTTGCTGTGTTCTGAGCCACCTAAACCTGGGGGTGGAGCGAAACAAGCACCCCTGTGGCTACCACTACTATGACTGTGCTGGGTCTGATCTGAAGCCAGCACAATGCTGGGTCTTATCCAAAGGCCTGCTGTAACCACTCCCTGGCTACTGTTTATGTTCCCTCAAGGTCCTAGGCCTCTATCAGTATGTGGCAAATTCAGTCAGGCCTATGTCTTTCCCTTCAGGACAATGGGATCCCCCAGGCCCTGGGTGGGTCCAGAAGTACTATTTGGGAATCAGAATCTAAAGTCAAAACCCTTAGGAGTCTACCTGATATTCTATTCCATTGCAGCTGAGCTGGCACTCAAACCACAAGACACAGTCCTTGCCACTCTTCCCTCCCCCTCACAAAGGCAGAGGAGCCTTACTCTGTAGCCACCACCATGCCTGGTCACAAGGAGTCCTCTCAGACTACCACCAATATTCCCTTAAGGCCCAAGGTCTCTTAAGTCAGCTTATGGTGAATGCTGCCTGTCCTGGGACTCACCCTTCAGAAAAGTGGACTTTCCTCTATCCCAGAGCAGGTCCAGAAATGCTGTTCCAGAGTCAAGTCCTAGAAATAGGAATCCCAAAGAGACTGCTTGGTGCTCTACCCCCATGTGGCATTGTTGGTACCTGGAGCCAGGAAGTCTCAGCCTCACCAAGGCCCTTGATGTAGTATTGCTGCCACACCTGGGTATTGCTGCTGGTTATTTAGGGCCCAAGGGCTTTTAAGTTTTCAGGTTATGAGTGCTGGAAGGACTGGGTTCTTTTCTTTAAGGAAGTGGGTTCTCTCTAGCCCAGAGTATGTCTAGAAATGTTGTCTGGGAGCTAGGGCCTGGAATGGGGGCCTCAGGACTGACCTGTGCTTTATCTTGCTGTGGCTGAGCTGGTATCCAAGATGCAAGACAAAGTTTTCCCCAGGCTTCCCTCTCCTCTCCTCAAGCAGAAGAAAGGGAGCCACAAGCTGTGCAGCCTGGGTTAGTGGAGGGTTGTTGATTCCAGCACTACTTTAGCCACCCCTAGTATGTCGGTGGGTGGCATCCCCTGCTCCCCAGTTCATGCCTCTGGGCCTAGTTCAGCCTTAGGACTCACCTATGCATTACACTTCTTATGGCCTAGACTGCCTTTCAAGATTAGACACCCAGAACACTTTGGCCCTAGGTGGCAAGGTTTGCAGGCACTTAAGTTCAGACTGCTGGGGTGGAAATTCCCCTCTGGCTAGGGCTGCTTTAAATGCTCCCTCTATGGGCGGGGGTCAGCAGAGTTCAATACCTTACAATTGCTGTGTTCTTCCTCCCCCAGCACCCAGAGATTCTGTCAGGACCATAGTGCATCTGCTAGGGGTCAGGGATGGGTGGTGTCTGTGATTCAGGGCTGTTTTTTTCTATCTCTTCAGTGCCTCTTTCAGGAATATGAAGTTAAAAGTAGGTATTGTGAGTGCTTACCTAATTTTTGGTTCTTATGAAGGTGTTTTTGTCCATGTAGATAGTCATTAACTTTGTGTCCTTGCTTGGGGAACAACTGGGGAAGCTTTCTATTCCACTGTCTTGCTCTGCCTCCCTCCTGCATCTCATTTTATCTTGCTTCACTTTATTGGGCTTCACACATATTGCATTTATAGAAGTTTAAAGTTTGTGGCAACCCTGTCTGTCAGCAAAATTTTTCGAGCAACATATGCTCACTTCAGGTCTGTGTGTCGCATTTTGGTAATTTTCACAATATTTCAAAATTTCAAATTATTATTCTATCTGTTATAGTAACTTGTAATCAGTGATCTTAGATGTTACTTATTGTAACTGTTTTGGGACACCACTAACCATGCCCATAAAAGACTGTGAGCTTAGTCGGTAAGTGTTATGTGTGTTCCTACTGCCCCACTGATGGGGCATTCCCGCAGCTCCCTTCTTTGGTGTCCCTATTCACTGGGACACAAAAATATTGAAATTAAGTCAACTAATAATGCCACAATGGAGAACAAGTGTTCAAGGGAAAGAAAGAGTCCCATACCTCATACTTTAGATCAAAAGTTAGAAATGATTAAACTCAGTGGGAAATGCATGAAAGCTGAAAGCTAAATTAGGGAGAAAGTGAATCTTCTTTTGCCAAATAGTTCACAACATTGTGAATGCAAAGGAAAAGTTCATGAAAGAAATGAAAGTGCTACTCCAGTGAACACATGGATTATGAGAAAGAGAAACAGCCTTATTGATGATATGAAGAAAGTTTTAGTGGTCTGGCTCAATAAAACCAGCTGCAACATTCCCTCAAACCAAAGCCTCATCCAGAGCAAGGCCCTTCTTGTCTTCAAGTCTATGAAGGATGAGAGAGGTGAGGAAACTAGAAGAAAAATTTAGTTCATGAAGTTGAAGTAAAAAAGCTCTATCCATAACATAAAAGTTCCAGGTAAAACAGCAAGTGCTGATGGAGAAGATACAGTATGTTAGGCAGAAGGTCCTGCTAAGATAATTGATGAAGGTGGCTACATTAAACAACGATTTTCAGTGTAGACTAAACTACCTTCTATTGGAAGAAGATGCCATCTAGAACCTTCATAGCTGAAGAAGAGACTCAATGCCTGGCTTCGAAGAACAGGCTGACTCTTTTATTAGAGGTGAATGCAGTTGGTGACTTTAACTTGAAGCCAGCGGTCATTTACCATTCTAAAAACACTAAAGCCCTTAAAAACTAAGGTAAATAGATCCTGCTAATCCTCTATATATGCAACAACAAAGCCTGGATGACAGCTCATCTGTTTACAGCATCGATTAATGAATGTTTTAAGCCCACTGTTGAGATCTTGTACTCAGAAAAAGGATTCTTTTCAAAAAATTACGGCTTGTGGTCAATGCACCTGGTCACCCATGAGCTGTGATAGAGATGTGCAGGAAATGAATATTTTTTTCATGCCTCCTAACACAATATCCATCTGTGCCCTTGGACAAAGAAGTAATTTTGACTTTTAAGCTTTGTTATTTTAGAAATATATTTCAGAAGGCTATAGCTTCAATATGTAGTGATTCCTCTGATGGATCAGGGTAAATTGAAAATCTTCTGGAAAGGATTCACCACTCCAGATGCCATTAAGAACATTTGTGATTCATGGGAGAAGGACAAAATATAAATATCAGACATTTAGAAGTTGATTCAAACTCTCATGGATGATTTCAAGAGGTGCAAGACTTCAGTGGAGGAAGTAACTGAATATGTGGTAGAAATAGCAAAAGAACTAGAGTTGAAAGAAGAGCTGGAGATGTGAATAAATTGTTTCAATCCCATGATAAAATTCAAGTGAATGAGGAGTTGCTTCTTGCAGATGCACAAAGCAAGTGGTTTCTTGAGATGGAATCTAATTCTGGTGAAGATGCTATGAACATCACTGAAGTGACAACAAAGGATTTAGACTATAGCGTAAATTTAGTTGATAAAGCAGTGGCAGAGTTTGAGAGATATGACCCCAGTTTTATTTATTCATTGATTTTTAAATTTTAGGTTTGAGGGCACACATCAAGGTTCGTTATACAGATAAACATATGTCATGGCAGTTTGTTGTCCATAATATTGCATCACCCAGGTATTAAGCTCAGTACCCAATAATTATCTTTTCTGCCCCTCCTCCCACTCTCCCCATTCAAGTAGACTCTAGCATCTATTGTATCCTTCTTCATGTTCATAAGTTCTTATTATTTAGCTCCCACTTATAAGTGAGAACATGTGGTATTTGGTTTTCTGTTTGATATGGTTTGGCTCTGTCCCCACCCAAATCTCATCTTGAATTGTAATTCCTATAATCCCCACATGTTGACCAACCAGGAGGTAATTGAATCACGGGGGTGATTACCCCCATGCTGCTCTTGTGATAGTGAATTCTCATGAGATCTGATGGCTTTATAAGGGGCTTTTTCCTGTTTGCTTGGCACTCATTCTCTTGCTGTCTTGTGAAGAGGTGCCTTCTGCCATAACTGTAAGCTTCCTGAGGCCTCCCCAGCCATGCAGAACTGTGAGTCAACTGAACTTCTTTTCTTTATAAATTACCCAATCTCTGTGTATTAGTCCATTTTCACACTGCTGATAAAGACATACTTGAGACTGGGAAGAAAAAGAGGTTTCATGGACTTACATTTCCATGTGGCTTGGAAGGCCTCACAATCATGGCAGAAGGCAAGGAGAAGCAAGTCACATCTTACATGGATGGCAGTAGGCAAAAATAGAGCTTGTGCAGGAAAACTCCCATTTTTAAAACCATCAGATCTTGTAAGACTCATTCACTGTCACAAGAACAGCACAAGAAAGACCTGGTGGGAAGTGATTGGATCATGGGGGGCAGTTTCTCAGGCTGTTTTCATTATAGTGAAGGAGTTCTTGTGAGAGCTTGTGGTTTTAAAAGTGTTTGCAAGTTCCCCCTTCACAGCTTTTCTCTCTTGCTTGCCACTATGTAGGACATGCTTTGTTTCCCTTTTGCCTTCTGCCATGATTGTAAGATTCCTGAGGCCTCCTAGCTGTGCTTCCTGTTAAGCCTGTGGAACTATGAGTCAATGAAAGTTCTTTCCTTTATAAATTGCCCCTTCTCAAGCATTTCTTTATAGTAGTGTGAAAACATACTAATACAGAGAATTTATGCCAATAGAGTGGGATACTGCTATAAAGATAACCAAAATTGTGGAAGTGACTTTGCAACTGGGTGAGAGGCAGAGGTTGTAATAGTTTGGAGGGCTCAGAAGAATACAGGAAGGTGTGGGAAAGTTTGGAACTTCCTAGAGACTTGTTGAATGGCTTTGACCAAATGCTGATAGTGATATGGATGATGAATTCCAGGCAGAGGTGGTCTCAGATGGAGATGAGGAACTTATTGGGAACAAGAGTAAAGGTGACTCTTGGTATGCTTTAGCAAAGAGACTGGCAGCATTTTGCCCCTGCCCTAGAGATTTGTGGAACTTTGAACTTGAGAGAGATGATTTAGGGTATGTAGCAGAAGAAATTTTTAAGCAACAAAGCATCCAACAGATGACCTGGATTATTCTGAAAGCATTCAGTTTTACGTGTTCACAAAGAGATGGTTTGAAATTGGAACTTATGTTTAAAAGGGAAGCAGAGCATAAAGGTTTGGAAAATTTGCAGCCTGACCATGTGAAAGAAAAACCAATTTTCTGGGGAGGAATTTAAGCAGGCTGCAGAAATTTACATAAGTAATGAGGAACTGTATGTTAATATCAGAGACAATGGGGAAAATGTCTCCAGGGCATGTTAGAGACCTTTGAGGCAGCCCCTCCCATCACAGGCCCAGAGGCCTAGTAGGGAAAAATAGCTTTTGTGGGCCAGGCTCAGGGCTCCACTACTCTGGGCAGCCTCAGGACTTAGTGCCTGCATTCCAGCTGCTCCAGCTCCAGCCATAGCTAAAAGGTATAGCTTGGGCCATTGCTTAGTCTTGGCAGCTTCCAAGTGGTGTTGAGCCGGTGGGTGCACAGAATACAAGAGATGAGCTTTGGGAATTTCTGCCTAGATTTCAAAGGGTGTATGGAAATGCCCAGATGTCCAGGCAGAAGTCTGTTGCAGCAGTGAACCCCTCATGGAGGACCTCTACTAGGGCAGTGCAGAAGGGAAATACGGTGTTGGAGCCCCTACACAAAGTCCACTCTGGGGCACTGCCTGCTGGAGTTGTGAAAAAAGGGCCACTATCCTCCAGACTCCAGAATGGCAGATCCACTGACAGCTTGTACTGTACTCCTGAAAAAGTTGCAGGCACTCAATGCCAGCCTGTAAGAGCAACTGCAGGGGCTGAATCCTGCCAAGCTACAGGGACAGAGCTGCCCAAGACTGTGGGAGCCCACCCCATGCATCAGCGTGCCCTGGATGTGAGACATGGAATTAAAGGAGATCATTTTGGACCTTTAAGATTTAAAGACTGACCTGTTGGATTTCAGACTTGCATGGTGACTATAACCCCTTTGTTTTGGCTGATTTCTTTCATTTAGGAATGGGAACATTTATGCAATGACTGTACCCTCATTGTATCTTAGATATAACTAATTTGTTTTTTAATTTTACAGGGTCATAGGTGAAAGGAACTTGTCTCAGATGAGACTTTGGACTTGGACATTTGAGTTAATGCTGTAATGAGTTAAGATTTTGGGGGACTGTTGGAAAGGCATAATTGGTTTTGAAATGTGAAAGGGACATGAGATTTGGGAGCGGCTGGGGGTGGAATCATATGGTTTGGCTCTGTGTTCCCCACCAAAATCTCATCTTGAATTGTAATCCCCACTTGTGGAAGGAGGGACCCAGTGGGAGGTGATTGGATCAGGGGGGTGGTTTCCCACATTCTGTTCTCATGATAGGGAGGGAGTTCTCATGAGAGCTGATGGTTTTAAAAATGTTTGGAAGTTCTCCCTTTGCAACTCTTCTTTCACCTGCTGTCATGTAAGACATACTTTTGCTTCACTTTCTGCCATAATTGTATGTTTACTGAGGCTTCCTAGCCATGCTTCCTGTTAAGCCTATGGAACTGTGAGTCAATTAAACCTTCCCTTTATAAATTACCCAGTCTCAGGCATTTCTTTATAGCAGTATGAAAATAAATTAATACAAGTACCATGTTTTTAACCCCAATTTTAAAAGAAATTCTACTGTGGGTAAAATCCTATCAAGTAATATTGCATGCTACAGTAAAATCTTTTGTAAAAGGAAGAGTCGACCAACATGACAAACTAAACTATTGCATTATTATTATTATTATTATTACTACTACTACTACTTTTGAGACAGGGTCTCACTGTTGCCCATACTGGAGTGCAGTCATGCAATCATGACTCCCTGCAAATTCCACCTCCTGGGCTCAAGTCATTATGCCTCAGCTTCCCAAGTGGCTGGGACTACAGACATGTGCCACTGCACCCAGCTAATTTTTGTATTTTTTGTGGAGGTGGGCTTTGCCATGTTGTCCAGGCTGGTCTTGAACTCCTGAGCTCAGGTGATCCTCCTGACTTGGCCTCCCAAAGTGCTGGGTTTACAGATGTGAACCATTGTGCCCGGCCTTGTTGCCTTATTTTAAGATTTTACCACAGCCACTCTAACCTTCAACAACTGCTACCCTGATCAGTAGGCAGTGATCAACATTGAGGCAAGACCCTCCAAAGTAAAAAAGTTTATGACTCAGATGATCATCAGCATTTCTTAACAATAAAGTATTTTTTAATTAAGGTACGTACTTTTCTTTAGACATCATGCTATTGCACTCAATAGATGACGGGATAGTATAAACATACTTTTTTCATCTTTTTAAAATTTTTCCATAAATTATTGGGGTGCAGGTGGCATTTGGTTACATGAGTAAGTTCTTCAGTGGTGATTTGTGAGATCCTGCTGCACCCATCACCTGAGCAGTATACATTGCACCATATTTGTAGTCTTATCTTTTGCCCCCTCCCACTAATTCCCCCAACTTCCCAAAGACCATTGTATCATTCTTATGCCTTTGCATCCTCAGAGCTTAGATCCCACATATCAGTGAGAACATACAGTGTTTGGTTTTCCATTCCTGAGTTACTTCAGTTAGAATAATAGTCTTCAATCTCATCCAGGTCACTGCAAATGCTGTTAATTCTTTCCTTTTTATGCTGTGTAGTATTCTACCATGTATATATAGCACAGTTTCTTCATCCACTCGTTGATTGATGGGCATTTGGGTTGGTTCTACGATTTTGCAAATGTGAATTGTGCTGCTATAAACGTGCGTGTGCAAGTATCTTTTTCGAATAATGACTTTTTTTCCTCTGGGTAGATATCCAGTAGTGGAATTGCTGAGTCAAATGGTATTTTTACTTTCAGTTCTTTAAGGAATCTCCATACTGTTTTTTATAGTGGCTGTACTAGTTTGCATTCCCACCAGCAGTGTAGAAGTGTTCCCTGTTCACCACATCCTCGCCAACATCTACTCTTTTTTGATTTTTTGATTATGGCCATTCTAGTAGGAGTAAGGTGGTATTGCACTGTGGTTTCGATTTGTGTTTCCCTGATCATTAGTGATGTTGAGCATTTTTTCATATGTTTGTTGGCCAGTTGTATATCTTCCTTCAAGAACTGTCTATTCATGTCCTTAGCCCACTTTTTGATGGGATTTTGTTTTTTTCTTACTGATTTGTTTGAATTCATTGTAGATTCTGGATATTAGTCGTTTGTCAGATGTATAGACTGAAGATTTTCTCTGACTCTGAGGATTGTATGTTTATTCTGCTTACTGTCCCTTTTGCTGTGCAAAAGCTCTTTAGTTTAATTAGGCCCCAGCTACTTACCTTTGTTTTTATTGCATTTTCTTTTGGGTTCTTGGTCATGAAATCCTTGCCTAAGCCAATGTCTAGAAGGGTTTTTCCAATGTTATCTTTTAGAATTTTCATAGTTTCAGGTCTTAGGTTTAAGTCCTTAATCCATCTTGAGTTGATTTTTGTATAAGGTGAGAGAAGAGGATCTAATTTCATTCTCCTACATGTGGCTAGCCAATTATCCCAGCACCATTTGTTGGAAAGGGTATCCTTTCCTCACTTGTTTTTTGTTTGCTTTGTCAAAGATGAGTTGGCTGTAAGTGTTTGGGTTTATTTCTCGGTTCTCTATTCTGTTCCATTGGTCTATATGCCTATTTTTATGCTAGTACCACAATGTTTTGGTGACTATGACCTTACAGTTTGAAATCAGATATTGTGATGCCTACAGATTTGTTCTTTTTGCTTAGTCTTGCTTTGGCCATGTGGGATCCTTTTTGGTTCCATGTGAACTTTAGAATTGTTTTTCCCTAATTCTGAGAGGAATGATGGTGGTATTTTGATGGGAATTGTGTTGAATTTGTAGATTGCTTTTGGCAGTATAGTCATTTTCACTATATTGATTCTACACATCCATGAGCACGGGATGTGTTTCCATTTGTTCATATCGTCTATGATTACTTTCAGCAATGTTTTGTAGTTTTCCTCGTAGAGGTCTTTTAACTCCTTGGTTAGGTATATTCCTAAGCTTGCTTTTTCTTTTCTTTTCTTTTTCTTTCTTTCTTTCTTTTTTTTTTTTTTTTTTTTTTTTTTTTTTTTTTTTTTTTTTTTTTTTTTTTTTTTTTTTTTTTTTTTTTTTTTTTTTTTTTTTTTTTTTTTTTTTGCAGCTATTGTAATAGGAGTTGAGTTCTTGATTTGATTCTCCACTTGGTTGCTGTCGGATGTATAGCAGAGCTACTAATTTGTGTACATTAATCTTGTAATTAATCTTGTATCCAGGAATGTTGCTGAATTCTTTAGGAGCTTTCTGGAGGAATCCTTAGAGTTTTCAAGGAATGAAGTTTTCTTTGTAAACAATGACAGTTTGACTTCCACTTTACTTATTTGGGTGCACTTCTCTTTTTCTTGTCTGATTGCTCTGGCTAGAACTTCCAGTACTATGTAGAAGAGGAATGGTGAGAGTGGGCATCTTTGTCTTGTTCCCATTCTCAGAGGGAATGCTTTCAACTTGTCCTCATTCAGTCTAATGTTGGTTGTGGGTTTGTCATAGATGGCTTTTATTACATTAAGATATGTCCCTTGTATGCCAATTTTGCTGAGAGTTTTATTCATAAAGGGATGCTGGATTTTGTCAAATGCTTTTTCTGCATCTATTGAGATGATCGTGTGATTTTTGTTTTTAATTCTGTTTAGGTGGTGTATTACATTTATTGACTTGTGTATGTTGAACCATCCCTTCATCCCTGGTATGAAACCCATTTGATCATGGTGGATTATCTTTCTGATATATTGTTGGATTCGGTTAGCTAGCATTTTGTTAACGATTTTAGCATCTGTGTTCATCAAGGATATCAGTCTGTAGTTTTCTGTTTTGGTTGTGTCCTTTCCTGGTTTTGGTATTAGGGTGATGCTGGCTTCACAGAATGAATTAGGGAGGGTTCCTTCTTTCTTTATCTTGTGAAATGCTGCCAAAAGGATTGATACCAATTCTTCTTTGAATGTCTGGTAGAATCCTGCTTGAATCCATCTGGTCCTGGACTTTGCTTGTTGGTAATTTTTAGATTACCATTTCAATCTTGCTGCTTGTTATTGGTCGGTTCAGGGTATCTAATTCTTCCTGATTTAAGCTAGGAGTGTTGTATTTTTTCAGGAATTTATCCATCTCTTCTAGGTTTTCTAATTTATGTGTGTAAAGGTGTTCATAGTAGCCTTGAATGATCTTTTGTATTTCAGTGGTGTCAGTTGTAATGTCTCCTGTTTCATTTCTTAGTGAGTTTATTTGAATTTTCTCTCATCTTTTCTTGGTTAATCTTGCTAATGATCTATCAATTTTATTTATCTTTTCAAGGCACCAGGTTTTTTGTTTATCTTTTGTATTGTTTTTTATTGTTTCATCTTCATTTAGTTCTGCTCTGATCTTGATTATTTCCTGTCTTCTGCTGGGTTTGGGTTTGGTTTCTCTAGTTCCTTGAGGTGTGACCTCAGAATGTCAGTTTGTGCTCCTTCAGTCTTTCTGATGTAGGTGCTTAGGGTTATGAACTTTCCGCTTAGCACCACCTTTGCTGTATCCCAGAGGTTTTGAAAGGTTGTGTCATTGTCATTCAGTTCAAAGAATTTTTAAATTTCCTTCTTGATTTCGTTTTTGACCCAAAGCTCATTTAGGTTATTTAATTTCCATGTATTTGCATGGTTTTGAAGCTTCCTCTTGGAGTTGATTTCCAGTTTTATTCCACTGTGGTCTGAGAGAATGCTTGATATAATTTCAGTTTTCTTAAGTGTATTGAGGCTCATTTTATGACCCATTGTATCGTCTCTCTTGGAGAAAGTTCCATGCCCTGTTGAATAGAATGTGTATTCTGTGGTTGTCGAATGAAATGTTTTCTATATATCTGTTAAGCCCATTTGTTTCAAGGTATAGTTTAAACCCATTGTTTCTTTGTTGACTTTCTGTCTTGATGACATGTCTAGTGCTGTCAGTGGAGTATTGAAGTCCCCCACTATTATTGCATTGCTGTCTATCTCATTTCTTAGGTCTATTAGTAATTGTTTTATAAATTTGGGAGCTCCAGTGTTAGGTGCATATATGTTTAGGATTATGATATTTTCCTGTTGGACAAGGCCTTTTACCATTATATAATGTCCCTCTTTGTCTCTTTTAACCATTTTAAAGTATGCTTTGTCTGATATAAGAATAGCTACCCCTGCTCACTTTTGATGTCCATTTTCATGAAATGCCTTTTTCTACCCGTTTACTTTAAGTTTATATGAGTCTTTATGTGTTAGGTGAGTCCTCTGAAGGCAGCACATTATTGATTGGTGAGCGCTTATCCATTTTGTGCTTTTATATCTTTTAAGTGGAATGTTTAGGCCATTTACATTCAATCTCAGTATTGAAATGTGAGGTACAGTTGCATTCATCATGGTTCTTTGTTGCCTGTATACTTCGTTTTTTGTTTGTTTGTTTTGCTTTTTAACTTGTATTTTAGTTTTATAGGTCCTGTGTAATTTATTCTTTAAAGAGGTTCTGTTTTGTTGTGTTTCTGGGATTTGTTTCAAGATTTAGAGCTCCTTTCCACAGTTAGTAGTGGTGGTGGCTTGATAATGGTGAATTCTGTCAGCATTTGTT
Organism: Papio anubis; assembly: GCF_008728515.1. Taxonomy (NCBI): domain Eukaryota; kingdom Metazoa; phylum Chordata; class Mammalia; order Primates; family Cercopithecidae; genus Papio; species Papio anubis. The sequence goes on from NC_044987.1 coordinate 78,348,826, forward strand.
TGTCTGAAAAGACTGTATCTTTCCTTCATATGTGATTCTTAGTTTGCTGAATACAAAATTCTTGGCTGATAATTGTTTTGAAGAGGCTGAATATACGGCCCCAACCCCTTCTAGCTTGTAGGGTTTCTGCTGAGAAATGTGCTGTTAATCTGATAAGTTTTCCTTTATAGGTTACCTGGTGCTTCTGTCTCATAACTCTTAAGATTCTTTCCTTCATCTTAACTTTGGATAACCTGATGACAGTTTGCCTAGGTGAAGATCTTTTTGTAATGAATTTCCCAGGTATTCTTTGTGCTTCTTGTATTTGAATGTCTAGGTCTCCAGCAAGGCCAGGGAAGTTTTCCTTAATTAGTCTCCCAAATATGTTTTCCAAGCTTTTAGAATTGTCTTATTTCTCAGGAACATCAATTATTCTTAGGTTTGGTTGTTTAACGTAATCCCAGAATTCTTGGAGGCTTTGTTTTTATTTTCTTATTTTTTCTTTGTCTTTGTTGGATTGGAGTAATTCAAAGACCTTGTTTTCCATCTCTGAATTTCTTTCTTCTACTTGTTCAATTCTACTGGTGAGCCTTTCCAGAGCATTTCACTTTTCTTTCTTTCTTTTTTTTTTTTTTTGAGATGGAGTCTTGTTGCCAGGCTGGAGTGCAGTGGCGCAATCTCAGCTCACTGCAACCTCCGTCTCCTGGGTTCAAGTGATTCTCCTGCCTCAGCCTCCCGAGTAACTGGGACTACAGGTGTGTGTCACCTATCATTCTTTGGATTTCTTTGCATTGGGCTTCACCTTTCTCTGATTCCTCCCTGATTAACTTAATAACCTCCTGTATTCATTTTCAGGTAATAACTAACTTCCTGAATTCTTTTTCAGGAATTTCTTCCTGGTTTGTATCCATTGCTGGTGAACTAGTGTGATTTTTTGAGGGTGTTGAAGAGCCTTGTTTTGTCATATAACCAGCGTTGGTTTTCTGATTCCTTCTCATTTGGGTAGCCTCTTTCAGAGGGAAGGTCTAGGGCTGAAGGCAGTTTTTCAGATTCTTTTGTTCCACAGGGTGTTTTCTTGATGTAGTACTCTCCTCGTTTTCCTACATATGTGGCTTCCTGGGAGCCAAACTGCAGTGATTGTTGTCTCTCTTCTGTGTCTAACCAGCCAGCAAGCCTACCCAGCTCTGGGCTGGTACTGGTGGTTATCTGCACAGAGTTCTGTGATGTGAACCATCTATGGGTCTCAGCCTTCAATATCAGTTCCTGTTCCAGTAGAGGTGGCAGGGCGTGGGGTGCAATGGATTCCATAAGAGTTCTTAGCTTTGGTGGTTGAGTGCTCTATTTTTGTGCTGGTTGGCCTCCTGCCAGGAGGTGGCACTTTCCAGAGAACATCAGCTGTGGTAGTATGGTGAGGAACTTGTGGTGGGCAGGGCCCTAGAACTCCCAAGATTATATGCCTTTTGTCTTCCACTGCCAGGGTGGCTAGGTGTGTCTGAGCTCAGACTCTCCTTGGGCAGGTCTTACTCTGACTGCTGTAGGGGATGTGGGTGAGATTCCCAGGTCACTGGAGTTGTGCACCTAGGAGGATTATGGCTGCCTGTGCTGAGTCATGCAGGTTGTAGGGAAGTGGGAGAAAGTCAGCAGGCACAGGCCTCACCCAGCTCCCACACAAACCTAAGGGCCGGTCTCACTCCCACCATGCCCTATCCACCCGCAATAGCCCTGAGTCCATTTCCAGGCAGAGGACGAGATGGGCTTGAAAATCTGCCCCAGGCTACCTGCCCCCAAGCTGGAAATGAAAAGGACTTCGTTCTACCCCTGCCTGTGGAGTCTGAACATTGAATTTGCACCCTCCCCCAAGTTCTGGCCAGGAGGCTTCTCACCCTGTTCGAATTGTTACAAAGTTCAGCTAGAGATTTCCTTCTCTCTGTGGAGTTTTATCCCCTGCTTTTCTGGCCACCCTCTGGATGGATACCTGTGGTGCTAGGCAGGAATGGCCTGCTAGTGGACCCAGCAAGCTCCTAGGGCCTTTCTGCTGCTTCCTCTACCCCTGTATTACACTCAACTCTCCAAATTGACTCAGCTCCATGTAAAGTCGGAAACTTCTCCTGCAAATGGACCTTTTGCTTTAGCAGCGGGGGTGTGTGTTCAGGAGAAGAGAGTTGCCCTTTCCCACTTCTGCAGTTGGGGCACTTGCAGTAGTTGGGGTGTCTCCCGGGTCTTTCAGGAGCAGTCTACTTCCCTCAAAGGGTCTGTGGATCCTCTTGGGATTGTTGGTTTGTTCTTGCCATTGATCTAGAGCTAAAATTCACAATGTGAACCTCCACATGCTGCTCTGTCCAGAGCTGCAGTCTAGTGCTGCCTTCCTGTTTCCTTTTTGTTGAGTTTTAAGAGATTTTTTAGTATCTTAGATAACTGTCCTTTGTCAGCTGTATCATACAAATTTGCTCCAAGATGGTGACTTGTTTTTGTCATCTTGATGTTGTCTTTTGCAGAACAGATGTTTTTAATTTTAAAGGGTTCCAACTTATTATTTATTTCCTATGTTATTTCTTTGGTGGTGTGTCTAAAAAGTCATCATACCCAAGATCATCTAGGTTTTCTCCTATGTTATCTTCTAGGGGTTTTATACTTTTGCATTTTTATATTTATATCTATGATCTATTTTGACTGAATTTTTGTGAAGATTTTCTACTTCTTTATGATTCAGTCTTGGTGGGTTGTATATTTCCAGGAATGTATTTATTTTTCTAGGTAATTCAACTTGGTGTAAAATTGTTTATAGTAGTCTCTTATGATTATTAGTATTACTGTGGTATTAGTTATAATGTTTTCACTTTCATTTATGATACTTGGGTCTTCTCTCATTTTTTTAGTGTAGCTACAGGTTGTCGATTTTGTTTATCTTTCCAATAAACTAACTCTTGTTTATTGATCTTTTCAATTTTTGTATTCTCTATTTAGTTTATTATTTTCTCTGGTATTGATTATTTCCCCCTTTCTGATGATTTTGGGCTTAAGTTTGTTTTTCTTTTCATACTTCCTTGAGATGTAAAGTTATGTTGTTTAATATTTATTTTTCTTTTGTTTTTTAAAACGTTATTTTAAATTCAGGGGTACATATGCAGGTTTTTCATATGGGTAAACTCATGTCATGGGGGTTGTTGTACGGATTATTTCACCACCCAGGTATTAAGTCTAGTACCCTCTAGTTATTTAACATCTTTTATCTTAATGTAGGTGTTTATCACAATAAACTTTCTTCTTTGAACTGTTTTAGCTGCATCCATTAAGTTTGTTATATTGTGTTTTCATTTTCATTTGTCTCAAGATATTTTCTGGTTTTCTTTTTGATATCTTCTTTGACCCATTGGTTTTCAGTAATTTGCTGTAAAATTTCCACATATATTTGTGAATTTTCCAATTTTTGCCCTCTCTTTGATCTCTTGCTTCATACAATTGTGGTCAGAAATGATATTTGATATGATCTCATTCATCTTCAATTTGTTAAGACAATTTTGACAGCCTGACACATGATGTATCCTGGAGGATGGTCCATGTGAGCTTGGCTGCTTTGGGATGGAATGTTCTGTATATCTTTCCTAGGACCATTTGGTCTATAGCATTGTTCAAGTCTGCTATTTCCTTACTGATTTGTCTATCTGGATGATCTATCCATTATTGAACCTGGGGTATTGAAGTTCCCTACTATATTCCTTTCTGTTTCTTCCTTCTGTTCTATTAACAGTGTTCCTATGTTGGGTGCATATATATTTACAATTGTTATATCATCTTGATGTATTGACCTCTTTATCATTATGTACAATAAACTTCATCTCTTATGGCAATTTATGACAATCTATATTTTGTCTAATATAAATACAGCTACCTGTACTGTCTTGTGTCCCATTTTAGTGGAATATCATGTTCCAATCCTTTAATTTCAGTCTTTGGGTGTACTTAAAGCTAAAGTAATTCTCTTGTAAAGCAGCACATAGTTGGATCAGGGAAGAAACTTTAAAATACTGCTGATTTCCATTTTACCCACAACTTTGGGTGAAGAGAGAGATGCTCATATACATTTCAGGAGTAAAGCAAGGACCGTCAACTGAGTGTCAGCAGCAGTTGGCTGAGGAGTTAGTTGACAGTACCTCTTTTAATCCTCTAATTAGTCATGTGAAGTAAGTACTATTATTATTTCTCTCCTTCATATGAGAAAACAGAGAAACAAGGATATTGGGTAATTTGTTCCAGTTCTCACTCCAAATTGGTAGTGATTGGATTTGAGCCTACAGGTCTGTATTACAGTCCTCACCCTTTACCCATTCTGCTGTGTCACATGGAAGGAAAATAAACAATGAAAGTTTTACTCTTGGGGATTAAAAAATAGCAACTCGCACATATGTTTTTAGTAAAGTAGAGTAGGCAAATTTTGGAAATAGCAACGAAAAAAACCTCTTCAAATATGGAACACACAAGAGATAAAAGGATAACAGTGGAAAACAAATCCTGTAACTCAGCACACCCTTCCTACCTTTAAAAGGACCCCAGTTCATTTCAGACTGCCCAGTACTGGCACAGTACAGCATGACCTGAGTGGCAGAAAGTAGAAACCTCTGGACAGCAAGGACTGATTGCATCTATCACGTGGTTTCTTAGTCCTTCCAGCCCTGATTGGCCTCAGAAGAATACGGAGGAAGACCACAACCTAATCATGTTCCTTCAGGGCACCTTAGGCTTTTTATTCATGGAAGTGAACACAGGTTGCAACTCTATTTTTTAAGTGTGTAGTTTTAAGTATATATTTTTAAAATGTATAAGAAATGGTTTCTGGAAGGTCACAAACCAAGTGGATGACTGAACTGAAACCAAAGCTCAGGGCTTCCCAGCTGTTACCTTCCTAACCATCCCACTGTCTTTTAGGCTAGAAGGCACAAACCAGAAACCTGAGGCTGAATTCAGACTCCAGTTGGGTTCTGTTTGGCCTGCAATTAATTCAAATTAGTTTTTGTAATTTTAAAACATTGGGGCATTTCATATTTTTAAAAACAGGATATTTGGCAACCTCAGGCTTATACCCCTACACGACAGTGAAGATGGAGAGCAGTTGCCTCCTTGAGGCAGGGTATGTCCAGGTTGCCACAGTCCTTGCTCTTATCCCCATTACTAAGGGCATGTGTTGTTTGCCATTTATCAATATTTGCTCAGTTCTTTTTCTTAAAGGCGAAAGTCACACATTTCCTGTAACATATCTGAAGTATCTCTTACTTGGCCTCAGCTTGCTTCATTTACCTGGAACCTGTAAGCATTTGAGTTATGATTCTATACCTTCCCCTCTGAACCAAGCATTTCTCATTTGCAAAGTAAGGAATATGAATGTGATGATTCCAAGGCCTCTTCTAGTTCTGGCTTCCAGGGCTCTCCTAGTCTTAAGAAATGAGTTCTGGTGTTAACAATACTTAATTGTTCTGCAGATGGTTTTTGAGGGATTGCTCACCCTTGACTCTTTTATCCTATAATTATGTTTTATCTCAGTCCTTGAAAGAAAATTTCCTCTTGTTTGGTGGGGAATTTATTGTTAATCTTTGAATAACATGAATATTTCAAACAATGCAGCATAGCTGCAGTTGCTAAGAAGACAGAACAGCAACAGAGGCTGCCTGGAAACAAAACCATCAGAAATCTCTTATTTTACTTCCTGCCTCCCTTCCCCCTTCTCTCTCTCTTTCTCCCTCAAAGATATCAACCTTTTCTACAAAGACAAGTCTTAGTCACCAGTAGTTTAAGTTGTCTTAAATCCAAAAAGTTCACTTCTGAAGACAACTCTCAAGCAGCCAAACAAATACTCAGTAAAATAATCTCCTTGGTTTTAATTTTGGCTCTGCCACTAGATAATCATTAGACCTTGGGCAAGTAATTCATTTTTCTCTGGGCCTTAATTTCCCCCTGTGTGAAACAGAAGAGTGCAGGAATGGCTGGATGCTCTTGCAGCTCCTTCTAGCCCTAACATTTTATAAGGAAACTGCCAGATTTAGAGAGTGAAGTAGCACCACAGGGTAACTGCTCTACAACTCGGAATCCAGGTAAGCCAGGTCCTGGGACCCCTTTACCTGGTAGCCATGATACAAAACTCTAGGTCTTTGGCTTTCTCTCCTCTGACTCTCTGCTGGCTATCTAATAAATGGTAAAGGAGGGGCTTTCTTTCTACCTTTCTCACTGTATGTGATGTTCCCTAAGTGTCAGCTTTGCTTGGTAATACTTCTTTTAAGTTACTTCCTGTGTTGTAGGAAGGGCTAATGACAAGACCTAAATGTCTTTGATTATTTATTCTTCAAGTCCAGAATCACCTTCAGATTCTTCAGGTGCTCAGCCTCAGGGATGATGAAGTGATGATTTAAGCAACATGTTCACTCCCTGGTAACCTATGTAAAAATTACAAAAATGTCTCTGCCATTTAACAAACTCTGTCTTGGCCTAACCCTCTAGGTAGGATAAAATGTACATACATGTCTTATAAAGTAAAATAAAGTCTACCAATGAGAAGGCTATTGTGTCTGAGTTGGTATTTTCTCTTTCAGAGATAAATTTTGCCCATTCGTCATGGCACCCTTCTGCCCCCCGCCAAGTTCTTGACTTAGCAGGGTTAGGGGATATAGGGAACTCAACACCATCCTCTTCTGCCTATCTCTCAATGAAACAATGGAGTGGGCTGTTTTGGGAGATTATCAGCTCTCAGTTTCTGGAGATGTAGAAGCAGATGCTCAGAGTCCTTCTTGAGAATGCTGGAAAACAGAGGGATAAGATTAGATTCAAATGTGTAAATAATTACTGAGTACCTGCTATGTTCCAGAAATTTTCCTAGGTGACTTGTGAATAAAACATAGTCCTTGTTTTAGGAGCTTATATTTTATTGGGGGAAATAACCTCCAATGTTCTTTTCTGTCCAGAGATTCTAAGATTCATCAGTTCCAAGTAATCATGGCAAAAATTTGTAAGAATTTTAACAAAAATTATATAGAAACTTTGGCACAAATATTTAACAGTGATTTTGGCCAGGGATTCAGAGACCTAAGGATATTTGCACCTCACAGTGAAAGCAATAGGGGCCTCTGGACAGTACCTTGACAGGTAGAAACCCGACCACTGGGAGCTGTTCTGGGTCCTGAAAGTGGAGTCAGAGTCGGGAGAGGTTAATTCAAAGTCTGTATTTTCCAAGGTACAAATGATCTAGAGTGTAGCTTGTGAAAGAGAGGAGAGTGGGAGAAGAACATGTACAGGCATCAGGTGTTGTATATATTCACAAATCACCTGAAAGACATCTTAGAGATAACTTCTGTATCTTTCTTTCAGAGATAGAGTAACTTAGACCCTGAGGGAAGTGCCTTGTATGAAATCACAGTGGTCATTAGCAAATTGGAATTAAAAATTAATCTTGTTAAATATTGATAAGAACAAGCATCATACATATAACTGTAAATAGTGTGATTCCACTTTTGATTGAAAATCATATGTGGTTATCTTTTGGAGGTGAGATTGCAAGGATTTTTAATTTTCTTTGGTGTACATTGATGTATTTAAAGATGTTCTACAGTGAGAATGCATAACTGAAAAAGAAACATTTAAAAGAACTTGTGTTTTCAGTGATTCAAAGGAAATAAACCAAATACCACCAGCAGTGGTGATGTGTGTGTGTGCATGTATATATACATTTACCTTTTTTCTACTTTCATAAATCTTCCACATTGTATTTAATAACTACTGACATTGCTAGTCTACCCAGTATGAAGTCATCCTTTCATTTGGGGCATACAGTACAATTATCCTTCCTTGCTCTTGCACTTTTGGAGGAAGGAAGTGTAATATGACTAATTTTTGTCAATAGGTGTGGCCTGCATGATTAATAGAAGTAATCAAATTTGCCACAGGGCCACAGCATTTAATTTCCAGTGCAAATCTTTCTAGAAACAGTAGACTTGAAGACTCCTATTGAGATGAATATACCTTGAGATAGAAGCTGCTTGCACTTCTAAGCAGTGAACCTGAAGGACAGCTGCCCCGAAGAGGTTCCCAGACATGCTTTATACTTTGTATGAATAGGAAATAAACATTTGCTGTGTTAAGTCACCGAGATTTTGGTGTTGGTTTTTGCCACAGCATAACTTAGTCTATTCTGATTAAGGTGGTACTACATATATCTTTATACTAAAAAGTTACTGCCATTTTATAAAATGTAATCAACTAAAGATGCTAAATATGCAGAAAACTAAATATGCAGAAAACTTTGTTAGAATTTTGGGAAAAACACATGTTGTAATTAATCATTATTCTAAGATTGGTTTACAATGAAGATCAATTGTTTCAGGTAAGAAATACTGATTTGTGATGAATAGATAACTGAATTATAGACTTGTTATATTGGCAGGGACCTCAAATTTTCTTTTTGTACACCCTATAGGTTCATATAGAGGTATATCTAAACCAGTCAATATGACTTGTCTAAACCAATGGATTCCAAAGCCTTGATCATCAGAAATACCAGAACTTGAAAAAAAGACTCCTAAGTCACACTTCTGGAGTTTTGGTTAAGGAGATCTAAGACAGGACCTGGGAAATGGCATTTAAAAAACTTGCTATGTGATTTCCATCACAGGTAGATCTGGGAACCACTGGTTGAGAGGAAGACTTTCAAATGTTCATTACTTCAATTCAAACTTCACTTAAACTTTGTGTCAATGTCGATGTTGAGATCACGTTTGTAATTTCAGGTCAGGTTCTCCAGAAGCAGAATCCAAGGTGAGGATTCATATGCATGTGACTTGTTAAGGAGTGCCCTCAGGGGAAGCCTGTAAGGGAGTGGGGAAAGGAGGACAGGGAAGGAGACAAAAACTGGGCAGGAATATGATTTCAGAAAAGTCTAGCTTCAGCTGGCTCCTGTGGGAGACCCTGGAGCATAGACTGCACTGTAGATTTATCCAGCTTGAGTCAGGTGAGCTGGGCTTCTCTACACTCCACATATTGGTCAGTTTTGGCTCTAGTCAGCCTGGGTTGGAGGTAATGTGAACTGTGAGATCTCTCCAGCCATCCAAGGACAATTCACTGGCGAGGTTACAAGCATGAGCTATTAGCAGGAATTCAGTTGGCAGCTGGGGGTAACTGTACCAAACTGGAAAAAGGGAATCCCTGGGGAAGGGGATGCTGACAGCATCTAGCTGACATCTACTGGATTCTATTCATGTGATTGTTTCCTGCCTCTTCTGCAGTGGATGCTCTCTAGTGGGTATTACTGTGATACAAAGAGCACAGTTTAGTGGTTCTTAAGATATTCATGGAGCTGTGCAAACATCATCACACTTTAATTTTAGAACATTTTCATCATTCTAGAAAGAATCTTTGTCCCCTTAAGCAATTATTTCCAATACCTGCTTCTCTTCCCCTTGATCTGCCTCAGCACCAAGCAACCACTGATTTGCTTTCTGTCCCTAAGGATTTGTCTACTCTGGGCATTTCATAGAATTTGAATCATGTAACATGTGGTGTCTGTTATCTTTCACTGAGCAAAATGCTGTCAAGATTTATTTATGTTGTAGCATGTATTAGTACCTCATTTTTATCCATATTTTGTTTATCCATTAATATATATTTAGATTGCTTCCAGTTTTGTCTATTATGGATAATGTTGCTATGAACAATTCTGCACAAGTTTTTATGTAGACATGTATTTTCATATTTCAGATATTTCTCTTGAGTATCTGCTTAGGTGTGAAATTGCTGGGTCATATGGTAACTCTGGTGTTTTGAAGAACTAACAAACATTTACACAGTGGTTGTACCATTTTGCATTCCTGCCAGGCATTTACGAGACTCCATATAACTTCTTTTCCTACCTCAGATGCCTCTAGTACCATGGGATCTTTGGGTCATGTGGCTTACGTGACAGAGTTGCTTGTTCTGCAGACCAAACCTGCTACAAGGCCTTTTTCTTTCTTCGGGTTCCCCTCAAAACTGGCATCCTTTCACATCACTCGATAGATGAGTCATCTCAGTGTTTTCCATTGTGAACTATTCTGCCTTCAAACTCCAAAGCGACTGACCAAACCTTGAGTTTTTTTCTTGGTGGTAGGGAGTACAAGGTACCATATCTTGTCTTTTACTTTGAAGAAGACCTCAAAGTAAAAGTAAACTGAAGCAAACTCCTTCTGAACCTCATTCCTAATGTATTTTTAAGTAATACATTTGCCAGATCAAAATCAATACCATACACCCAAGGTCATGTTGCTATGTTTTAGCAAAGATGCCAGATGTGGCACAGCAGCTGTGGTCATTACTATGATTTGGTAGTTGTCAATAGACTACTGTCATCTACAATATCCATTTGCTTTTTACAAGAGTCAGACCAGTGAAAATAGCATGTCATTGAGACAACAACTGGTGCATCATTTAAATTGTTGTAGGTAGTACCAATCGCAGTCACTACCCCTGGAATGCAATGTTATTTTTTACTACTTTGAACAGAAGAGGGTATAATTTCAGGGGCTTCCACTTAGTCTTTCACACTATAGTAGTTTTCATTTCATGGTCAAGGAACCAATATGAAGCTTTTGCTGACTGCTAAATCAGTCCATACCAATGATACATTTCAGAACCGGAGAGATGACCACTAGTTGATTTGTGGACCCAGTGGGCTCAGACAGACCTGGCCCAAGACTCCATATGTTTCTTGATTCCATGTGCCACTTCACTAATGGGGTGATGATGGTGCTTTGTGTACCTAGGTTTCTGTGTCAGCTCAGAAACAACAGCCCTTATTAGATCTAGGTATTCCGCTTTACCCAAATGCTGGCACTATAGTTACCAAAATACTGGCAATAGGTCTCTTCAGGGAAGGACTGGAGGAATCATCATTATACACACAATGGTATTTCAGGGCCCTTGCTTAAGTGGACTTAGCTTTTCCTTCTCCAAAATAAAATGTAGATTATTTTAAACTTTTTTGTTTTGAAACAATTTCAAAGTTACAGAAAAGTTACAAGAATAGTTCTAAGAAATCTTGTACACCTTTCTCTCGGAAACCCCATTCAGATTTCAAGAATGTCCTTTATAACTTAAAGATCAAGTCCAGAATCACATGTTGCATTTACTTTTTATGTCCCCATGGTGGTCTTCAATCTGCAGCAGCTCGTCAGTGTTTCCTTAATTTTCATGACCTTGATATTTTGTTGAAAATTATAGGCCAGTCTTTTTGTAGAATGTCCCTCAATTTGGTTTTGTCCAGTATTTCTTCAAGATTAGACCTGGGTTATATGTTTTGGCTAGAATACCACAAAAATGATGCTGTGTTCTCATTGCATGCTACATGATGTGAATTCATCCCACCATCCGTGGCATTAACGTCATCAGTTGATCAAAATGGTATCTGCCATGATTCTCCACTATTGTTATTTCCCTCCACCCCTACTTTGTAAGTAGTAAGAATTTTGTGAGGAAGTGTTTTGAGATTATAATAAATACCATTCCTCACCCCGATTTCAACCCACTAGTTTTAACATGCATTGATTTTTCTTTTCTTGCCTGAATTAAACTGTTATTCTAATGGTTGCCAAATGCTGAAATCAGGGCATTCAAGTAATTGAGGCAATTGAGAAAAAGATGATTCTTCTCATGGTTTACTGGGCTTCTTTATTTTGAAGGATGTCATTCATTTGATAATTTTTATATTTATTTTTGCATAGACTGCATTCCTGTGTGTGTTCAGTGAAGGAATGCAGTTCAGTGAACACACACAAGGAATACAGTCTATGCAAAAATAAACAGTCTTGCTGTTCCTTTAGCTTGTACTTCAGCTAATCTTAAATGACAGAGATTTCCTTGAATGCAGGAGGTTTAAAAAAAGCAACAAAATAGGAACAAAAGAAAGCAATGTCTCTCCCAACCCAACCCTGTGAAATGAACACCTCTTCTAGTTTTTGCAGATTGGCTCTGTGTTGGGTTCTCCTTCAATCTTTAGCAAGACTTGCACTGAGCCTAGGGATTCAGACTGAACTGAAAGCTTAAGTCTTCTCAAATGTTTTCTGAGCATGAATCTTGCCCTGAGCATGCACATGACTTTCGAAATTTCTCTGTAAACCTGAGTGCTTTTGAAAGTCCTAATTTCCCAAGGAACGTTCCCCCAGCTTTTCCTCCTGGGTTTTAGGTGATTTATTGCATGTCTTGACCCACAATCCTTTGCTTCAAATGTCCTGGGATTACTAGTTCATCTTGCAGCATTTTTGAGTAATACCTGCAGCGTTTTTGGCTTGAGTTCAATGATGGGTAAGAAAGAGATGAGTACCTTGCTTTGGGTAGCTCCTACACAAGTTAGATCACACATTCACATTAATTTTCAAATGGAGTCTGCCCTGCTCTCTTTGGAACAGGGTCTTAAGTGCCACAATGAACAGGGGCTGCTGTCACTTCAAACTGTGCTGTGATGGGAAGGATGTGGAGCAGATGAGTAAAAAAGCCACAAAGCGTTCCTAGCATTTTCGTGTTTCCTTTTTCTTGATTTGGCATTCTCTTGGTTGCTGTAAATATTTGACTAGTTTCTAGAGTTCTGAAAAGTTGTTTTGGACAATTTCTGCTTGTGTTTTGATGTTTCTGTGAAGATAAGCTTGGGGATCCTACTCCCACGTTTTACTGACATTATCCCTTGAATAAATTATTTATGTAAGAAAATTTGAGAATTTTTTTTACAAAACAATAGATCTCTAGAATTTATCCCATCTTACTGAAACTTTGTACACTTTGACCAACATCTCCCCATTTCTGTCCCCAACCTCTAGCCTCTGGTAATCACAATTCTACTCTCTATAAGAGTTTGACCCTTTCTTTTAGTTGCAAGAAGTACAAACTGTATGATGGATATAAGAAGGTGATGGATGTTCTCCACTCACCCTTAAAGTCTATTTGCTCTTCTTCTCTAGCACAATTAACAACCCAGTAGGACACATTTCCGTACCTTACCAATGGGCCTCCTTTTCCTGTGGCTCCTTGTAAAGTTCCATTAAAGATGAACACTGATGAGATTGGAGGGCAGGATGTGAGGGATATGGGAATTGTTCACCTGTCTCCTGGCTCTCTCCCTGCTAGGCTATAAGTTGACAGTGGCAGTGTTCCTTTACCTCATGACATGGTCCCTCCTGTTGGCCCTTTCTATAGCTGCAGCTACACCTACAGTCACAGCTACAGCCCTCTGACTTCTTGATAGCTGTTGCTTCTTCTTATTTCTTCAGCCTTGAGTAAATCTACTCCCAATTATTAATTGCCTTTGGGTTTTTATCTCTCAAGAGTTGCTTGACCTGTCCATTTTCGTAAATAGTGCTTTAATTAAACTCTTTTCAATTATTTCAGTTTGGACCTTGCATTTCATGCCAAGGCAATGCCAGATATACAAAAAGGAAAACTTTTGAAAAGCAAGGAAATTGGTGAAATCTGGGTTATTAACAGCATTTTAGCCTTGAGAAAAATGCATGTGCCCCAGCTTGCCTCTTGAATGAAGGAAAACATCAGATTTGTCACCAAGACAGCAAATTAGTGTGGTTTGATGAAGAAGAGAATGGTGAGAGTGTGCAATAAGGGGGCACAGTCCTGTTTTTGAGCATTCAGCTCTCCCACTGTCAAGCCTGCCAGCTCCCAAAGTTGCCAGGAGGGAGCATCATGTCTCCTGTCTTTTTCCTCTGGAGTCCCTATTGTTCCCTGAATATGCCATACCAAGGTGGAGTTATGTGAATGTTCACTTAGAGAAAAAACATAGTAATGGCTTTGGAAATAAGCTCAATAAATTCTAACATTTCTTTCATTCTCCTTGCTGGAGGTAGGAGGCTGATCTGTGCTCAAGACAGTGACAAACTGCATTGACAGTTGCTAGAGGGCACTTCTCTGACCTAGAGAGGTGCCTGCAGTAGTTGAAGGGAAGCCTGGTGCTTATCAAAGTGCTGAACAGCCCTGTGGTTTCCTGTGCAGGGATCTGCTGGCAAATGAGAGTGCAGAGTCGTTTCAGTCATGATCTCTCATGGGATGTGTCTCGATATTTAGTCTCACTCTGCTCTTGTCTTTGAACTTCTGCCTATCCCCACCCACATCCAATTCCTATCCCTGTAAATGATTGTTGTTTTGGAGTATTTTGCTGCTAACTGTGTACACGACCAGTAATGCCAACCAATGTGAGCCTGTGCTGGGAGAGTTTATAACTAAGAATGAAGCACACCCTCCTCACTTGTCACTCAAGGCCCTCTGGCCTATCCCACCCTTTTTCTTTATCAAAGTAATAATGTGTGTATGTTTGCTCTTTCTTTCCAGAGCACAGAAATTGTATTAATTCATTCTTGTACTGTTATAAATAACTACCTGAGGGGGGTAATTTATAAAGAAAAGAGGTTTAATTGGTTTACGTTTCCTCAGGCTGTACAGGAAGCATGATTGAGGAAGCTTCAGGACATTTTCAATAATAGCGGAAGGTGAAGCAGGCACTACTTTCATGGCCGGAGCAGGAGCTTGTGATAACTCACTATCCGGAGAACAGCTCCAAAGGGAGAATCTGCTCCCGTGGTCTATTCACTGCCCACCAGGTCCCACCTCCAATACTGGGGATTTCAATTTGACGTGAGATTTGAGCAGGGACACACACCCAATCCACATCAGAAGTGTATCAAATACAAGGTCAAAGTCTTCCTAAATCGTGTTCTCTAGAAGCAACAACTTGTAAGAGTTTTTGTTCTTAAATCTTTCATTAGCTTTGAACAGTAAATTTTATTACTCTGTTTAACATTTTTCTGTGTTAACAACTGGATAAATTGTCTCCCCTTTTGAGATGTAAAGAAGTTAACACACATACTAGTCACACTCAGCTCTCTAGGAACAAGCGTGGAGTGAGTGAGAGATGAATTTAACCAGATGGAGTTTTGTCTGGCAAGTTGGCAGAGGAGAGTGTGGCAAGGAGGTGGAGGGTATGTGCAAGGTAGTGATTACAAAAGTGGGGTGTGAAATCTAAAGTTAGCAATGGTGACAGTGAGGAAGCCATGGTCAATGAGTCATGTTGGATGAAGATACTGGAGGCTGAGATGGTGTGCAAGAGTTGAGGCATTAGGGAAAATAACTTGTACAGATTAGAGGTGAGGGGCAGGCAGTGCAATTTTGAAACTGAGATTGTGGAGGTGATGCCATTGTGGGTGATGACAAGATCTAAGGCTGGATGGTTAGAATGGGGTGGGTGACAAGATTAAAGGAAGGAGGTGTTTAGGAGATGGAAAGTTTAGGATGTTGGATTGCCATTTACAAGGACATTGGAGTCATCAAGAATGAGGCCAGGGGGATGCTGGAGAAGTCTATAAACTGGCTACTTAAGCCAGAAAAATATATAATAAACATTCACATACCCACTCTGCAAATTAAGCATATATTAAAAATGTATCATATTTATCACCAATTTCTCTTTTAAAATGAATAAAACTACAGATACAACTAATGCTCCAATCCTGCATTGCTTCTCTCTCTGTGGCTCTTCAAAGATTCTGAAATTGATGGGCATTTTTCTGCCCATCAGAATAATGGAAGTTAACAATCCCATTTTATCTAAGAAGATAGTGGAAGTTAAACCAATTTTGATAACTGGAAGTTAATCCAATTTTATCTAAGTATGAAGATACTATCGAAAATATATTTCAAAACGGTGCTGTATGACATGTAGAATTTTAAAATAAAG
This sequence comes from Papio anubis, assembly GCF_008728515.1. Classification (NCBI taxonomy): domain Eukaryota; kingdom Metazoa; phylum Chordata; class Mammalia; order Primates; family Cercopithecidae; genus Papio; species Papio anubis. The sequence goes on from NC_044987.1 coordinate 78,364,541, forward strand.
TTTCCAATTTATTTTAAAATTCTTACTTTAAAATTGGTTACCCAACTCTCTAGACATCATCTATATCAGGGTATAAAAAGATTGAGTTGAATTTTTATGGTAGGATAAAAATGTTGTATTTAATATAAAATAAGTCATCTCCACCTCTCTCATTTTGGCCTTGCATTACGGGATTCTTCATGATGGACAACATCTTCAGCCACAGCTGTAAAATTGATGGTCGATTCCTGGGGCTGACTCATAATAATTCTTAGTCTGAACTGATGACATCACATTAAAGCACCATGCCTACTGCATGGGCTGCAAACACTGTCTTCCTGCCTCTTCCCTCCTGTAGGAAGCCCTCACCTATAGCCAAGACCTACAACAGCATTTGGAAGTCAAGGATGTATGTATAGGATGCAGAGTCAACAGAGTACTAAACCTAGAAGAATATCAAATCTGGAGTCAGAAAACCTGATGTTGTATATTTTTTCTTTTTAACCTGGCCTTGAAATCTCTCTCTGAAGAGAGTGGCAGTGAACTCTAGTCCTGCCCTGATGTGACTCAGGGACTGTGGTCATGGCTGTTTACAGTGTGCCTTTCAAGTAATGCTTCTTTATGCTGGCAGATGGCCTAATGACTAAGTGTCTGACCCACAACCCGGTATTCCTTGCACAGGAAACTAGTTTATACTGGCTGATACCCTTGTGGCTTTTGTATTATCTGTGTCCAGTTTACTTTTTCCAAGATAGCCACTCTCTAGGACAACTCTCACCAGCAAAGAAGTTAGGTTCAAGTGTATTGGTCAGGTAAGACAGAGGAGGCAACTTAACAAAACACAATAATAGAGGTCATTTATTACTTCCAGATCCCAGAGAGAAGAAGGCTGCATGCCTCATAGGGCCGACATGAAGTGGGGATCCATCTGGGACATGAGCATGCTATCAGTGGCAGCAGGGGGCAGCAGGGTGGGAGAGGGAGTAGAATGATGATTACCAGAGGCTGGGAGGGGTAGTGGGGAGTAGGGGATGAAGAGGGGTTGGTTAATGGGTATAAATATATGGTTAGAAGGAATAAGATCTAGTGTTTGGTAGCACAGTAGGGTGACAATAGTTAACAAAATTTTGTTGTATTTTTCAAAATAACTGAGTGGAATTGAAATGTTCCTAACACAAAAAGTTAGATGCTTGAGGTGATGGATACCCCAATTATCCCACTTGATTATAATACGTTGTATGTTTATATTAAAATATCACATATAGCCCATATATATGTACAACTCTTTTGTATCCAAAATAATTAAAATTTAAGTAAATTGAGAAAAGTAAAAAGTGTTGAATAAGAAAAGATCCAGAAGAGATAATATGAGAAGTTTATCTGAAGAATAACTGAGGCACTTTGGCGGCATGAGGCTGAGAGAAGAGCAGGTAATTGTCAAGTCTGGCAGGGCAGTGTTTACTGTCAAAGTCACATCCGACTGATCAAGGCAGAGGCTTTTCCTCACTGCCTCAGTCTGCTTCCCGACAGCTTCAGGGTTTCCTGAACAAGTCTGCCTCCGCCTTCATCTACCTCAGCAGTGTCCTGCAGAGCCCTCTGGAGAACCAGCTTGAGGGTCTTCCCATATTGATACTGCCTAAAGGAGCCAACAAAGAAAGCAAATAATAGGGTTGGTGCAGCTGCTAGCAGGTCAAGATAAACACAATGCAATCAAAACAAAAGAATGAATTGACACAAATAAGAATATCAGCTACATCGTAATGAAATAAAGTGCCTGACACCAAACAAAATTAGAGTACCCCAAAAGAAGCTACAGTAGTTCCTTTCAAGGATGCTCAGCAGCAGGGACAGGACCAAGATGACACATATGGCAGCTGACTTCTGTCTCAGGTGTGGTAGCAGTATACCAGATGCACCACAGTGTGGACTGCAGTGCTTGGTGTTAATGGCACTGAGCAGAGATAGACTCATAATGTAGAAAGAGGTTATAGTGACATAGAAGTAGGGGATGGAGATGGAGATGGGGTGGAAGGAGCTGATGAGTTTCAGCAGGGAATTTATAATCTGGCAGCAGGAAAGAGGAAGTCTATGCTGGTTTTCATTTTCCTTCCAATTGACACAGATGTGTGTCAAATAAAAGGTGAAAGTCTTTTGGTTTATCTTTCCGTAAGTTATTGGGTTACAGGTGGTATTTGGTTACATGACTAAGTTATTTAATGGTGATTCGTGAGATCCTGGTGCACCCATCACCCAAGCAGTATACACTGCACTAAATTTGTTGTCTTTTATCCCTTGCCTGCCCCCACCAACTCTTCCCCGCAAGTCCCCAAAGTCCATTGTGTCATTCTTATGCTTTTGTATCCTCATAGCTTAGCTCCCACATATCAGTGAGAACATACGATGTTTGGTTTTTCATTCCTGAGTTACTTCACTTAGGATAATAGTCTCATTCAGGTCACTGCAAATGCTGTTAATTCATTCAAAAGGTGAAAGTCTTAATGAATCCTAGTCTCCAGAACCAACAACTTGCTTCAGTTCTTTTATTATGTTAAACTATCTTATTCTGATTATAGATTAATAATGTTATATATGAATGTATATTTTACTAGTTAATATAAATATTTGTATAGATTGTTAATATAGGTTATGTAAATATAGATTGTAAATATAGATAATTATAAATTTGAGCAGTACATTTTTTATTTCTATTTTTAAAGTTTACCAGCATTAATAACAGGATCAACTGACTCCCTGTATAAGATGTAAAGTGTTTAGGATATGATAGAGAATTTTGAATTATCAGATTGGAAATTTAAAATAACTGATTAATGTGCTAAGGATGCTAAGGGAAAGCGAACATTATGCAAGAGCAGATGAATAATATAAGCAGAGAGATGAAAATTCTAAGAGGAAATGCTAGAAATTTTAAAAAAAAATGCTGTATCAGAAATGTAGAAGTCTTTGATGGGCTCATGAGTAGACTGGACCCAACCTAGAAAAGAATAAGCCTGAAGATATGTCAATAGAAACTTCCCAAAAATGAAAAGCAAAGAGGAAAAAAACAAAAAAAATCTAAAATGAAACAGAATGTTCACAAGTAGGGGACAAATATTTAAAAAGGATAGCAACATACATATAATAGAAATACTGAAGAAGAAATTAAGAAAGAACAGAAAAAATATATGAAGTAGTAATGTCCAAGGATTTTTCTAAAATTATTGACAGACACCAAACCACAGAACAGGAAACTCAGAAAACACCAAGCAGGATAAATACCAAACAATCTATACCTCAGCATATGGTATTCAAACTGCAGAAAATCAAAGAAAATCTTGAATGAAGGCAGAGAGGAAATACCTTACCTATAGAGGAGCAAGGATAAGAATAACACTAGAGTTCTCTTCAGGATTCTGGCATGCAAAAAGGGCATGGCATGAAATATTTAAAGTGTTGAAAGAAAACAACCACCAACTTAAAACTGTACCTAGTGAAATCATCCTTTAAAAGTGAGGAATAAAAAGGGCTGTTTCAAAGGAACAAAAATTGAAGACATTTGTTTCAGTAGACCTGCCATGCAAGAAAGGTTAAAGAAATTCTTTAGAGAAAAGGAAACGGATACTGATCAGAAACGCAGCCCTACATAAAGGCAGAACTTTCAAGAAGGAATAAATGAAGGTAAAGTATTTTTGTATCTTCTGTTCTTAACTAGCAAGTAACAGTTTGTTCAAAATAATAGTAACAATATTGGATGATTGTAGTTTGTGCACTATGTAAGTGAAAAATGTATGACAGGAATGTTATAAGACAGCAGAGAGAGGAATTGAAAATATTCTATCATATGGTACCCACACTATTCATGAAGTAAAAGTGGACTTAGAGTCGTTGTGAATATATATTATAAATTCTAATGCAATCACTAAAATAAACTTTTAAAAGAAGTATAATTGATATGCCAAGAGAGAAAAGAAAATGGAATCATAAACTGCTCAGTTAAAACAAGAGAGGGCAAAAAAGTGGAAGTGGGGAGAGAAAGAGAACAGGGGCAATGAATATAATTCAATTACATATATGGTAGATATAATTCCAACTGTATCAATAATCACTTTAAATGTGAATGGTTTAAATATATCAATTTAAAGAAAGAGTCTATAAGAGTGGAAAAAGAGCAATACCTAACTCTATGTTGTGTACAGAAACCCACTTCAAATATAATGATACAATGGATTAAAATAAAAGATGAAGAAAGTGATGTCATACTAATACTAATCAAAAGAAGCTTATAGTAGCTATATTTATTTCAGATGAAGACTTCAGAGCAAGGAAAACTATCAGGGATAAATAAGGGCATTGGCCCCACAATAAAGGGATCAATTCTCCAATAAGATATAATAGTCCTAAATTCATATGTGCCTAACAGCATAGCAACAAAATATCTGTGGCAAAAAACTGATAGGAAGGTAAGGGAAAATAGATAAGTCCACTATTAGCATTGGAGCCTTAACACCTCTCTCTCAGTAATTGAGAGATCCAGTAGGCAGGAAATCATTAAGTATATATATAATTGAATTGAACAGCACCAACAAGCAACTGGATCTTGTTGACTTCCAACAGATTGATCCAATAACAGTAGAATGCATAGTTTCAAGTTTACATGGAACATTCAAGATAAATCATATCCTGGGCCATGAAACATACCTTAACAAAATAAAGAATATAAATCATACAGCATATGTTTTCATACAATAATACAATTAACCCAGAGATCAATAGCAGAAAGACAGAAAATCCTCACATTTGGAGGATTTGAGATTAAACAACACACTTCTAAAAATCACGTGGGTGGCTGCATGCAGTGACTCATGCCTGTAATCCCAGCACTTTGGGAGGCTGAGGTGGGTGAACCACCTGAGATCAGCAGTTTAAGACTACCCTGGCCAATATGGTAAAACCCCGTCTCTACTAAAAATACAAAAATTAGCTGGGCATGGTGGTGTGCACCTGTAATCCTAGCTACTCGGGAAGCTGAGGCAGGAGAATCGCTTGAACTCAGGAGGCAGAGCTTGCAGTGAGCCGAGATTGCGCCACTGTACTCCAGCCTGGCGGACAGAGTGACACTCTGTCTCAAAAAATAAAAATAAAAAAAATCACATGAATTGAAGAATTCTCAATAAAAATTTTAAAATATGATCAACTACATAAAAATAAAACATCAAAATGTGTGGAATGCAGCAAAAGCAGTTAATGAGTAAAATTGATAGCAGTGAAATCATGTAATTACAAAAAAAGAAAGAACTAAAATCAATAATCTAAGCTTCTACCTTAGGCAACTTTAAAAAAAAAAAAGAGCAGGCTGGGCGCGGTGGCTCAAGCCTGTAATCCCAGCACTTTGGGAGGCCGAGACGGGCGGATCACGAGGTCAGGAGATCGAGACCATCCTGGCTAACACGGTGAAACCCCGTCTCTACTAAAAAATACAAAAAACTAGCCGGGCGAGGTGGCGGGCGCCTGCAGTCCCAGCTACTCGGGAGGCTGAGGCAGGAGAATGGCGTGAACCCGGGAGGCGGAGCTTGCAGTGAGCTGAGATCCGGCCACTGCACTTCAGCCTGGGCGACAGAGCGAGACTCCGTCTCAAAAAAAAAAAAAAAAAAAAAAAAAAAAAAGAGCAAATTAACTGCAAAGTAAGCAGATGAAGAAAAAACAGATCAGAAATTAGTGAAATTAAAAATAGGAAATTGATAGAGAAAATCAATGTAACCAAAAGTTTTTCTTTGAAAATATAAATAAGATCGATATACCTTTTGCCAGCATAACCAAAGGGAAAAAAAGACACAGATTATTAATATCAGAAAGGAAAGAGGAGAGTATCACAAGTGATCCCATGGACATTAAAAGGACAATAAAGGAATACAATGAATGATTTTATGCCCACAAATTGGATAACTTGGATGAAATATAATTCATGAAACATGCATCTACTAAAATTCACACAGAAGAAATAGATACCGTGAGTAGACCTATATCTAGTTTTAAAATTGACTCAATAATAAACAACTTCCCAAAACATAAAGCCCCAGGTCCAGATGTTTTCACTGGTCAATTCCATCAAATATTCAAAGAAGAAATGATACTATTCTCTATAATCTCTCCCAGAAAATAGAAACAGAGTAAGTATTTCCTGTCTCATTCTGTGAGGCCAGCATTACCTGAATACCAAAACCCGAAAGAGACATTACTAGAAAGAGCATCTGGCTTTTCATCTTTATGTGTGATGTTAGTTGCTGATTAATCATGTTTTAAAATTTTTTCCTTCCTTTATTATGCTTTGACATCTCAAAACCATGCTGACCTGGGAGATACTGCCCCTCCCCAGGTTAGGTAATTCTTAGGTATAGAAAACTACTCCCATGAGAGCATTATTTTTATTTGTAAACCAACCAATCCTAAGCCTGTATCCCCAACCATCTCCTTTAAGAAGCTCCCACCCTTGAAGACAATATTCTTCTGCCTTAATCAACCAAGTCTAGATATTGGACAACATTACTAAAACTAAAATATTTGCTCTGCAAAAGACACTACACTCTTAACAGAATGAAAACGTAAGCCATGAACTGGAGGAAAATGTTTGCAAAATATATATCTGAAAAGGACTAGTATCCAGATATACAAATAACATTTAAAATTCAACAATAAGAAAATAGACAACACAATTTAAAATGTGCAAAATATCTCAATAGACTTATTACCAAAGAAGTTACAAAGATGGCAAATAAGCATGTGAAAAAATGCATACTATGATATGTCATTAGAGAGTTATAAACAAACAAATGAGATACTACTACATACCTATTAGTGTTTGAACCTGAAATTTGAAACACTGACAACACTAAATTCTGGGGAAGATGTGGCACAAGAGGCATTCTTACACATAGCTGGTTGGAATACAAAATAGTAAAGCCACTTAGGAAAACAGTCTAGAAGTTTTTAATAAAGACAAAGTTAGGCTTGTTATAAGATCTAGCAATCATGCTCCTAGATATTTATTCAAATGAGTTGAAAATTTATATCCACACAAAACTTACACAAAAATGTTTATGGCAACTTTTGTCATAATTATCAAAATTTGGGAGCAATCAAGATATCATTTAATAGTGAATAGAAAAACAAACTGTGGAATATTTATAAATGAAGTATTATTCATCAATAGAAGCTATCAAGCTATGACAACGTAAGGAAGCACTTTAAATGCCTATTGCTAAGTGAAAGAAGTTAGTTTGAAAGAGCTACATACTGCATAATTCCAGCTATGTGACATCTAGAAAAGGCAAAACTATGGAAATAGTAAATAGAACAATGATTGCCAGTGGTTTGAGGATGGCGTGGTGGGGAAGAATGAATAAGTGGAGTAAAAGTTGTTTTTAGGGCAGTGAAACTATTATGTACATTACTGTAATAGTAGATGCACGACATTCTGGATTTGTCAAAACTCATCAAACTGTACAACATAAAGAATAATCCATAATGTAAACTATGGATTTAAACTTATAGTAATACATCAGTCTTGGTTTATCAATGTTAACAAATATACCACACTAATTCAATCTGTTAAACATAGAAGAATGTATGGGAGTGGGGATAGGAAGAGGGAGTTTATGGAAACCATTTGTATTTTCTGTGCGTTTTCTTGAAAACCTAAACGTATTATAAAAAATACTGCATTAAAAATAACGGGTGGCCAGGTGCAATGGCTCACTGCTGTAATCCCAGCACTTTATGAGGCCAAGGTGGCCAGATCACTTGAGGTCAGGAGTTTGAGACCAGCCTGGGCAATGAGGTGAGACTCCATCTCTACAAAAAAATAGAAAAATTAACCTGGTGTGGTAGTGTGCACCTGTAATCCCAGTAATCCCAGCTACTTGGGAGGCTGAGGTGGGAGGACGGTTTGAGCCCAGGAGGCAGAGGTTGCATTGAGCCAAGATTGTGCCACTGCACTACAGCCTGGGCCACAGAGCTGGATCTTTTGGAAAAAAAACAAAAAAAGACAAAAGACATCATCAACAACATGCAACACGTTGGAATAGGAGGCTCTTGACTATCTCTCCTCCCACTGACATACTGAGTAAACACCTACATATGGATCAGTTCAGTTCAAGAGAAAGACAGAATTTAGTTGAAAGACTGCTACACACCAGAATACTGAGAAAATTCCCACATCAAATTTGATAGGAGAAGCAGAGATACACTTGTACACTAGCCCCACCTTGAGCACAGCACCTTACAATCAGGAAAGAATCTCCAACTCTTAGCTTCTTTCTGAGGGGCATGTGGTTGTACCACACATATGCTATACAACTTTTACAGTTCCTGTCTAAGGACTTGGCCTTTAAATCTCCTTGCTTGAGGAACAGTATGGAGGAAGATTTTCCTCAAACACAAAAAACAAAGCAGGGCTTTGAACCATGAAAACATTCCCAGCACCTGTAGTCCCCAGGACCAACACATTTTCCAAAATCCCCTAGAAAGAGTTGACTTCACACTTTTCTGGTAGTTCCCTGTGGTTCTGGCCTCTAACAAGCCAGTATCTTGGGGATTATGTAGCAAATAAAGAATAAACCTACTCCAGCCTAAATGGCAAGGATGGCAACTTGCACCTTCTTCCCTGGCTTGCTTCAGTGATAATTCCCTGCAATTCCTCATTGCAAGGAGACAGAGGGAATATCACCATGGCCTAAGGGGAAAGTGAGCACTCCCTACACCTTCTTCCCTGGATTACTCCAGCAATAATTCCAGCCCTGCAATCTCTCTGTGGAAAGAGAGACTCCGCCAACAAGAATGGGAAGGACAGGACTGCCTGTGCTTTCTTCCTCAGCTTGCTCCAGAAATATATCCCTGCAATCTCTCATTGGAAGAAGGCTAGGGAACCTCCCCATGCCTAAAAAGGAAAGTGGGCACCCCTTGTGTCTTCTTCCTTGGCTTACTTCAGCAATAACTGCAATTCAGAAGTCTCTCTCTGAAAGGAGGGTGGGAGCCTTCTGCTTGCTTAACCAGGAGAGTGGGCACTCCCTATGCCTTCTCCAGCTTGCTTCACTGATAACTTCCAGCCCTACAGTCTCTTCCTAGAAAGAGGTCGGAGGTCTCCACCAGCAGGAACAAGAGAGATGGCACTTTCCTTGCTTGCTCCAGCAAAATATCTAGATGTTCAGACTATCTCTGGTAGTATTTTCTGTGTGCATTCAGTGCCCCAAGTTTTATAGCTCCTAACCAAGGGACTGGATCCTAAATCACCTAGCCCTGGGAGTTGATGAGGCTCACACTCAGTCTCCTAGACCACAGAGAACAAAAAGGTATTTTCTAAACTACAAACATTCAGCATCTGTCTCCCCATGTTCAAAGTGAGCATTTTGAACAAGAGTTTTCGCATCTGCCACAGATCCTCTTTTTGGTGTACAGCAGAACAAGTGGAAGGTAAACTCTGGCACTCAGCTTCTCCACAGGAAAGAAGGAACTGGAACACACATCTAACACTCCAGCTTCTCCAGCTGCATCCTGAGGGACTGGATTTTAACCCACCTATCTCAAGGCAATAGAACCATTGGCACTCTGCAGTCTCTTGGGGCCACTAAGAACGAAGAGTGTGTTAGACAATCCCAAACAGTTTAGAGGCACTTAGAATCTCTGGCAGAGCTTACTGGGGAGGAACATACACATGAGACCAGTTTAACAAGACTGAGGGGAGCATCTACATGAGACCAGTTTAACAAGTCTAAAGAAGGTTATTGTCTTATCTAATGTGCAGACACCAACATAAAAAGTAAAGGAAAATGAAGAAACATGAAAATAGGTTCCAAATAAAAGAACAAGCTGAATCTCCAAAAGCCAACCCCAATGAAATAGAGATATATTCTTTACCCGGTAGGGAATTCCAAAGAGCAATCATAAAGATGTTTACTGAGGTAAGGAGAGCAATGCATGAACAAACAGAAAATTTCAACAATAAGAAAACCTAAAAAGGTGCCAAACAGAAATCAAGCTAAACAATACAATAACCAAATTCGAAACTTCAACACAAGGATTCAATAACAGACTAGATCAAGCAGAAGAAAAGATTAACAAACTTGAAGGCTGGTACTTATAAATCATCCAATATAAGGGGCAGAAAGGAAACAAATGAAAAAGTCACTTGTTTTGTACAAGGGAACATGTGAGACTATCAGTGGATTTTTGAGCAGAAACTTTGCAGGTCAGAAGGAAGTAGGATGATATATTTAAAAAACTTAAAGAAAAAAAATACCCCTGTCAATAAAAAATACTACACTCAGCAATTCTGTCATTAGAAAATGAAGAGGAGGCAAAAACTTCCTAAGGCAAACAAAAGCTGAGGGAATTTATCACCATGAGAACTACCTTATAAGAAATGTTGGGTGGAACTGAGACGGCTGAATCGAGGCAGCTCCTCTCTGCTTCTCCCACCAAGAAGGACAAAAACCGGGAGTGAACGCTGCATCTTCAATTGAGGTACCAATGTTCTCTTATTGGGACTGACTAGATGGTTGGTGTAACCCACGGAGGGCCAGCAAAAACAGGGTGGAGCAAGATCCTACCCAGGAGCTGCAGGTGGCAAAGGGAACTCATTCCCTCAGCCAAGGAAGATAGTGAGGGACTGTGCTTCCCCTCCCTGAAAACCAGGCTTTTCCCATGGATCCTGGCAACCTGCAGATTAGTAGGTCCCCTCCTGAGCCCCCGCTACCAGAGCCTTGGGTCCCAAGCATAAAGCTGTGAAGAATCATGGTGGCTAATTGGGTGGGCGGCGCTTTGAGCGGATACTGAGACACTGGAGTATTTGCATACTCTGGCTCTGGGAACTCCCGTGAGGCAGATCTGTTCACTCTCTTGGGGAGGGGGTTGAAGCCAGGGAGTCAAATGGCCTCACTCCCACGGAGGTCCACAAGCTAAAACCCACTGGTTTGGCATCACTGCCGGCCAGTGCACCCAGCTAGAAACTGCCTAAGAAGACTGAGGTACCGAAGGGAAGGGTGGCCGCCATCATTGCAGCTCCAGTCAGCCACTTTCTTTTGCCTGTGAGATAGGGAGGGACCTGGATTCACTCCTTCTCACTGGGAGGGGATTCCCTGTGGGAATCTCAGCATCCCCAGTCAGGGGTTTATGGATAGAACACTGATACCCCTAAGAAGAGCCCCTAAGAGGAGGAGGAGCAGCTGCGTATTCTGGATAAGCGATCTTTGTCTTTTCTGCCTGCTGGCTCTGAAGAGCCAGGGAAGCCCAGGTGAGGGAGATTTCCCCACAGCGCAGCGTGCCTGCCCTGCCAAGGGGCAGATAGACTGTTTATTTAAGTGGGTCTCTGAACCTCCTCCTTCAGACTGAGTGAGACCTCCCAACAGGAGTCTCAGACACCTTATACAAGAGCCTTCCTGCCTGCATCAGGCCAGTGCCCCTCTGGGACAGAGCTCCCAGAGGAAGGAACAGGCTGCCATACTTGCTGGCCTGCAGCCTCCACTGGCAATATCCCCAGGGCAGGAGGGACTCGGGTGACTAGGGGCTGGAGTAGACCCCAAGCAAACCACAGCAACCCTACAAGAAGAGAGGCCTGACTGCTAAAAGAAAAACAAACTGAATGCAACAACATCATGAAAAATAAACCACAAAAACCCATCCAAAAGTCAGCAGCCTCAAAGATTAAAGGTAAATAACCCATGAAGATGAGAAAGAATAAATGCAAAAATGCTAAAAACTAAAAAAGCCAGAGTGCCTCTTCTCCTGCAAAAGATCACAACATGTCTCCAGCAAGGGCACAGAACTGGGCTGAGGCTGAGATGGATGAATTGACAGAAGTAGGTTTTGGAAGATGGGTAATAACAAACTTCACCAAGCTAAAGGATTATGTTCTAACCCACTGCAAAGAAGCTAAGAACCATAATAAAACATTATAGGAGCTGTTAACCAGAATAATCAGTTTAGAGAGGAACATAAATGACCTGATGGAGCTGAAAAGCACAAGAACTTCATAATGCAAACACAAGTGTCAATAGTCAAATAGACAAAGTGGAAGAAAGGATATCAGAGCTTGAAGACTGTCTTGCTTAAATAAGGCAGGCAGACAAGATTAGAGAAAAAAGAATGAAAAGGAATGAACAAAACCTCCAAGAACTATGGGATTATGTTAAAAGACCAAACCTATGACTGATAGGGGTACCTGAAAGAGATGGGGAGAATGGAACCAAGTTGGAAAACATATTTCAGGATATCATCCAGGAGAACTTCCTTAACCTAGCAAGACAGGCCAATAGTCAAAATCAGGAAATCCAGAGAACCCCAGTAAAATACACTATGGGAAGATCAACCCCAAGACACATAATCATCAGATATCCAAGGCCAAAATGAAAGAAAAAAATGTTAAGGGCAGCCAAAGAGAAGGGTCAGGTCACCTACAAAGGGAGCCCATCGGACTAACACCAGACCTTCAAGCAGGAACTCTGCAAGCCAGAAGAGATTGGGGCCAATTTTCAACATTCTTAAAGAAAAGAATTTCCAACCTAGAATTTCATATCTGGCCAAACTAAGCTTCATAAGTGAAGGAAACAAAATTTTTTTAGATAAGCAAATGCTGAGGGAATTCAGCATCACCAGGCCTGCCTTGTAAGAGCCCCTGAAGGAAGCACTAAATATGCAAAGGAAAAACCGTTACCAGCCACTGCAAAAAATACACTGAATACACAGACCACTGACACTATGAAGCAAATACGTAAACAAATCTGCAAAATAACCAACTAGCATCATAATGTCAGGATCAAATTCACACATAACAATATTGACCTTAAATGTAAATGGGCTAAATGCCCCAATTAAAAGACATGGAGTAACAAGCTGGGTAAAGTAAAAATCCATCAGTGTGCTGTATTCAAGAGACCCATCTCACATGCAAAGACACACATAGACTCAAAATAAAAGTATAGAAGAAAATTTACCTAGCAAATGGGAAGCAGAAAAAAGCAGGAGATGCAATCCTAGTTTCTGATAAAATAGACTTTAAACCAACAAAAATCAAACAAGACAAAGAAGGGCATTACCTATTGATAAAGGGATCAATTCAACAAGAATAGCTAACTATCCTAAATATATATGCACCTAATACCCACATCCAGATTCATAAAACAGCTTGTTAGAGACCTACAAAGAGAGACTCTCACACATCAATAGTGGGAGATCTTAACACCCCAGTATCAATATTAGACATCATCAAGACAGAAAATTAACAAAGATATTCAGGACTTGAATTCAGCTCTGGATCAAGTAGACCTGATAGATACCTATAGATCTTTCCACCCCAAAGCAACAGAATATACATTCTTCTCAGTGCCACATGTCACTTACTCTTAAATTGATCACGTAATTGAAAGTAAATCACACTTCAGCAAATGCAAAAGAACTAAAATCATAACAGTCTCTCAGACCACAGCGCAATCAAATTAGAACTCAAGAGTAAGAAAATAACTCAAAACCACACGACTACATGGAAATTGAACAATCTGCTTTTGAATGACTACTGGGTAAATAATGAAATTAAGGCAGAAATCAAAAAGTTCTTTGAAATCAGTGAAAACAAAGAGATAACATACCAGAATCTCTGGGATACAGCTAAAGCAGTCTTGACAGGGAACTTTATAGCACTAAATGCCCACATCAAAAAGCTAGAAAGATCTCAAATTGACACCCTAGTGTTACAACTGAAAGAACTAGAGAACCAAAAGCAAACAAACCCCAAGGCTAGCAGAAGACAAGAAATATAAATAACCAAGATCAGAGTGGAACTGAGGGAGATAGAGACTTAAAAAATCCTTCAAAAAAATCAATCCAGGAGCTGTTTTTTGGAAAATATTAATAAAATAGACCACTATTTTATTAATAAATAGGCCACTAGCTAGACTAATGAAGAAAAGAAAGAAGAATCAAATACATACCATAAAAATGGTAAAGGAGATATCACCACTTACCCCCAAAATATGCAAACAACTATTACAGAATTCTATAAACAGCTCTATGTAAATAAAGGAGAAAATCTAGAAGAAATGGATAAATTCCTGGACACATATACCCTCCCAAGAGTGAACCCAGAAGAAGTTGAATCCCTGAATAGAGCAATAACAAGTTCCAAAATTGAAGCAGTAATAAATGGCCTACCAATCAAAAAAAGCCAATAACCAGATAGATTTACAGCTGAATTCTGTCAGAAATACAAACAGGGGCTGATTCCATTTCTTCTGAAATTATTCCAAACAACTGAAAAGGAGAGACTCCTCCCTAACGCATTCTATGAGGCCAGCATTATCCTTCTACCAAAACTGGTGGAGATACAAAAAAAAAAAAAGAAAAGAAAAGAAAAGAAAACTTCAGGCCAATATCCCTGATGAACATCAATGCAAAAATTCTCAATAAAATACTGGCAAACCAAATCCAGCAGCACATCAAAAAGCTTATCCACCACAATCAAGTTGCCTTCATTCCTGGGATGCAAGGCTGGTTCAACATATGCAAATCAATAAGCGTAATCCATCACGTAAACAGATCTAAAGACAAAAACCACATGACTATCTCAATAGACAAAGAAAAGGCCTTTGATAAAATTCAACACCTCTTCATGTTAAAAACTCTCAATAAACGAGGTATTGAAGGAACATACCTCAAAATAATAAGAGCCATTTATGACAAAACCAAAACCAATATTATACTGAATGAACAAAAGCTAGAAGCATTCCCCTTGAAAACCAGCACAAGACAAGGATGCCTTCTGTCACCACTCTGATTCAACATAGTTTTGGAAGTTCTGGCCAGAGCAATAGGGCAAGAGAAAGAAATAAAAGGTATTTAAACAGGAAAGGATGAAGTCAAATTGTCTTTGTTTGCAGATAACATGATCCTATATCTAGAAAACCCCATTGTCTCAGCCCCAAAGCTCCTTAAGCCAATTAGCAACTTTAGCAAAGTCTCAGAATACAAAATCAATGTGCAGAAGTCACAAGCATTTGTATACAGCAACAACACGCAAGCAGAGAGCCAAATCATGAATGAACTCCCATTCATAATTGTTACAGAGAGAATAAAATACCTCAGAATACAGCTAACAAGAGAAGTGAAGGACCTCTTTAAAGAGAACTACAAACCACAGCTCAAGGAAACCAGAGAGCACATAAACAAATGGAAAAGTATTATATGTTCATTTATAGGAAGAATTAATATTTTGAAAATGGCCATACTGCTCAAAGTAATTTATAGATTCAATGCTATTCCCATCAAACTACCATTGACATTCTTCACATAATTAGAAAAAACTATATTAAAATTCATATGGAGCCAAAAAAGAGCTTGTAAAGCTGAGACAATCCTAAGAAAAAAGAACAAAGCTGGAGGCATCACGCTACTGACTTTATTCTATAAGGCTACAATAACCAAAACTGCATGGTATTGGTACAAAAACAGACACATAGGCCAATAGAACAAAACAGAGAACTCAGAAATAAGATCGCACATCCACAACCATCTGATCTTCAACAAACCTGACAAAAACAAGCAATGAGGAAAAGATTCCCTATCTAATAAATAGTGCTGGGAGAACTTGCCATCCATTTGTAGAAAATTGAAACTGAGACCCTTCCTCCCACCTTATACAAAAATTAACTAAAGATGGATTAAGACTTAAATGTAAAACCCAGAAGTATAAAAACCCTAGAAGAAAATCTAGGCAATACCATTCAGGACTTTGGCATGGATAAAGATGATAAAATCACTAAAGGCAATTGCAACAAAAGTAAAAATTGACAAATGGGATCTAATTAATGAGCTTTTGCACAGCAAAGAAACTATCATCAGAGTGATATGCAAACCTACAGAGTCAGAGAAAAACTTTGCAGTCTATCCATCCAACAAAGGTCTAATATCCAGAATCTACAAGGGGCTCAAATTTGCACAAAAAAACCCAACAACCCCATTAAAAAGTAGGCAAAGGACATGAACAGACACTTGTCAAAAGAATACATTCATACATCCAACAAACGTGAAAAAAAGTTCAACATCACTGATCATTAGGGAAATGCAAATCAAAACCACAGTGAGATACCATCTCACACCAGTCAGAACAGCCATTATTAAAGTCAAGAAACAACAGATACTTGATATCAAAAACATAAATTGTGTGGTAGGAGTAAAAGTGTAGACATTGTGCAAATGATCAAAGTTAAGTAGTTATCAGGTTAAAATAAAATAACCTCTTATTAGTTAAGATGTTTTATGTAAGTCTCATGGTAACCAGTAAAGCAAAAATCTTTACTAGATACAAAAAAAGATATAAAGAAAGAATTCAAAGTATACAACTACAGAAAATCATCAGACTACAAAGGAAGACAGCAAGAAAGAAAAAGAGAAACAAAGAATTTATAAATTAAAAAATTAACAAAATGGAAGCAATAAGTCCTTATGAATAGTTACTTTGAATGTAAATGGATTAAATTATTCAATCAAAATGGCTAGAATGGCTGAATGGATTTTTTTTTTTTTAAAGATCAAACCATATGCTACCCATGAGAGACTCACTTTACCTTTAAGGACATACATATACTGAAAATAAGGGATGGAAAAAATATTCCATGCAAATGGAAACCAAAAGAGAGCAGGGTGTTGCTATACTTACATCAAAAAAAATATACTTTAAGTCAAAAACTTGTTTTTACTTAAAAACAAGTTTGTTTAATAATGCTCAAGTGGTCAATCCATCAAGAGGATATAACAGTTGTAGATAATCTATATTCAACATCAGCTCACCTAAATATATAAAGCAAAGTAAAAGATCTTATTGGAAACATAGACTGTAATATAATAATAGAAAACTGCAATACCGTACTTTCAACACTGGACAGATCAAACAGACAGAAAATCATTAAGGAAACAGCAGACTTGAACTACACTTTAGGCCAAATGGACCTAACAGTAATTTACAGAACATTTCATCCAACAGCAGCAGAATATACTTTCCGCTGGAGCATACCAGGAATATTCTCCCAGGATAAATGATGTATGTTAAGCTGCAAAGAAAATCTTAGTAAATTAAAGAAGATTGAAATCATGTCAAATATCTTTTCCAATTACAATGGCATGAAACTAGAAATCTGTAACAGGAAGTACCTTGGAAAATTCATAAATATGTGGAAATTAATGGGCTTCTGAACGGTCAATGAATCAAAAGAAAAAAGGAAAATTTAAAATATTTTGAGGCAAATGAAAATGAAAACACAATATTCCAAAACTTATGGGATGCAGCAAAAGTACTCTTGAGAGAAAATTTTATAGAAATAAATACCTATCAAAAAAGAAGAATGACCTCAAATGAACAAGCTAATGTTATACCTCAAATAACTAAAAAAAGAAGAAAGTAAACTCCAACTTAGCAAAAGGAATCATATAACAAAGATCAGTGCAGAAATAAATAGACTACAAAACAATAGAAAATATAAAAAACTAAAGTTTTTTGAAAAGATAAGCAAAATTGTTATATCGTTACCAAGACTAAAAGAAAAAAGGAAAGAATAATCAAAATAAATCACAAATAAAAGAGTAGACATTACAACAGATACCACAAAAATATAAAAGATCAGAGATGACCATAAACAATGATACATCAACACATTGAATAACCTAAAATAAATGGGTGTATTTCTAGAAACATACATCTACCAAGACTGAATCATGAAGACAGAAAAATCTGAACAAACCAATAATGGATAAGAAAATTGAATCAGTAATCACCTAAACCTCTCAACAAAGTCCAAAGACTTCACTACTAAATTCTACCCACTATTTGAAGAACTAACACTAATCTTTCTTAAACTCTTCCAAAAAATTAAAGATGAGAAAATACTTCCAAACTCATTTTACAAGGCCTGCATTACTCGGATATAATAGCCAGACAAGGACAGTACAGGAAAACAAAACTACAAGCCAATATTTCTGATGGACATAGATTGAAAAATTCTCGTAAAATACTAGCAAAGCAAACTCAGCAACATATTAAAGAGATCATTCACCATGATCAAGTGAGATTTCTCCCTAGGATGCAAGGATGCTTCAACATATGCAAATTTATAAATGTGATACCATATTAACAAAATGAAGGCCAAAACCTCACAATTACCTGAATAGATGCAGAAAAGGTTTTTTATGAAATTCAACATCTGTTCATGATTAAAATTCCCAGTCAGATAGGTATAGAAGGAATGCACCTCAACACGATAAAGTACATACATGGCAAGCCCACAGCTAACATCGAACTCAATGGTAAAAAATTGAAAGCTTGTCCTCTAAGAACAGGAACAAGACAATGATTTCTTTCTTGCCACTTCTATTCCATATAGTACTGGAAGTCCTAGCCAGAGCAGTTAGGCAAGAAAAAGAAATAAAAGGTATCTAAATAGGAAAGGAAAAAGTGAAAATGTCTGTTTGCTAATGAAATGTAGAAAACCCTAAGGATTCCCCCAAAACTGGCTAGAACTGATTCAAGATCAAAGTTTCAGGTTACAAAATCAACATACAAAAATGAGTAGCAATGCTATGCACTAATAATGAAGTATCTGAAAAATAAGAAAACAGTTTCCATTTACAATAGCATCAAAATTTAAAAAATTAGAAATAAATTTAACGAAGGAGGTAAAATTTTGTACATGGAAAACTCTGAAACACTGATGAAAGAAACTGAAAATACATAAATGGAATGATATCTCATGTTCATGGATTAGAAGAATTAATATTGTTAAAATGTCCGTATTTGTAGATCACCCAAAGTGATCTACAAATTCAATGCAATCTCTATCAAAATTCCAATGTTGTTTGTTACATAAACAGAAAAAGTAACCTTAAAATTCTTATGAAACCACAAAAGCCCCAAATAGCCCAATAAATCTTGAGAAAAAGAACAAAGCTGAAGGTATCAGACCCTCTGACTTCAAAATATGTTATAAAGCTATTGTAATAAAAACAGCATGGTACTGGCATAAAAATAGACACATCAACCAATGAAACAGGATAGAAATCCCAGAAATAAACCCAAGTATTCACAGTCAATTGATTTTCAATAAAATTATGAAGAATACACAATGGGGAAAAATAGTCTTTTCAATAAATTGTTTGGGAATACTGGATATCCACATGCAGAAGATAAAATTAGACAATTATCTCTCACCACATACAAAAATTAAAATAGATTAAAGACTTAAATATAAGACCTGACACTGTAAAACTACTGGAAGAAAACATAGGAGAAAGTTTCGTGACATTGGTCTGGACAATAAGTTATTGGATATGACCCAAAAAACACAGACAACAAAAGCAAAAATATACAAATAAGATTACATCATACCAAAAGCTATTGCATAACAAAGGAAACAACAGAGTGAAAAGACAACCCATGAAATGGAAGCAAATATATGCAAACCTCTCTCTATTGCAGAGTAGGATAACTAGAGTAAACAATAATGTATTGTATATTTTAAAATAACTAGAAGATACATTTTTGAATGTTTTCATCACAAATGTGTTCAAGGTGATGGATATGTCAATTATCCTAATTTGATCATTACACAATTTATATAAGTATTGAAACATGATGTTGTATCCCATAAATGTGTACAATTATTATGTGTTAATCATATGTTGAAAAAAGAAAATATTTACAAACCATGCATACGATAAGGGCTTCTTAGCCAAAATGTATAAGGAACTCAAACATCTCATTGGCAAGAAAATGTATAACTATAAAAATGGGCAAAGGGCCTGAACAGGCATTTCTCAAAAGAGGACATACAAATAGCCAACAGATATATTTAAAAATGCTCAACATCTCTGATCATCAGGGAAATGCAAATTAAAACCGCAATAAGATGTCATCTCACATCTGTTAGAATGGCTATTATAAAAAAGATGAAACATAACAAGTGTTGGCAAGTATGTGGAGAAAAAAGAACCCTCGCATACTGTTGGTGGGAGTGTAAATTAGTATAACCATTTTGGAAAATGAAATGGAAGTTTCTCAAAATACTAAAAATGGAATTACCATATGATCCAGCAATCCCACTTCTGAGTTTATATCCAAAGGAATTGAAATCAATATGTTGAAGCGATATCAGCAACCTCATGTTTATTTCAGCATTATTTACAATAGCTAATATATGAAAGCAACCTAAGCATTTGTTAATGAAGGAATAGATAAAGAAAATGTAGTATATACAGTGGAATACTATACAGCTTTAGAAAGAAAGAAGTTTTGTCATTTGGACAACATAGATGAAACTGGAGGATATTATCCTAAGTGAAATAAGGCAGGCACAAAAAAACAAATACTGGGCCGGGCGTGGTGGCTCACACCTGTAATTCTAGCACTTTAGGAGGCCGAGGCCGGCGGATCACGAGGTCAGGAGATCGAGACCATCCTGGAGAACACAGTGAAACCCCGTCTCTACTAAAAATACAAAAAAATTAGCCAGGTGTGGTGGCGGGCGCCTGTAGTCCCAGCTTCTAGGGAGGCTGAGGCAGGAGAATGGCGTGAACCCGGGAGGCGGCAGAGCTTGCAGTGAGTGGAGATCACACCACTGCACTCCAGCCTGGGTGACAGAGCCAGACTCCATCTCAAAAAAAAAAAAAAAAAACAAAACAAAAAACAAAAAACAAATACTGTATGATCCCACTTACATGTGAAATGTAAAAACGTCGGTCTCAGAGTAGAAAGTTGGTAATGAGAGGCTAGAGAGGGACAGAGAAATGGAAAAGGGAAGATGATTATCAAAGGATACAAAGTTGCAGTTAAACTGGAGGAATAAGTTTTTGTGATCCATTGCATTACATTGTGACCACAATTGATAACAATGAATTGTGTATTTCAACATTGCTATAAGAATAGATTTTTTGCTATTCTTATCAAACTACCAATGACATTCTTCATAGAACTAGAAAAAACTGTTTAAAAATTCATGTAGAACCAAAAAAGAGCCCGAATAGCCAAGGCAATCCTAAGCAAAAAGAACAAAGCTGGAGGAATCACATTACCTGACTTCAAACTATACTACAAGGTTACAGTAACCAAAACAGCATGATACTGGTACAAAAACAAGCACATAGACCAATGGAACAGAATAGACAGCCCAGAAATAAGGCCATACATCTACAACCCATCTGATCTTTGACAAAGCTGACCAAAACAAGTGATGGGGAAAAGACTTCCTATTCAATAAATGGTGCTGGGATTACTGACTAGCCATATGCAAAATATTGAAGCTGGACCCCTTTCTTATACCACATACAAAAATCAACTCAAGATGAATTAAAGACTTAAGTGTAAAACACAAAACTATAAAAACGCTGGAAGACAGGCTAGGCAATACTATCCTGGACCTAGGAATGGGCAAAGATTTCATGACAAAGACACCAAAAGCAATTGCAACAAAAGCAACAATTTACGAATGGAATCTAATTAAGCTTTTGCACAGCAAAAGAAACTATTAACAGAGTAAACAGACAACCTACAAAATGGGAGACAATATTTGCAAATTATCTGACAAAGGTCTAATATCCAGTTTCTGTTAAAAACTTAGACAAGTTTACAAGAGAGAAACAACCTCATTAAAAGTGGGCAAAGGACACTTACAGATACTTCTCAAAAGAAGACATACATGCTGCCAACAAGCATATGAAAAAAGCTCAATATCACTGATCATTAAGGAAATTCAAATCAAAACCATAATGGGATATCATCTCACACCAGTCAGAATGGCTACTATTAAAAAATCAAAAAAGAACAGATGCTAGCGAGGTTGCAGAGAAACGAAAATACTTGTACACTGTTGGTGGGAGTGTAAATTAGTTCAATCATTGTGGAAAGTAGTATGGTGATTCCTCAAAGAGCTAAAAGCAGAACTACCATTCAGCTGAGCAGTCCCATTACTGGGTATATACCCAGGGGAATATAAAGCATTGTATCATAAAGACACATGCATGTAAATGTTCACTGCAGCACTATTCACAACAGCAAAGGCATAGAATCAACCTACGTGCCCATCAATGACATTGAATAAAGAAAATGTGGTACATATACACCATGGAATACTATGCAGCCATAAAAAGAATGAGGTCATATCTTTTGTGGGAACGTGAATTAAGCTGGAGGCTATCATCCTTAGCAAATGAACACAGGAACATATAAGCAAATACCACATGTTTTCACTTACAAGTGAAAGCTAAATGATGATAACTTATGAACATAAAGAAGGAAACAAGAGATATCAGGGTCTACTTAATGGGGAGTGGGAGGTGGAAGGGGAGCAGAAAAGATAACTATTGGGTACCCGGCTTAATACCTGGGTGATGAAATAATTTATACAGCAAATCCCCATAACACATGTTTACCGATGTACCAAATGTTCACATGTACCCCCAAACCTAAAATAAAAGTTTTAAAAAATGAGGAACATATGCACCATGGAATACTATTCAACCATAAAAAAGAATGAGATCATGTCTTTTGTGGGAACATGGATGGAGCTGGAGACTATTATCCTCAGCAAACTAATTCAGGAACAGAAAACCAAATGCCACATGTTCTCACTTACAAATGGGAGCTAAATGATGAGAACTCACAACACAAAGAAAGGAACAACAACACTGGGGTCTACTCGAGGGCACTGGGTGGAAGGAGGGAGAGGATCACAAAAGATAGCTATTGGATACTGAGCTTAATACCTTGGTGTTGAAATAATCTGTACAATAAACCCCCACAACATGAGTTTATCTATGTAACAAACCTTCACATGTACCCCCTGAACCTAAAATAAAAGGTTTTTTTGTTTTTTTTTGTTTTTTTTAAAGAAGAAGAAGAAGAGATTCGTCCATGTGCAGTGGCTTATGCCTGTAATCCCAGCACTTTGAGAGGCTGAGGCAGGTGGAGCACTTGAGGCCAGGAGTCCAAGACCAGCCAGGTCAACAAGGTGAAAATTTTTAAAAATTAGCCGGGCGTGGTAGTGCATACCTGTAATCCCAGCTACTTGAGAGGCTGAGGCATGAGAATCACTTGAACTCAGGAGGCAGAAGTTGCAGTGAGCCAAGATTGTGCCACCGCATTCCAGCCTGGGAGACAGAGTGAGACTATGTCTCAAAAAAAAAAAATAGATGTTAAAATTTATTTTTATTTTTATTTTAAGTTATGGGGTACATGTGCAGGATATGAAGGTTTGTTATATAGGTAAACGTGTGCCATGGTGGTTTGTGTACCTATCAACCCATCACCTAGGTATTAAGCCCAGCATGCATTACTTAGTTTTCCTAATGCTCTCCCTCCCCCCACCCCACCCCACCCCCCGACAGACCCCAGTGTGTGTTCTTCACCTCCCTGTATTCACGTGTTCTCATTGTTCAGTTCCCACTTATAAGTGAGAACATGCAGTGTTTGGTTTAAAGAATAAATTTTTAACCTTCACATTACACACACACAAATAAGTTGGTAAGGTGATGGATATGTTAATTAGTTTGATTTAGTCTTTCTACAAGGTATACGTTGATCAAAACATCACATGGTGCCCCATAAATATATGTAATTGTTAATTAAAAATAAATAAATATGTAAAAATGAATAGGCAAACCACCAACTGGATAAGTATAATACACATAGCCACCAAATAAATCATTCAGCATATGAAAAAATATATACAAATTAATAATGAAAAGCAAATACTTAATAAAAATAGGCAAAACTTAAGCAGACACTGCCAAAAAAAAAGAGTAGCTAAAAACACATAAAAGATGCTCAATTTAATAAGTCATTATGGAAATTAAAACACAATTAGATACTACTTAACACTCATTACAATGACTAAAATTCAAACACTGGCAAAACTATGTTTGTTGGGAGCATGTGGAGCAACTGGAGCTCTCATACATTGCTGGTGAGTATGTGAAATGGTACAACCATTTTAGAAAATAGCTTGATAATTTCTTATAGAGTTAAACATACATCTTTCCATCATTCTACAATTTCATCCCAGGTTGTCTATACAAGAGAAACGAAAACATATATCTACAAAAAGACTTGAATAAGAATGCTTACAGCAGCTTTATTTAAAATAGCCAAAAAATTCATAAAACATCACACATGTCTGTCCATATGAAAATAGCTACACCATAGTACACTCACACAATTAAATAGTGCTCAGCTTTATGAAAGGAACAAACTACTGATATATGAGATACAATAACATAGGTAAATCTTGAAAATATTATGTTGAGCGCAAGAGCCAGAAACCAAAAATACACATATTATGATTCTAAAAAGATACAGTTAAAGGTCAGGCAAAACTAATACTTGTTGATGGAAATAGAAACAATGGTTGCCTCTAGGGGCAGGAGGAATGACTGGGAGGAGCACAGGGGAACTTTCAGAGATAATGAAAATATTTTGTCTTGAATAAAGTTTGAGTCACATAGGTGTATTCATTTAACAAAACTCATTAAGCTGTACATTTATGATCTGTGCATATCATTCTCTTAATTATACCTCAATTAAAAATAATAAAAACTTATTAAAAGATGCAGCATTTATAATTAGTATTTGATTTTGTGGAACACATAACTTTTAAAAATATGTGCAATTTAATTAATAAAATATATGCTCCGAGCTCTTTGGAATAAAAGGTAAATCTGACATAGAGCCTGTCCTCCAACAACATAGAGTCTATAAGACCATTGGAAACTTCCAGGACG
Source organism: Papio anubis (assembly GCF_008728515.1). NCBI lineage: Eukaryota > Metazoa > Chordata > Mammalia > Primates > Cercopithecidae > Papio > Papio anubis. The sequence goes on from NC_044987.1 coordinate 78,389,318, forward strand.
AATTAGAGAGCCCCCGGAGAGGGAGGATTAGGGCGAAGGCAAAGGGGAAGGGATGGGAAGGCATGTAGCTGGGATTTTAAGGGATGGCATGTGAAAGGAAACCACAGGAAGACAGTCTACCTCAAACTTTAAATATGTGTTGACATTGATTTATCTAATTATAAAACTTAATTTCATGTTTGCAAAATTCAAAAGTAGTGAAAGCAATAAATTTAGACAGTTACTCAGATCTGGTAAAAAAAAAAAACTTTTCAGAGGTTTAACATAAAAATTAACCAGTTTGTTCATTTATTAAGCCATTTACTCAACAAAGATTTATTAAGCTAGGGGGATATTCTAAGGTCTACCAAAATGAAAGACGGCTGCTCTTTTGGAGCTAGATTTAAATTTAATTCTAATTTTGTTGAGACAGGAATTGTATGGAAGAGAAAAAGAAACTTATTAAAAATATAACATTCTTTGAGTCCCTATCAAGTGCAGTGACCAAAGAAATGTAGACCTTTTCTGCATTGCTTTCAGCCTTCTGTCAAAGGTAGGATTCATTAAAAGTGGGAACAGTTCTGGACCCCAGAGTTGGCAAGGCTCTCATGGGGATGTGGTGGAGGCCGGTGAGTAAGGCAGTTCCAGAGACACTGCACTTAGTGTTTGTTTCGTAGGCACAGTCTCACTTAATCCTCACAAGGACTATCTCAACTGTTTTAAGATCAGAGCTGAGAAAGTTTAGCAAATCAGACAGACAGGGGCAAAGTTGCCTCTCAAAGCCACATATATCTGATGGAAGTAGAGGCTGTCCATCTCTAAACCAGACTGCTTCTGGACATCTCCAGGGTGCCCTGACTGAAGCATCCTTCACTGTGATCCACCTCAGCAGTGTCCTGCAGAGCCCTCTGGAGAGCCAGCTTGAGGATCGGCTGCCGCAGCCGCCACTGCTTCCTAAAGGAGCCCACGAAGAAGTAAATGATGGGGTTGGCACTGCTGTTAAAAGATGACAGGACAACTGAAACTGGATGAATATGACAAAATAACACATCAGAATTCTTCCAGATCCATAATATTAGGAACCACTGAATGCCCAAGGGCAGGCCGCAGAGGAGGAAGATCAGCACGGTGAGCAGGATGGTCAGGTACAGTCTGGTCAGTGGCAGACCCCGGGAGCCACAGAGGATCCTGACCAGCAGGGCCAGGCTGGACCCACAGAGAACCACAAATAAAAACATCAGCCACGCTGCTGTGATGAAATCAAATGTCTGACACCAACCAGAGTCACCATCACTAAATAAGAAGCCACAGAACTTCCCTTCCAAGATGCTCAGCAGCAGGGACAGGGCCCAGAGCAGGACACACATGACCGCTGACAGGTGTCTGGGGCGGCGGCAGCGGTACCAGATGGGCCACAGGACGGACAGGCAGCGCTCGGTGCTGATGGCGCTCAGCATGCTCAGGCCTGCAAGGTAGGCACAGGTCATCACAGTGGTGAAGAAGCTAGGGAAATTGATGGAGATGAAACGGAAGAAGTTAATGAAGTACTCCAGGCAATTTATTATCTGGAAGCAGAGGAAGAGGAAGTCGGCCCCGGCCAGGCTGAGGACGTAGACAGAGAAGGCGTTCCTGCGCATGCGGAAGCCCAGGAGCCAGAGCACAAACGCGTTTCCTACCAGCCCTACCAGGGCAATGAAGAGGCTCAGGAAGACCGAGATCATGGTCTCCTTGCCACAAAACAGAAGAAGGGCTTGATCATTTCCATTCATTGTTGTACTTTCGGTTCCCCAGGCCGGGGTGGTTGGATCCATGCTCAGAAAACCTCCACTGGCACCCCTGGAAACAAAAACAAGACTTGAACACCTGCTGCATGTTCACTGATTACTACATAACAGGCTGATTATGACAATTACCTCCCCTGTTTTACAGGAGAGGAAATCAGAGGCTTGAAGAGATTAAGTCATTTATTAAAGGCCAGGGAGTCCTAGCACCTGGATTCAAACTCATTTCTTGCTGACTCTAAATCCTGGGCTCTTTCTATTACAAGATAGATCCTCTACTGATATGGGAATATTCTAAGGCCCAAACACCTGCACTCACTGTCACCATGTCATGTCTCCTAGAGGCAGGAGGAGAAAAGTCTAGGCAGAATATGTGGGACAGCAAGAGACAGGACTCTGAGTTCAGCATCCTTTTTATCCTGGCATACAGATTTCCTCTCAGGGGCCAGAAGAAATGACCCAGGCCATGACCCATGGCCACCCTTAATGACTGAGAGGGGTTCATCAACAGTTAGAATGGAGATCATGATTTAGGTCATAAAGGAGATGTGACTTCTTACTAAGTCAGGTCTGAGGATGGCCAGGCCTGTCAAGCTAGAAATGGCTCAGTGGGTCAGCTTTATGAAAACAGGAAGAATTTTTCTCTTATCCATTTCTGTGTCCTCAGTGCCTAGTTCAATGTGAGGGCATAGTGGACAGTCAAGAAGTTTTTACCACATAATGAATGAATGAATGAATGAATGAATGAATGCATAGGGAGCCAAGAGTAGTTGAAAATTTGGGCTAAATGGAACACCAACATTTTAAAATGAAATTAGTCACTAAAAAACACACATGTAAAGAAATGAAGAAAACATCACTCCTCATGTTTCCTTCTGGGAAAGCTCTGGTGTATTTGAAGGCATTGCTTTTGCCTGCACAGACAGTGAATAATGGCCACTGTCATATCTTCAATCCAGGAAGGGCTAGTATATGGCTTTTGCTCAGCACCCAAAAGAGTTTTAACTTCCAGTTTATGGAAAGGATTCAGGATTTATCTGAATTTCTCTGTATCTTGGAGGAAAAGGGGGCAATTTGGGAAAAGGAGAGAGAGGCGGCAATTCAGAGTGTCTAGTGTCTAGAGGTGACTAGAGGGTGTTGAGGTATGAATACATCTAAGGGGGGGACCCATTATTCCCACCAGATGATTTTGAGCTTTCTTTGCGAATTAAAGCATTTGTGAAAAAGGATCATTTGGGGAAGGGAGTGGGAAATTAGGAAAAAAGAACCACGTCTACACTGTGCAGGGCTTTGGGGGAAAAGGCAGGTGCTTATGTCAATTACACTTGGGAAGGAGCCCTTACTCACAGTGGGGTGCACAACAGCAGCTGGCTGAGCGCTCCTCAGGTATAGCCTCTTTAAATCCTCTTCAGAGCCCGGAGAAGTCAGTACTATTATTAGTCCCATTTTACATATAAGTAGATTAAAGCACAAATATATTGAGTACTATGCTCCAGGTGTCACAAACAAGTGGTAGAGCCTGCATTTGAACCCACAGATCTGTGTCAGCGGGCTTGTTCTTAACCAGCCTTGCAGCCCCATTGCAAGGGTTCAGTGCCGACTACACATTAAGAAAGGAGAAAAGCAACAAATAATGCTCATATCAAATCCAAAATGGAATGTCAAAATTGCAGTTTTTTTAAGCCTAGATTAAGCAACTTTAAGAAACAGGAAGAGAAATTAATCAAATAAGGAGATGAGAATAGAAGCCAACTGAGAATAAGCAACTGAGAATAAGCAACTGAATGCAAGAGCTCTTTCTTGCTTCAGAAAAACAGCTGTCAATCACTCCACACTGCAGAAAACTCTCATGGGTTGGAGGCCTCAAAGGGGAAAGTGAATGAGTCCTCCATGGGGGTACAGAATTGGCATCAAGGACTGAATGCATCCATCACATGCTGTCTTAGTTCCTGTAGCCCTGGTTGGCCTGATGAGGATATGGAGGAAAACCACTTCTGTTGTTGTCCCTCAGTGCAGGTTGGCCCTTTTATTTGTGGCACTGAACACAGTCTGCACCTGTATTTTTAAGTGTATGTCTGTTTTTTCTTTTATCTCCCTCATTAAACTCAACATTTTTGTTGTGGTTGTTCACTATTGCATCCCCAGCCTCCAGCACATGTCCCTTGGAGGCCATCGATTGTAATATGCTCTTGTAACAAAGAAAGAAAGACAGGCTTAATGTGTACAAAACCGTTTTCTGAATCCCATGATGAAAAGCAGGTCCAATACCAACTCCAGTCTCCTGGGGCCCTGTCCTGGGTTTATTTCTGTTCCATGCCTACATCATTCACTATTTGTGAGGCAGTCTTGAGAAAAATCTCCATTTGAGCACAGATGCTAAAAGAGAATCAGGGGCTATAGAGACTGCTAGTTGCCCCAAAAGCCATTCTCCTTTTCTCACACATAATAATTCTGAGTCTTAAATCAGAAAAAAGTCCATTTCTCACTTCCCTTTATGCTGATGGCACCACGTAACCATATGTGATGGTCAAGGGGAGGTGAGAGAAAGTGATATAACCAGCTCCTCCTGTACTCTTTCTTTCTTTCTTTCTCTTCTCTCAGGCTGGAATGCTGCTGCGTTTGGGAGCCAGGTAGGACCACGAGGGTAAGGGTATCTCTTTAGGGATGGGGAAATAGAAATTGGAAGGAACCTTGATGTTTGATGTCTTGGAGTCATCAGCCCAAATCTAATAAACATTCTTTTTGATTATCACTATAATAGGTTTCTTTTTAAATAAGCCAAAATCATAAACTTAAATTACTTATACCTGTGTATTTATACCTGGGAGTACCTATGTATTCCCAATCCCTTTTTTTCCAACCACATTCCATTCTCAAGGCATTTATGATGATGGTGAGAGACTAGTCCAAAGAAGTGACACTAGATGGGAAGGTCAAACAATTAAAAAAAAAAGGGAGGTGATAGAATGAGAAATTGATTCAATCACATTAATAGAGAAAGTCTCAGGAAATACAAACTGAGAAGAGGCTATGGGAAGAAATGGATTTTTCCTATTTGCCATTAGGATCTCATGTCCACCCTTCTCTACCTGCCTTTGCATCCTGGGAGGAGACATGTCTGTGCCTCATCAATGGGCTACCTGGCACTCAGGCTCCAAAGGGACACCTTGACAGGACATTGAAGGGTGATTTTTAAAAAATGTCCTGACTCTCTCCCTGCTCCATGAAGGGCTGTGAGTTGGCAGTGGCGGTGTTCTTCTACCTAAGGACATAGCCCTGTCTGGTGGCCGTTTCCTGTAGCCGCAGCTACAGTTACAGTTACAGCTACAGCTACCACTACAGTACATTCTGAGTTCTCAGAACCTCTCTTTCTCCTTATCACTTCAAACCTAGCAATGGTAACAGCCCTCCACTATCACTTGCCTTTGAGGGCTTCAACATTCTTTAAATATTTCCTTAATCCCTATTCACACCTTTGTAAACAGTCTCTTCACTAAACTCTTCTAAACTACCCCTTTAGAGTGTGTGATGTGTGTTTTCTGCTGAGACAATGACAGATATGAAGAAAAAACCTTTTGAATAACAAGAAAATCGGTGCAACCTGAGGTTATTAATAACAATTTAGCTTAGGGAAGAAATGCCTTCATCCTACCCTGCCCCTAAATTAAAATTAGCAAATTTTTCTCTCCATAGTTGCAGATTTGAATGGTTGAAGAAAAGGGGAGAATATAGGTAGATAGAACAGAAGTGGGACGAATCTCTGCCTGACCCCATTCGGATCTCCCACCATCTAAGCTGCCAGCATCCAAAGCTCCCTCAAAGGCGCTTCCTGTCTCCTTTTCCTGATGAATTCATCAGGATGTGGACCAAGGTAAAAACCAAAACTGCCTTTGAAAGAAGATGGTTCTTGAACAAACTCTTACCTTAACACCCTTCTTTCTACTGGAGTTGGTGAGTTGAGAAGTGCTTTCCTGGGACTGGCAAACAGCTGAGGATGGGGAGATGCCTGCAGGAGCTGGAGTGAAAACTGATGACTAAGTAAAGCTTATCAAGACGCTCAACAACCCTGTGATTTCCTGTGCAGAGGGTGCTGGAAAATAAGAGTACGACACATGAAACCACATGAGATGTTTCTCAGCATTTGCCCTGACTCCAATCACTTCTCTTGGTTTCTCCCCTACCCTCTCTGGCCCCACTCCCTGCAAGGAATCACCATCCTGAAGTCTTTTGTTGCCCACAAGGAGCCTCTGCAGGAAGCAGATCAATCAAGCAACATGAGCTTTCATAGCTAAAGAATAGTCTGCCCTCTTCTGGTTGGCATTCAAGGCCCTGGGGCTCACTTGATCTTTTAAAATCAGGTTTATTTCAAATGACACTAAGGTGTATAAAATGAAACGTAAAGTCTCTCCAAGTCTCATTCCCCAAAAGCAACCACTGCATACTGTTTCCATTCTTTTTTTTTTTAAAAAAAAGCTTTGCATAATAAAACAATGTTTCTATTTTTGATTTATCAATGTTAACAACTGGATATATTGAGTCTCCTTATAAATATAGGGGATTTAGTACATCACATGCACCATCTGTCACGTTTCTCCCTCTACATCATGATATTTATTAGCTAGATTATTTTTAGATCATCTAGAGCCAACCAATATTTTCAGCCTTATCTCCTATGACTTCCTTTCATGTGCCTATGCTGCAGCCAAATTGAGTTATAAGTAACAATTATGAAGCATTTAAGACAATCAGAAGAAACTATTCACTCATTTATTGATTCATTCAACACTGTTTATTGTTTGCCTATGATATGCCAGGTACCGTTGCAGGCAATGAAGACACAATGATGAACACCATACAAGATCATGCCCCTTTGCATTCCAGAGCAGCTGGGTGACCTCAGACAGGGAACATGTGTTGATTGAAGAGAGTTCTGAGACTCAGCATTTTCTTGTATTATACTCTGGTGCAGTGGGCAAAGCATGCATTTGTCCCCAGAAATCTGCTCTCCTCACGAGTAACACCAGGACCTTAGTAAGCTTTAACCTCTGTTACCGTCTAACCTACTGTGCTCTATTATTTTATTTTGATTCTGTTTCCCTCCAACAAATGATACACTTATTATTGTTTTAAATAGTCAATGTTTGTACAGGTTTATCCACATAATCACCAATGCTTTTGCTCATCCTCCCATTTTACATCTCATATCTTCCATTTCTCAAAACACATTCTTCAGGAGTTCCTCTTGTGAGAGTCTCTGCATGGTAAATGCCTCCTTTTATCTGTCTGAAAATGTTATTGTTTCACCCTCATCTTCTAAAGATGGTTTTTCCACTCATGACATTGTAGGGTGATAGTTACTTTCTTCCAGCACACTGAAGATCCACCTTCCAACTGCCAGTGTTACTGCTGTGGCCATCAGTATGGTTACTGTTGCAGCCGTCAGTCAGGTTGCCATTCACTTGTGGTGATCTGCTTTTTTTTTCTCTAAGAGCTTTTATTTTTCTCTGCTATGGTACAGTCCCACCAAAATGTATCTAGTGACTCTTTTTCAAATCTTGTTTGGGATTTGTGGAGTTTCTGAGATTTTACAATTATCATTTAACATTTTTAGACAATTTAATGCTGTAATCTCTTAAAATATTACATAATGGTGAAGAACACAAGACCAGGCTACTTGGCATTTCTCCTGTGGGAACTTAGCCAAATTTTCTAACTCTTGTGTTTGTTTCCTCATCGGTAAAATGGGATAACATTATTAGTCTATAGGTTTGCTGTGAAAATTAATAATTTAATGTATATAAATGATTTACAATAGGAGCACGTAGTAAGTACTATATAATTATTACCTCTTATGATCACTTTTAGTATTATCTCTTTCTGGAAGTCTAATTCAACATATGTTAGACCTCTTCTTCTATCATTCTTATTTCTTAACCTCTTCCTTATGTCTCATCTCTTTGTCTCTAAGGCTGCTTTCTGGGTAATTTCTTCAGATATATCTTACAGTTAACTAGATTCTTTCCATTCTGTCTAATCATCTGTTTAATCTATCCACTGAAGTTTAAATCCAATTTTTATATTACTGATTTCTAGAAGATCTATTTGATGTTTTAAAAATTATACTTTAAGTTCTGGGATACATGTGCAGACATGCAGGTTTGTTACCTATGTATACACACGCCATGGTGGTTTGCGACACCCATCAACCCGTTATCTACATTAAGTATTTCTCCTAATGCTATCCCTCTCCTCACTCCCCACTCCACAACAGGCATGGGTGTGTGATGTTCCCCTCCCTGTATCCATATGTTCTCATTGTTCAGCTACCACATGAGTGAGAACATGCAGTGTTTGGTTTTCTGTTACTGTGTTAGTTTGCTGAAAATGGTGCTCTCCAGTTTCATCCATGTCTCTGCAAAGAACATGAACTCAGCCTTTTTTATGGCTCCATAGTATTCCATGGTATATATGTACCACATTTTCTTTATCCAATCTATCATTGATGGGCATTTGGGTTGGTTCCAGGTCTTTGCTATTGTGAATAGTGCTGCAACAAACATACGTGTGCATGTGCCTTTATAGTAGAATGATTTATAATCCTTTGGGTATACACCCAGTAATGGGATTGCTGGGTCAAATGATATTTCTGGTTCTAGATCCTTGAGGAACTGCCACTGTCTTCCACAATGGTTGAACTAGTTTACAGTCCCACCAACAGTGTAAAAGCATTCCTATTTCTCTACATCCTCTCCAGCACCTGTTGTTTCCTGACTTTTTAATGATAGCCATTCTAACTGGTGTGAGGTAGTATTTCATTGGGTTTTAATTTGCATTTCTCTAATGATCAGTGATGATGAGCATTTTTTCATGTTTGTTGGCTGCATAAATGTCTTCTTTTGAGAAGTGTCTGTTCATATTCTTCACCCACTTTTTGATGGGTTGTTAATTTTTTCCTCGTAAATTTGTTTAAGTTTCTTGTAAATTCTGGATATTAGCCCTTTGTCAGATGGATAGACTGCAAAAATTTTCTCCCATTCCTTAGGTTGCCTGTTCACTCTGATGATAGTTTCTTTTGCTGTGCAGAAGCTCTTTAGTTTAATTAGATCCCATTTGTCAATTTTGGCTTTTGTCGCATTGCTTTTGGTGTTTTAGTCATGAAGTCTTTGTGCATGCCTATGTCCTGAATGGTATTGTCTAGGTTTTCTTCTAGGTTTTTTATGGTTTTAGGTCTTACGTTTAAGCCTTTAATCCATTTTGAGTTAATTTTTGTATAAGGTGTAAGGAAGGGGTCTAGTTTCAGTTTTCTGCATATGGCTAGCCAGTTTTCCCAACACCATTTATTAAATAGGGAATCGTTTCCCCATTGCTTGTTTTTGTCAGGTTTGTCAAAGATCAGATGGTTGTACATGTGTGGCATTATTTCTGAGGTCTCTGTTCTGTTCCACTGGTCTATATATCTATTTTAGTACCAGTACCATGTTGTTTTGGTTGCTGTAGCCTTGTAATATAGTTTGAGGTCAGGTAGCATGATGTCTCCAGCTTTGTTCTTTTTGCTTAGGATTGTCTTGGCTATACAAGCTCTTTTTTGTTTCCATATGAAATTTAAAGTACTTTTATCTACTTCTGTGAAGAAAGTCAATGGTAGCTTGATGTGGATAGCGTTAAATCTATAAATTGCTTTGGGCAGTATGGACATTTTCACAATATTGATTCTTCCTATCCATGAGCCTGGAATTTTTTCCGTTTTTTTGTGTCCTCTCTTATTTCCTTGGGCAGTGGCTTGTAGTTCTCCTTGAAGAGGTCCTTCACATCTTTTGTAAGTTGTATTCCTAGGTATTTTATTCTCTTTATAGCAATTGTAAATGGGAGTTAGCTCATGATTTGGCTCTCTGTCTGTTATTGGTGTATAGGAATGCTTGTGATTTTTGCACATTGATTTTGTATCCTGAGACTTGTAGAAGTTGCTTATCGGCTTAAGGAGATTTTGGGCTGAGACGATGGAGTTTTCTAAACATATAATCATGTCATCTGTAAACAGAGACAGTTTGACTTCCTTTCCTCCTATTTGAATACCCCTTATTTCTTTCTCTTGTCTGATTTCCCTGGGCAGAACTTCCAATACTGTGTTGAATAGGAGTGGTGAGAGAGGGCATCCTTGTCTTGTGGCATTTTTTAAAGGGAATGCTTCCAGCTTTTCCCATTCAGTGTGATATTTGCTGTGGGTTTGTCAAAAATAGCTCTTATGATTTTGAGATACGTCCCATCAATACCTAGTTTTTTAGCATGAAGGGGTGTTGAATTTTATCAAAGGCCTTTTCTGCATCTATTGAGATAATCGTGGTTTTTGTCACTGGTTCTACTTATGCAATGGATTACATTTACTGATTTGTGTATGTTGAGCCAGCTTCACATCCCAGGGATGAAGCCGAGTTGATCACGGTGGATAAGTTTTTGGATGTGCTGCTGTATTCAGTTTGCCAGTGTTTTATTGAGGATTTTCACTTCGATGTTCATCAGGGATATTGGCCTGAAATTTTCTTTTTCTTTCTTTTTTTTTGTCTCTGCAAGGTTTTGGTATCAGGATAAGGTTGGCCTCATAAAATGAATTAGGGAGGAGTCCTTCTTTTTCTATTGATTGGAATAGTTTCAGAAGAAATGGTTTTAGCTCCTCTTTGTACCTCTGGTAGAATTTGGCTGTGAATCTGTCTAGTCCTGGGCTTTTTTTGGTTGGTAGGCTATTAATTACTGCCTCAATTTCAGAAGTTGTTATTGGTTTATTCAGGGATTCAGCTTCTTCCTGGTTTAGTCTTGGGAGGGTGTATGTGTCCAGGAATTTATGCACTTCTTCCAGATTTTCTAGTTTATTTGCATAGAGGTGTTAATAGTACTGTCTGATGGTAGTTTGTATTTCTGTGGGCTCAGTGGTGATATTATTATGTCTTTTTGATTATTCTCCTTTTTCTTCTTTATTAGTCTCGCTAGTGGGCTATGTATTTTGTTAATCTTTTCCCAAAACCAGCTCCTGGATTTATTGATTTTTTGAAGGGTTTTTCATGTCTCTATCTCCTTCACTTCTGCTCTGATCTTAATTATTTCTTGTCTTCTGCTAGCTTTTCAATTTGTTTGCTTTTGCTTTTCTAGTTCTTGTAATTGTGATGTTAGGGTGTTGATTTTAGATCTTTCGTGCTTTCTCCTGTGGGCATTTACTGCTATAAACTTATCTCTAAACACTGCTTTAGCTGTGTCCCAGAGAATCTGGTATGTTCTGTCTTTGTTCTTATTGGTTTCAAATAACTTATTTATTTCTGCCTTAATTTTGTTATTTACCCAGTAGTCATTCAGGAGCAAGTTGTTCAGTTTCCATGTAGTTGTGTGGTTCTAAGTGAGTTTTTAAATCATGAGTTCTAATTTGATTGCACTGCAGTTTGAGAGACAGTTATTATTTCCATTCTTTTGCATTTGTTGAAGAGTGTTTTACTTCCAATTATGTGGTCAATTTTAGAATAAGTGCAATGTGGTACTGAGAAGAATGTATATTCTGTTGATTTGGGGTGGAGAGTTCTGGAGATGTCTATTAGGTCCATTTGGTCCGGAGCTGAGTTCAAGTGCTGAATATCTTTGTTAATTTTCTGTGTCGTTGATCTGTCTATTACTGACAGTGGGGTGTTAAGGTCTCCCACTATTATTGTGCGGGAATCTAAGTCTCCTTATAGGTCTCTAAGAACTTGCTTTATGAATCTGGGTGCTCCCATATTGGGTGCATACATATTTAGGATAGTGAGCTCTTCTTGTTGCATTGATCCCTTTACCATTATGTAATGGCCTTCTTTGTCTCTTTTGATCATTGTTGGTTTAAGGTCTGTTTTATCAGCGACTAGGATTGCAATCCCTCTTTTTTTTTTTTTTTGCTTTCCATTTGCTTGGTAAATATTCCTCTGCCCCTTTATTTTGAGCCTATGTGTGTCTTTGCACATGAGATGGGTCTCCTGAATATAGCACACCGATTGTTCTTAACTCTTTATCTAATTTACCAGTCTGTGTCTTTTAATTGGGGGCATTTAGCGCATTTACATTTAAGGATAATCTATTTGATATTTTGTTTTTCAACTTTCTTAGTCATTTTTTCATTTCTTGATGCTGGTTTGTATTGTCAATTCTTTCTTTTATGTCTTTAATCCTATTAAGCATGGCAATATTATAATTATCTGATAATTCTGGTGCTAAAGTCTATGTGTGTCTGACTTTACTCTCTGTGATTTCTTCTGGCACTTTCATGTGGTGCTTTATTTTTATAGGTTTGTGATTTTTGACTGTGAGTTGCCACTTTCCTTGGGAGTTTATTTGTGGAAATTCTTTAAGGCCTGAATTGTAGCTGAGTTCGTTTAGAGAGATCTTGGGTTTTCTTTTTCTGATTGACTGGAGGAACTCCGCAGTGTGCTTTCGTATATCAGGTTGGACTCAGAAACCCCACTTGTCTTTTGAAATTTTAGGAAGACCACAGGTTGTATGAATTTGGATCACACTGTGATACTGACTTATGGTTATAAATTCTCAAGAAAAGCTTTATGTTTTGTTTTGGTTTGGTTTTTGTTTTGTTTTGTTTTGTTTTTGTCCCAGAGCCAAGTGTGCATCAGGCAGTTTCTTGGCAGTTGTATTTCTCATGAATGAGAATACACTAAAGTTTCGGTCTTTTGAAGTCCTGCATTTTCATGAGGTTTTCCTGTTAAACTTCCCACCATGAGTTGTTCTAAACTCTTTCATTCCTTTTAGGCTTGTAGCCATAATACGAAATGAGAATCTCCTTCTGAGAGGAAAAGATAACCATTTAGGAAATGAAGTGATCAGGTCTGTGCTTCAGAAAAGTCTTATCAGACTGCTTAGTGTACAAGATACAGAATATAGATGAAAGCATAAATCACTGGTTATACTTCTACACAGAAACAGCTGCATAAATACTTTAGTATATGCATACAAAATATACAATTGATATTGTTTTATAATATGTGGTTTATTTCTAATTTGATAATTAATGATTGTGGGACCTCCAACATAAATGACAACTCTTTTGATCTCAGTTCCCCATCTGTAACATGGGATGCCTTACAGTTGTGATGAATCTGAAACTAAGAGAACCCTGGAGCCTATGGAGGTTTCTCTCATCCAAGTGCCGAAGGTAGTAGAGACCTCAAATAGGCCTCTCTCTGAGGCCAAACTTGGGTTCCAGGATGACTCTCATCTTTTAGATCCTTAGTGACTTCCAGAGTTTTCATAACTGTGATGAAGTCATCAACCTAGGCCCCTCTCCATGGCTTACAATGTGATATTTCAATATATGTATACAATGTATAATGATCAAATCGGGTTTATTAACATATCCATCACCACAAACATTTACCATTTCTTTGTATTGGGAATATCCAAAATATACTCTTCTAGCTATTTAAAAATATACAGTAAATTGTCATTAATTATAATCACCCTACAATGCCATAGAACTCTAGAACTTATTTCTCCTATGTAGCTGTAATTTTGTATCTGTTAACCACAATTAGGCTATCTACCTCTCCATCCTTCCCAGCTTCTAGTAACCTCTATTCTACTCTCTATTTCTATGACATCAACTTTTTTAGCTTTCACATGTGTGAGAACATATGGTATCTGTCCTTCTGTTCCTGAATTATTCCACTTAAAATAATATCCTCCAGACTCATCCACGTTGCTGCAAATGACAAGATTCGTTCTTTCTTGTGGCTGAATAGTACTCCCTTGTGTCTATGTACCACATTGTCTTTATCCATTTGTCTGTTGATGGACAGTTTGAGTCTGTATCTTGGCTATTGTGAATAGTGCTGCACTAAGCATGAGAGTGCAGGCATCTCTCAACATACTGATTTCCTTCCCTTCGGGTATATGTCCAGTAGTGGGATTGCTGGATCATGTGGTAGTTTGATTTGTAGCTTTCTGAGGAAGCGCCATATTATTTTCCATAATGGCTGCACTAATTTCCATTCTCACCAACTGTGTATAAGAGTTCTCTTTCTCTGCATCCCCACCAGCATTTATTTACTTTTTGTCTTTTTGATAACAATCATTCTAACTGCATTAAGATGATATTGTAGTTTTGATTTGCATTTCTCTGACGATTAGTGATTTTGAGCATGTTTTTTCATATACCTGTTGTCTATTCCTGTGTATTCTTTTAAGAGACGTCTATTCAGCTCATTTGCTCATTTTTAAATTGGATTGTTGGTGGGTGTTTTTGTTTGGTTGGTTGGTTTTTGCTTTTGAATTGTTTGAGTTCCTTGTATATTCCAGATAGTACTCCCTTGTTGAATAAATAGTTTGCAAATGTTTTCTCCCATTCTGCTAGTTGTCTCTTCACTCTGATGATTGTTTCCTTCAATGTGCAGGAATTTTGTAGTTTGATACAATCCTATTTGTCTAGTTTTGCTTTTGATTCATGTGCTTTTGAGGTCCTCTTCACAAAGTCTTTGCCCACACAATGTTCTGATACAGTGTTTTTGTTTTCTTCCAATAGTTTTGTAGTTTCAGGTCTTGTATTTGAGTCATTAATTCATTCAGAGTTGACTTTTGTATATAAGAGATAGGGATCTAGTTTAATTCTTCTGCATGTGGATATCCAGTGTTTCCAGCACCATACTATTAATATTTGTTCTCTTAATAGTGTCCCATAAGTCTTATAGGCTTTCTTCACTATTTTTCATTCTTTTTTTTTTCTCAGACTGGATAATTTCAAATGATCTATCTTTGAATTTAGAGTTCTTTCTTCTGCTTGATCAAGTCTGTTGTTCAATTTCTCTATTATATTATTTATTTTATTCATTGAATTATTCAGCTTCAGGATTTGTTTATTTTTGAAAATAATATCTACCTTTTGTTAAATTTCTCATTCATATCATGAATTGTTTTCCTGATTTTGCTAAATTGTCTATCTGCATTTTTTTGTATCTCACTGAGTTTCCTTAAAATCATTATTTTGAACTCCTTTTCCAGAAACTTTTAAATTTCATTTTTGGCAGGATCTGTTACTAGAGAGTTATTGTATTCCTTTAGTGGTGTCATATTTCCTTGCTTGTTTATGTTTCTTCTGTCTCTGCATGATGTTTCTTGTATCTGTGCATCTTATGGAACATCTATCTCTTCCAAACTTCTAGAATCGTCTTTGTAGAGAAAGACTTTCACCAGCAGTTTGGTCTTAGTGTGCTGGTTGGTAAGGACAATTCTGTTTTTGGGTAAGTTGAGTGATATAATCTCTATGCAGCTTCCTCAGCTGTATTCATCATTGGCTCATTGAATAACTGTGGGTGCCTCAGTGACTTAGGTTGTAGAAGTTTGTGGCAGTGGCAGTAGTGGTGGAGGTTGTTAAAGTCTTCATGGGCGAGGGCTTTTGGGGTTCTCTTATTCTTATTTCCCCCACTATGTGGAGACTTAACTGAGAGAATCCCTCTTAGTATCAGGTCAGACATGGCCTACATGCAGCTGCAGTGGTACTAGGTTCCAGGTGAAGGTGCTTAGAGCATTTGTGGGGCTGGGGCCCTAGACTCAGGGTACCACAAACCTATTGTGTCACCTGGGTCTTGTGGTGCAGTTTTGCTGTCTGTGTTTATTGGATGTAGGTTGTCCAGAGAGCCATGATATGGGACACTGAGGCACCATTAGCAGTTTGGGCTCAGGGGGCTGGGTTGTAGCTGCAATTCTACTTCTGGGGGCCAGGGCAAAGAACTGATCTGACTCAGGAGAAGAAGGAGGGCTCTGGAGGTTTGGGCCCGGGAAGCAGAATATGGCTGCAATTCAGGAACCTGAGACAATAGGGCTTGGTGGCAACTCAGGCATCAGGGATGCAGCACCACGTGGTGACTCTAGATCCTGGGGATGGTGAGGTGTGTTTTAGATTCTGTGAGGCCAGGTACAATGGCAGCAAGGACCCTAAAATGGCAGATCACAACTGTGGTCTTGGCCCTGCAGGGCAAGGAGCAGCACAGCAAAGACTCCACCTCCTGGGGAGTGAGGTCTGACACTTAACTTTTTGCAATACTCATTGTGTGACCTTTAAGAAGCTCCTTAACTTTCCTGGATCTCTATTACTCATTCCTAAAATAGGACTATTCCTGTAGTTCTCCAAGGGTGTTTTGAGGGTCATTTGGTTAACTTTTGAACGCTTCATAAATGAAGGTATTGATTAGTTCTGAGTCTTCTGCATAATAACTGTTTGATATTGAATAAACCATTTTCCCCCTCAGATCCCCAATTTTGAAATCTGTTAGATAAGTATAAGATATGCCTTATAGAAGTATTGAATTAAATTGTAAATTAAACAATATACTGCAACTGGTACAATGCCTAGCTTATAAATGCTCGATAAATAGTATCTGTTATTCTAGTTCAAATTTCACTGTCGTTTCGAGTTAAATTTAGAGCTTCAACTTCATCAATATTTTACTGTTATAAACTTTAGTGAGGAATTTTTTTAGGGATTCTGAAGCAGGGAGCAACAAAGAGCAAGCTCAACATTTTGGCTTCTGGTTACTGAAATATTTAACATCGCATCGGATTCAGAAGGGATAGAAATGTAACATTACCACATTACGCCACTAGGTGGTAGTCAAGGATCATTGCTTTGTTAGTATGCGGTAACCCTTGACTGGCCAGCAGGGGGCGCATGCCAATGACATTGCTGGAAAAAGCCTGGGATCTCAAGCCCACAAGTATTTGTGCGTGGTGTGTGTGCATGCGCGCAAGAGGGAATGGGGAGGGAGGGCAAAGACAGAGGGAGGGGACAGGAGGATGAATCCAAGTGAGAAGAATGCCCTGTGAAGTTTGGGAACCGGTCTCTACCCGTTTCTTTTTTCTCTTTTCTCTTCTTCTCTTCTTTTTTTTTTTTTTTTGGACAACGTTTCCCCCTGCACCCAGGCTGAAGTGCAGTGGCAGGATCATAGCTCGTATCTCCAAACTCCTGGGCTCAAGCTGTCCTCCCACCTCAGCCTCCCAAGTAGCCAAGATTACCCATCCCAATTTAAAGTAGAGCAATGAAGGGGACCCATGTAATTTTTGCAACCTGAGCATTCATGGATGGCAGCATGTACAGCAGCTGCTGCGAGCGTCTATTAAATCAACCACTGAAATGCTGGTCTCAAATCCTGATCTACTAAGTCTATGAATCCTAGTTAGGGTTACTAATTTAATCTTATTAACTGTCACGTTGCTTAGCCTCACCAGTCAGTCCTTGGCTTCCTCATCAGTCAGGTGGCTGTTGTGAGGTATTTAGGGTGCACACAGGAGTGATTAGCACATGCTTAAAGCTCTGTGATGTCAGAATGTGCTTTCTGTCATCGTCAGGACCATCGTTATTATTTCACCGACTTTCCCAGTCTTCCACAGGGTCTCTGAAACTTGCTCCTAAAATCCCAGTCCTCAAGGCTAGCAGGGTCTAAAACTGCTCAGCACACGCCTGCCACGTTAGGCTTTGGGGCAGGGCAGTAGCCTGAGGACAGCAGATGGAAGCACTGGGTAAAGACGTGGTGCCTGCACCTGCTGCTATGCGATGGAGGGAGGGATGCCCCAGGTTCCCTTCTGTTCCTGCTTCTCTGTTAGAGTGGATACCTCATGTGACCATGGGCTGGAGACTGGAAAGCCCTCTAATGATGGAAAGGGTTATTACCTCTGGTATCATTCTCTCATTTCTTGGGAAACAAAAAGAGTAAGACTTACTGCCCATTAGGTCTCAGTAACAACAACTTATCTCCACGTCTTTCTGACTTTCAGGGAGCCCTAGTGACCTTCATGTCACCCTCTTCTCCCCAGGTTCCTTCAGGCCTGGCTGCCATCTGGCAAGGCCAGTCCGTCTGGTTTTCCCGGGCTTCCCTGCCAGTGTTTGACCAGGGTGGATCAGGGAGAGGCTGTGGGGACCAGCTGCCAGGGGTGGGCAGGGTGTGTCTGACCCCACGGTAGAGGGTTGGGCAGCCGGGGAAGAGGGCAGAGGGTGGAGCTCTGAGTCAGTGAAAACTTGGATCCAGTGAAGGCCTATAGGATCCAGTGAAGGCCTATAGCTCAGGAGGCTGAGGGCGACTCCCTGAAGGCTGGGCTGGTCTCAGGCTTTGCTTGTTGGATTGAGGAGACCTGTGGGGCCTCTGTGTCCAGCCCAACTTTAGAAAATCAGTGTGGGAGAGCCAAGCTTACCCCAATCCATAGATAACTGCAGTTTGGAGTTATGCTTTGAGAGAGTGAAGGGAAGGGCTTGTGTTCAGAATATAAGGATCCAAACAGTGCGAGCCGTTTCTCACATTCCCCTCAAGTGCTAACCTGCTCAGCCTCCAAGCCCATGTTTCACAGGCCTCCGTGCTCTGCACTCCTCTCTCCTCTCTGCCTTCTGGAGTCCCCTTTACCTGTCAGGCCCCAGAAGGCTCCCCTTTTGGGGTGTAACCCAGCTCCTAGGGCACTCCCCTCATCTGAACTCTGTAGCTGCTGCACCTGTCTCCCCTGTTCCTCTAGGCTGAAAGCTCCCTGAGAGCAGGGCCTATGTTATTCATTCATGGATTCACTCATCCATTTCTTCAATGAATATTGACTGTGCACTCCTTGTTACTTGATAGGCCTTGTTTTAGGTGCTGGAACTGGCACACTGAGTGAGGTCTGAAATTCAGCTCCTGACTCCTGGCCCAGTGCTCCTCCCAACAGATTCCCATCCCCACCTACCTCACCCAGAGCCCAGCCTCCTGGAGGTAGGTCAGGGAAGCAGTGCCCAGAGCCCCACCTTCCCCTCAGAGTCCTGATAGGATATTGCCTGCAGCATTTTCCAGCAGGCACAAAGGGCTGAGAGGTACATCTTTGCAGTTTCCTTCTTCCCCTAGGACATTCTGGGAACCAGAGGGATATGCGTTACCCTTTCCTTCCTTTTGCAGGGTCGTGACAGAGACCAGGGCCACACTTACTGAGCCTAGGGGGAACCCTGGTTCAGACACTGCAGGCTACATGACCTCAGATGACTCCTGTAACCCCTTTAAGCCTTGGTTTTCTCACCTCTAAAAAGGTGATAGCGATACAGGAACTAGAAATAAATTATTTAGGCAGATAGTGAGGGTAAGAGAGTCCTCAGTAAGGTTTCCTTTTAATAAAAAGCAGCCCCTAACTCATTTCTTTTCTAACAGAAAGCAGCCTGAAAAATCAAGCCATAAGCATAGATAAGCAAGCTAAAAGCTTACATAGGTAAATACTGGTAGCTGTGCCAATAGAAAAGGGGTATCTGGAAGCCAGGTATATTCAACATGGAGGTTTCCTCTTCCCTTTTCTTTGTCACCACATGTGCAGTAAAAAGCACACCACATGGCACCAGCCAGGGAGAAACCCCATCTGCATAATAAAAGATTAGGATGGGATGACCAGCTTCTTTGCATGCTATGCAAACAGCACACCTGCTTCGGCCAATCTCTCATGCCCTATGTCAGTCAGACACTCCCTCCTCAAGCTCATCTATAAAATGCCCCCATGCATTTCACCATGGGACTGGAAGACCCACCCCGGAGCCCCTCTCTCTGCAGGAGAGAGGTTTTCTCTTTTCTCTTTCTTTCGCCTATTAAACCTCTCTCTTAAACTCACTCCTTGTGTGTGTCCGCGTCCTCGATTTCCTTGGCATGAGGCAATGAACCTTGGGTATTGCCCCAGACAAATGACACCGCTTCGATACCAAGAGTATCTTCTCCCTAAAGTGTTTTGAGAATTCTTCAATTCTGTGCCTTCAGTAAATGGTAGCTCCTGTCCTCCCTGCCCCCACCCCACAAGCCTGAGGACTGAAGTCAACTCCCATCCATGGCAAATCAGGCTCCAACTTAGCAGACTCGGAGCTATAGAAAGTCCCATCTCCCTCTTTTGGCACTCAGCCCTAGCGAGAGTAACAACAATGATAATGGTTATTATAACAATGTTGATCTTTTTGATAGCACTTGCTTTGTACCAGGCACTGTTGTAAGCACTTTACATTTATTAACTCATTTACTCTTTGGTACAATCATATGAAGTGGTATCATTATCATCCCCCTTTTTCAGATAATGAAACCTAGAGAGATTAAGCAACTTGCCCAAGATCACACAGCTGATAAGTAGCCATTAGAAATCAAGAGACGTGGCTGGGCACGGTGGTTCATGCCTGTAATCCCAGCACTTTGGAAGGCCAAGGCAATCGCTTCTCGGCCTTTTGGCTAAGATCAAGTGTGGAAGGCCAAGGCAGGTGGATCACCTGAGGTCAGGAGTTCGAGACCAGCCTGGGCAACATGGTGAAACCCCGTCTCCACTAAAAATACAAAAATTAGCCAGGCATGGTAGTGCGTGCCTGTAATCCCAGCTACTCAGGAGGCTGAGGCAGGAGAATTGCTTGAACCTGGCAGGCAGAGGTTGCAGTGAGCCAAGATCGCACCATTGCACTCCAGCCTAGGTGACAGAGCGAAATTCTGTCTCAAACAAACGAACAAACAAAACAAAACAACAACAACAAAACACGAAATAAAGAGCTATTCTGGACAGTTGTCAGGCTACATTTGCATACAGTTGGTTGCCACATCAATGGCCAAGGTAAAAAGGTGAGTTGAGAATATACGAACTGGGGCATAAATGATGTGAACACAGCTAAGGACTTTCCCAGGACAGTTGGACACCAGGCCTCTGCCGACTCACCCTCTTTTTGTGCCCACTGAGTTGTGCTGCCTGGCACCTGAAGGGGGCGCATCAATGTTCTGGAGAAGGAAAAGGGTGGCAGGAGAGTGACTGGTCTCTGCTCCCTCCTTGGGGCACACAGGGCTTCCAGAAATTCTCCCAAATGTGCCTGAGCCCACAAAGGTGCTCTAAAGTAAAAACCACAGAGCTCACTCACACCCCAGGAGTGTTCCCAAATACATTTCCCCATGAAAATTTTCTCTAATACATTTAACTCTACCCGCCCCACTTCTCAATTGCTGATAACAATTTAAAATGCTATTTTCCATTCTGCCTCTGTTCTCATTTGTAGAACAGGGGAAGCCAGAGAAACATGGGCTGAGGGAAAATTCATGAGGACTCAGCTACCCGGGAGGTGTTTCTCAAGAGCTGCCAGCGTCGTTGGCTCAGTCAGGGCTCTTGGTGACACGGAGACAGAGCCAGGAGGGCAGGGCTCATGTCTGCTATGTCTTGCTTCATTCTTAGGTTCTGTGTAAGAGTCCATTTGGAAACAGTTTCTGTGCTAAAAACAGAATTTGAGGGCTGTTGGGCTAGATAATCCCTAGATTCCATCTTGACTTCTACCTCCTAGGGCTCATTCATTCATTTGTCAAATATCATGCAAATGCCAGGAGCTCTGCAGACACTGAGGATCCAGCGGTGAATAAGAGTTAAGTCCCTGCCCTCGTGGACCTCAAATCCCATGTGAAAAAAGATGAAAAATAAGAAAATAATGAATAAATGGAATAATGGCACATTATCATAGCTGCCACAAAGGAAATCAATAGGACAAGGTGATGGAGAGTCACTTGGGGTCTCCTTTGGATAGAGTGGTCAAGGAAGGATTCCCTGAAAAGTTTAAGCTGAGCCCAGGAAGATGAAAAGGAACCAGATTTGTCAAAAACCAAGGAAAAAACTTTCCTGGTGTAGGGAACTACGAGTGCAAATGTCCTGAGGCAGGAAAGGGATTAGAGTTTACTGTGGCTGGAGCAGAGGGAGGGAGAAACCAGACCCAAGAGGAGGTTTATTCTAAGTGCAAAGCCATTGAAGAGTTCTAAGCAAGGAAGAGACACTATGATTTTCTCATTTACATTAAGCAGATCACTTTTCTGTGGAGAGGAGAATGCCTTGCAAGGGGCAAGGAGATCCACTAGGAAGCTATCGCAGAAGAGGGTGATAACTCAGGCTGGGAGTGGCTAGGGGGATGAGGGAAGTGGATGGTTTGAGGCAGAGCCAACTGGATTTGCTGAAGAACTGGCTGTGGGAGGTGGGTGCAGGGCTGAGAAGTAAATTTCCTGAAAGTGTGAAACAGACCCTGTTTTCCCACTTGGATGAGATAGGTGCTCCCAGAGGTGCCTCACCCTCCATCCTCACTCACTGGATACTTCTGTTTGCTTTTGCCACTTGCCACACTGGCTTCTCTGTGCTGGACACCCCGAACTCATTCCTATCTCGAGGCTTTGGCACTGCCTGGGCTGGCTGCCCTGACCTTCCCATGGTTGGTAACTTCTTGACACTCGAGGCTCAGCTCAGTCATCTCCTCTCCCCTGAGCCAGCTGGCCTTTCTTGAACACATAACTTGTAGCCTGACCCACATCCTCCTCTACGCATTCCATTACATTACCTTGTTTTATGCTCTTTACTTTCATGATCTGGAAAGATCTTGTTCATTTATCTGCTTGGGATTTTCCCCATCTGCTTCCACTAGAATGTAAATTCCACAGGCAGGCGGCCCCTTGTCTGTCTCATTCAGCAGCTCTGAAGGGCAAGGCTGGCTGGGGGTGCAGTGCTAGGCCTCGCCCACAAGAGGGCGCCCACAAAGTTCCTTTTCTGCTTTTTTCTATAAAATCTCCCTAGGAGTAAAATGATCAGAAAACAGACTCAAATTGCACTCTTTACCTAGCTGGGTACACATGCTCTCATTTTCTTTTGTAGGATTTTAATGTTTTGCTTGAGAGTTTAAAAAATGTTTTTCTGTGGAACTTCAGATGTTCCCCTGAGACAAGGGAAGGGGGGATACATAGGGACTCTGTTCCCCTTGGGTACCTCTCCATCCTGTGCTATGCTTAGTCTGGCTTTTGCGCGAAAGAACCTGTACTTATGTCTCCACTAACTGTAGCCAGTGATCTCCAAACAATTGGGACATAAATTAACATTTCCTTGATCCTAAGACCATACTTGGCAATGACCCAAAGATTTCTCAACCAACTGGGTAACTCTGAAAACGTTTCAGTTCAGTTTGATGAAAACAGGTGAGGGTTTAACATATGCAATAATAAAGAACAGACAGTGCTGGTTGGTTATTAATCATTGCTCTAATTGGAGGTAGCTTGAATTAGTGGAAAGAGCACTGGGCCATGCCAGAAGATGTGGGTGTGAGTCTTCTTTTGAATCTTGGCTCTGTCCATTTCTAGCTGAATGACTATAACTCTGTGAGCCTGTCTCCTTCATTTGTGAGGATGACCAAGCTTCCATAGACATAAAAGTTATTTTGTAAAGAAGCATGCAGATGGTGGTGGTAGCACGTGGCGTGTTTATAACAATTGCTGCTAGCACGGTCATATTTGAGACCCCCCACACATGGGCTGAAGGTGCCCCATGAAATGTGGAGTTGAGAGGGGAGGTGAGGAGTGTCTGAATGTGTCACCTAGGTAAGGAGGAGGGCCAGAAGTTGGTGCCTGGAGCTGGAAAAGGGATCCAGGGAATCCCAGAGCTAGGAAAAGCAGCACAAGAAGGAATGGGTCAGGCAAAAACAATGATTCTGGAAGAATATTTATGACTGTTTCCTGCTGCTGGCACAGGATGCATTTAATAGCTAGGCGTGGACTGGATATTTTCTAAATTTTTGTCTAATAGGAAGTGTGTTGGCTTTCACAGAGGAAGCTTGGGATACTTGTTCATCATTAGTAGGCACTTGGATTGTTTTTCAAATCTGCCTGGTCATTTTTATATTCTCTTGCTCTTGACTCATTTTTTATTCTTTCTTTCTTGAATTAGTGGAAAGAGCACTGGGCCATGCCAGAAGATGTGGGTGTGAGTCTTCTTTTGAGTCTTTCTTTAATATGTTTCTTTAAACATATTAAACGTAATTGTTCTATAGTCTATATTTTTCTCAATATCTGAAGTGTTTGTGGCCCTGGTTCTATAATTTGCTGTTTCTGCTGCCACTGGCTCATGGTGGTCTGTTTCCTTGCATGCATCATTTTGATTATGAGCCTCTAGTTTTTGGAATCTTATGACAATTCTCTAAGGCTTGGCTTGAGAGTACATTTCTGCAGGGAAGTTTCCTGATTGCTTCTGTCAGGCATCAGGACATACTGATAATAGAACAGAGTCCACTTTATTTTTTTCTTTTTCAAGGTCCACTTAAATTCAATTGATCATCTTGAGGGTTTTAAGACCATGTGTAAATTAGTGTCATTTCAGAATCCCTAGTTACGCAATGGTCAACCAGTAGCACTGAAACGTCAGGGCACTATTTTCTCCCCCAACTACCCTAAATCAAGGTGGACACAGACACTTTTCCTTGCTGCTTAGTTATACTGTGCAGGTTTTATGTTTTGTTCGTTTTATTTTTCATCAATCAGCCTTTTTCTCAGAGAGTATAGCTCTTTCTGAGTCCTGGCTTTATGCAGAGGGCTCTCCAATATGACTCCCTGCATGGATACAAGGATTAGTGCAGAGTCACCCCTTCATTCCTAGTAAAGTTCTGTGTGTATCAGGTCTAGGCCACCAGACTGTACAGAATTCCCCAGAGTGTGTGATAGTTTCTTTCCATTTATTCACTTGGGTCTGACTTCACTTCTGGCCTTAGGTTCCTCTTCCTTTATATGTTAGATCCTCACAACAATCCCCAAAGTTATTTGTTTTAAAGAAAGTACACTAAGGATCAGAGATGTTGAGTAAATTTCCAAAAGTCACAAAGCTAATGAGTTGTTAAGCTGAGATTTGAATTCAAGCCTTCTGATGCCTCAAGGTGTATATTTTCAGCTACATCCATCTCTTTAACTTGGAGGACTTAGTCTTGCGAAGGGTTGTCTCAGGGTTGATGCATTACCAGTGGTGGTGGAGAGGGCTGTACATGGCCCTGTGGCTCCAGAGGACGGACCCTTGAGCAGTGGGTGAGAATCACACAGAGATAAATGGAGGCTGGAGATCTGGAGCAGCTTCCAGCAAGTGTCTGACAATGAGAGGGAGTGAGTTCCCCATCGCTGGGGGTGTGAGATGACCATCTCTTCAGAAGGCCCCAAGAAACCCCTGCCTGGAGCGGCTGCAGAGAGCAACCTCTGCGTTTCCTTTGGCTCTGATAGCCTTAGCCACTGTCGTTCTCTTGGTCAGCCCTGGACATCCCTGGAGAGGATGACTCAGCCATCCATTTTAAACAGGGTGGTTCAGAAGAATACGTTCCTGGTTATTCGAGTTTCTAGGGAGTCCTTGAGAAAGGCTCGGTTGATGAGGAAATCGTTGGGGAGTGATTAACAACTCTTGGATCAGCTCCTTCCTCCTTTGCCAGCCTCACCCAGCAGCCTTTCACAGGGGCCTGTTTTCTTCTAAACACACAGAATGAAAGAATGTGACACATCAGGTTTTAATCTTGGGTCTCAGCCCAGAAAAAAATTTGAAACCTGAAACAAGTGAAACCCATTAATTTACAATTAAATTTCAAAGGGCTGTTCCCCTAAAATGCCCTCTTCCAACCAAATAATTTGAGCTCAGAGCTGTAAATTATGTGATGTGTTTTGTCACCAGCCTGCAAAGTGTGCTGGGTTAGTAGCCAGCCCGGGGCTTCCAGCTATCTCCTCCTTCAGACTGAAAATCTTCTAAACCATGAATGGTACCAGTAATGATTCCCATTTGTACAGAAGTTGCAATTGACAGAGCACTTCTGTGTTACTCACATTTGAGCCTCCACAGACTCCATGTGGGATAAGGCATTACATAGATGAGGAACACAAGTCTTGGGGAGATGGAAAGGTTGAGGGACTTGAGCAAGGCACACAGTTTCTAAGGAGCAGATCCACAACCTGAATCCAGATTTCTTGATTCTCTTTTCCAAGAAGATAATTTAACTACTTTCATCAGTGCAGCCTCCTCAGAATAATTAAATCTTATACAGGAGAAGAGTTTAATGTGTATAACTGGAAACAAAAATGCTTCAGTGGATCCTCTTAGGCTACAACCATTCCCAATCTCCCTCCATCACTCCTCCGCTGTATCCCAGCAGAAAACTCTTTTAGGGCTCTGCTCTGGTTATAACAATGTGCATTCCTCTTCTCACAAGTGACGACAGTGTTGCGTGGTGGCTAAGTGCACAGGGCCAAGTCCTGCCTCCTCTTCAGCTGTGGCCTTGGACAAGTTAGCTAACCAACCTGAAGCTCAACTTCACACTGCTGACCGTGAGGGGATGTGGTGAGGACTAAATGACATAAAGTGCTGGAGAGCTTAGCACGGTCTGCAGCATGTAAGTGCCCCATAAGTGCAGATTGAACATAGCTATACAAAACAAGGATTGTAGGTCAAACCCTAGGACTGCAAAGACTCCATTCATTCCAGCAGCTTTGACTGAACACATGCTTTGTGCCAGATGCTTCCGTGCCATTACTCATTGACTCCTCACAACAACCCTATGAGGCAGGTGTTATTATTCCCATTATACACCTAGAGAAACTGAGGCTTACTTGCCAGCTACTTTGCTTTCATCTGTGTCAGAGCTGGGATTTGAATTCAGCTCTGTGTGACTCTTGTTCCAGTACTCTACTGTGCAGTATGCCGAGATTTGGATAGCGTATATAGATTAGGAGTGGTGACAGGAACCCCTAAATTGGGGTGTCTAGGGATCGGACCTGAGCTGTGGCTCTCCCACGCTTGCTCTGCAGTTTTAAGCCAGACGCATCAGTTCTCTGGGCCTTGCTGGCTTCATCCGTAATGCAAAGAGGTTGGAAAGATCATCTCAAAGATCTTTTCCAGCTCTGGCCTGCTAAGAAGCTCCTCAGACTTCAGAAAAGACTCAGGGATATGACGCTGGAACAGAGGAAGCGTATCAGTGGCCCCTGAAGTTTCAAATCAGTTTTGCCTTTTGAACTCATGCGTTTCTGCATGAATTCAGAATCTGCCAGAGGAAAACTCTCTAATTATCCTATGGAGATTAGCCCAGCTAGTAATTACCCACATTATTTTTAATTGTATTTTATAAGGTACCTTTCATCCAAGATCTCAAAGGGCTTCTCAAATGTTCATTAGCTGAGCCCCACCTCCTCCCTGTGTGGATATGACAGACAGAGACTGATTTTAATGTCAGAAAGAAGATGTGGCAGGGAGAGAAAAAGGGTCTGAGATCCTGGGAGTAATTTTACCTCTGAGTTTAAAGGAGTGAAGAGCAGAAATATGCCAGAGAAATGCTCACCTTTGGAAGGAGTTCATGGGATATTTAGTCAAGAGCAGATGGGTCAGGAAATGGTCCTCCTTTTTAAAAAATCCACTCTGCCAGGCATGGTGGCTCACACCTGTAATCTCAGCACTTTGGGCGGCTGAGGCAGGAGGAACGCTTCAGCCCAAGAGTTCATGCGATCAACTGGAACTCCTCTTTTGTTTTGTTCTGTAGAGATGGGGTCTCACTACTATGTTGCCTAGGACATAGTGAGACTTTATCTCTATAAAACAAAACAAAAACAAAAACAAAAAATTAGCCAGATGTGGTGGCATGTGCCTATAGTCCCAGCTATTTGAGAGGCTGAGGCAGAAGGATCACTTGAGTCCAGGAGTTGGAGGCTGCTATGAGCCATGATGATGCCACTGCACTCCAGCCTGGGCAACAGAGTAAGACCCTAACAACAAAACAAAGCAAAACAAAACAAAAAAAACCAAAACCAAACAAACAAAAACTTGTGTCTGTAAGTGCTTAAGAGAGGGTCATTTGGTTTATTGCAGTTCAATTCCATTGGATCATTGGCCTTATTTCACTTTAGACTTATTCATCATCAGCTCTCCTTTGAGCAGTCACCAGCATTCAGACCTGTGCTACATAATGTGAAGGATGTAAGTGAAGCAAGATTGCAGATTTGGGCACATTGGTGTAAGCAGCAAATGCCACAGGAACCTCCCAGGAGAGCCCAAATAGGCTTCCTTAAATATATGACTGAAGTCAAGGCCAAGATGTTCAGCATGTGGCCAATGGTTGCCACAATACTTCCCTGGAAGTAGGTAGAGAAAAAGTAAATCTGGGCACATATGCTAAGTCCAGGAACCCGACTGACAAATGACATCTGAAGATCATTTTGAGTAGCTCATCATGGGGCCACTCCTCTCCTTCACTCCCAACTTCCCTCCACCAAGGACCTAGGGTACTGTTACTAAGTTCCCATCATTCTTGTTCCAATGAGTGGATAGAGGGTGTCACTATGGAGTCCGACAAGCTTCACTCGGGTTGGATGAGGAGCCAGCAGTCTTCTCACCTAGTCTGTGAGTTCCTGAAAGATAGGACTCTGCCTATCTACTCACCATTCTTTCCGCAGCACACTAGCTGTGTGCAGAAGGGCAGATGTTCAGGACATATTTGCTGGCTAAAGGAAGGGATCATGAAGCTGCCACCCTATTTCTGGCCTTGCAAGGTGGTCTGAAATAGCTCGAGGAGGATCCTTTCCTTCCTCAGCTTGGAGATGTCTAGATCCAAAGGACAGCCAGGGCCACACAGCTCCAGTGACTTCAGAAGCCAAAGATGGAAGTCATTGCTAAACTAGGTCCCAGTGACGCAGTGACTGAGGTGGTGTGGAAGGCAAGGCAGGTGCTGTGAGGTAGCAAAGAGGAAGACTGTCCTGGATATTGGGTCCTTTAGCAGGAAGGTTGGGACCAGTGGGGTAGGACTTTCAACTATTTCACTGTTGGGGGCACTAAGGACCCTAGTCTCTTGTTGGTGCTCTTGGGATAAAATGGCCTAGAGGGATATGGGTGACAGAGAGAAAGATGCGTCATGGTCTTGCCCCTGAAGAGCCAGTAGTTTTATTTTGGAGATTAGACTCACACAGAGAGCAGTTAGAGCACAATGCAAGAAGGATATTTGTCTCTGACTAAACTGGGAGTTCCCTGTGTGGA
Organism: Papio anubis; assembly: GCF_008728515.1. Classification (NCBI taxonomy): domain Eukaryota; kingdom Metazoa; phylum Chordata; class Mammalia; order Primates; family Cercopithecidae; genus Papio; species Papio anubis. The sequence goes on from NC_044987.1 coordinate 78,417,868, forward strand.
GAGAGAGGGTCTTATTCATTGCAGTATTTCTTGTTGGGCCTAACAAAGGCCTGGGCACTTTTTCTGCTCCAAATACACCTAATGGTTAGTTGTCAGGTTGCGTGGCCTGAAAAGTTAAATGGCATAAGTCAGAAAGTCAGCATTTGGAAGCCAAATGTTGGCGAAGGCTTGGAGAAGGAGGAAGAGCCACAGATGGGTGCTGAATAAGGGACAAGTGAAAAGCATAAGCCTCACTTTGTCAAAAAACTTCCACATCACAAGAAATCTATGCAGTGAGGACCGCTGTGGGAGGGAGTTGAGAGGCTCCAAGTGGCAAAGGAACTGCCTTGTAGTCACCCAGCAAGAGGACTTCTGAGGTTTTTGCCTGCCCAGCATCCATTCCTTTCTCTTCTGGGAATGCCATCCTGTCTTCACTCTGAATCTATGCGTTTCATTGTACAAGACATCACCTCTGGACTTTGTGGGTGGGTCCAGGGCAGACCTGACCAGTTGGAGAACTGTACCCTCTGCCACAGGGTTTGTTCAAATTGCCACAGGATTTGTTCAGGGATGAGCAAATGACTTAAGCTGGGCCAATGAGAACCCTCTCAAGAACTTTTTCTAGGACTCTTAGGGGAAAGACACTCCTTTGGAGGTTGCAAAGCTGGAAGAATGTAAGGCTGGAGCTGCTGGTGGTAAATCTGGCCACTGGATGGGGAAAGACTATGTAAGGATGATGTTAACATGAAAGAAATCAGAGCTGCAAGACAAAGAGAGACCTTTGTAAACTCATGATAATTTTTCAGATATATTAGTCAATACATTTCTTTTTTATTTGCCTGTTTGCTACTTTAAGTTTCTGTAACTTGTAACTGAAAAAATCTTTGCTTATATGTTTAGCTGATAAATGATGTTGCAGACCAGATCCTGGGTCTCCTAGTTCTTTGTCAAGCTCCCTCCTGATGATTTTACCCATTCATCATCCATCCATCCATCCATCCATCTTTCACCCACTCATCCGTCCATTCTAGTCATCCATCCATTTACTAAATTATCCTTCCACTTATCCATCCTTCCATTTATTCATTCATCATCCATCCATCCATCTTATATACATTTAATGTATATAGAAGTTGCTCAATGCACATTTTTGAATGAATTAATGAATAACTAATTTGTCATGATTTAATGGCAAAGATACATCTACCTGCCTTTTAATCCTATGTGGAAATTGGTTGACAAAGGGCAAACCAAGTTATAAACTCAGAACTTGGAACTCAGTCAGGAAATCAGTCTCCCAAGGCAATACTGAATTTCATCAATGTCACCAGCACACAGCCAGACATGAGCCTTCCTTTACCAACATGATTTGGTCATGCTGATGCCACAGACCAAACGGGGGGGTCTGAAATGTCACTGACAAACATGTGGGTTTTCCTGTTGGAGGTCATGCCAATACTGTGAGCTGTCTAGTGACATGAGTAAGAATTGCCAAGGAGGACTTACTACCTATTTTGCTCTTTGTATCTCAGTGGCCACATTAGGCACAGAGCTGCCCAAGAACCACAGAGATGAGAGCCAACTCTTTCAGGATGACTCTGTAACACTTCAATCAGAGCATGTAGAAATAAACCAGTCATCTATTTCAAACTCCTGTGTTTCCAAGGAAAACTGCAGCTCCCAAAGAAAAAGGGATATGGCCAAGGGCACATAAAGAATTACAAGGAGAGACTAGATCTGAACTCCTGACTTCCAACCTAGTGCTTTTCCTACTATGCTACTCTCTATCCTTGGACCACATTCCCAAACAGGTGGAGTACATCTCAAATGGTTCATTTCCTCTTTGGAAATGTGGTCCAGGGTAAGCTGCAGGCACTAGACTATATTTCAAAGATGTTCTTCACATTGCTGTCATCTGCTTGTGAACCACATGCCACAGTAAGGATGCATGAACATCGAGGTCATAGGATTGGTAAGATGGGACCTCAAGAGTCACCCTTCCCAATTTCTTTCTGATGTTTGGATTTCCTCTATAGCACCCAGCGATCTGCTTGTTAGATTTATAGGTGACAGAGATAAGGGGGGAAAACTGTGCTCTTGGTCCCCTTTGTCTCCTGACTCCTCCAGGATGTTAATCCATCAGTTGCCTCCTCTCTCCCTCTATACAATTTTCTGCCTTTTCCTCCTTCAATCTTTCCTCTTGGTTAACAAATATTGTGGGTCTTCTTCTCTTCTTTTTCATTTTATTTTATTTATTGAAATTTTCAATTCAGAGGTACACGTGCAGGTTTGTTATATATGTACATTGCGTGATGCTGAGGTTTGGGCCTCTAATGATCTCATCGCCCAAGCAGCAAACATAATACCTGATAGGTAGTTTTTCAATCCTTATTCCTCTTTCTCCCTTCCCCCTTTTGGTATCCCCAGTGTCTACTGTTTCTATATTTGTGCCTGTGTGTACCCAATGTTTAGCTCCCACTTATAAGTGAGAACATACATTATTTGGTTTTCTATTTCTGTGATAATTCACTTAGGATAATGTCCTCCAGCTGCATCCATGTTGTGCAAAGGACATGATGTTATTCTTTTTATGGCTGTATAGTATTTCAGGTGTGTATGTACCAAATTTTCTTTATCCAATTCACCACTGATGGGCACCTGGGTTGATTCCATGTCTTTGCTATTCCAAATAGTACTGTGATAAACACACAGGTATCCTCTTAAAGAAAATAAATTGATAAACAATAATTCTTTTGATTTTGCATGTGCCCAGTTACCTTCTCATCACTCTCATTGTTTCCAACAAATTTTTTGAAATAGTCATTTATGCCTGTTGTCCCCTTCCTTATGATCTACCTGTTCCTTAACTTTTGGTATCTTCTTTTCTCTCAGGGGTCACTAATGACCTCCCCATTGTGAAATCTTTTTGCCTTTTGTGTGTGTCTGTGTGAGACAGAGTCTCACTCTCACCCATCTTGTGAGATCTGTGTGTGATCTTGGCTCACTGCAACTTCAGCCTCCCGGGTTCAAGCAATTCTCCTAACTTAGATTCCCAAGTAGTTAGGATTACAGGCGTGTGCCACCACGCCCAGCTATTTTTTATATTATCAGTAGAAACAGGCTTTCACCATGTTGGCCAGGCTGGTCTCGAACTCCGGACCTCAAGTGATCCTCCCTCCTTGGCCTCCCAAAATACTGGGATTACAGGTGTGAGCCACTGTGACCAGCCCTTTTTGTCTTTTTTTAGCCTTAAATTTTGTTGTTGCCTTTGTATCTTTTCAGATGTTGATCACCCAGTACTCAATCTCCCTTGACAGGTGGTTGCCCCAATTCTCTTTCTTTGCCTTGGGTTTTGCTCTTTATTACATCTCTGTGTTCACTTCCTTGGATCATTTGTTTTAAGGCTCTTCCAGAGACCCTGTCCATCCATTGATAGATTTGTCTATTCTGTTCTTAACTGATCGTGAGGTACTGTGCCAGGAACTGGAGATTTAGAGTGAATCACACATCATTCTTGACCTCAGTGAGCTTACCTTCTATTGACAGAGACAGCTAAGTTCATCCCAATACCAGGTGATGCTATATGCCGGACCAGTTACTTCATAGATTCAAAGAAATGCAGAAATGGGAGCTGAAAGGGACATAGAAGAGATCTCTAGTCCAGGTCTCCATTTTACAGAAGAGGAAATTGAGGCACAGAGAGAGGGCATCAGTTGCGTGTGGGCCTACAAAGAGTTGGTGAGGAGGTAAGAAAAGACCTGAAATCTCTTCAAATAAATTCTTCAGAGAATGGCCAGTGATTACTTTTCTAGTGAAATAAGAAGGGATTGGGATGCAAAAAAGTATCTGGAGTTTGCTCTGACTTACAAATACATTTCACTGAGTTCCTTCTGTAACCAAAGACCCATCATCAGACCCGTGTCTTCCTCCAAATACTCCAGCAAGAGGTCATGTGGTAGAGATCCCAGAATTGGGCCTTTTTTTATCGAAAGGAAGAGAAACAATACTTACTCAACATGTAATCTGGGGCAAGGAAATTAAGGCCCTAAAGTGAGGCGACTCACATCAATTTAAAGCAAAACCAGGACTGGAACTCAGATTTCCTGTTCATTGCCTCTTGTTCCTTTCATGAGGTCAAGAGCCATGAGCTGACTGTGTGCGCTGGAATGCTGGGCTACCATCTGCCCAGGGAAGAGGCTGTGAGCCTGCTGAGTGTGGCAGCCCCGCTGAAGATGCTATGTGTGCATTTGGATAAGAACCTGCCCCAATCCTTACCCCTAGACAGAGCCAGTATCATGGGCATGCAACCTGTGATGCTGCATGGGACCACATGCTTAGAAGGACTCTGTGGTTGGCTTAATGTTGCCATCTTAAAATTCTTGATGATTTGTAAAAAATGAGGTCCTGCAAATTATGTAGACATTTCTGCTCCCAGATTCTGGCTTTTATTATTGCCACTCGAAGCACTTTCTAGGTCTTATACCTGAATAGTTCAATCCTCTCTGCCCATATCCCTCTAGGAAGGGCAATTGGAAAGATCACCTGAAAGTGAGCTAATGCTAGGCCAGCCAGGTTGCTGTCTGGATTCCCTGGACTACTTCCTGGAAGGGTTTTAGCCTTCCCATGTTACCGGAAAGGGGTCTCAGTCCAGACCCCAAGAGAGGATTCTTGGATTTTGCACAAGAAAACATTTGAGGTGAATCCATAAAGTGAAAGCAAGTTTATTAAGAAAGTAAAGGAATAGAAAATGGCTACTCCATAGGCAGAGCAGTGGCAGAGCCCACTCAGCTGCTTATACTTATTGTTACTTCTTGATTATATGCTAAACAAGGGATGGATTATTTATGAGTTTTCCAGGAAAGGAGTGGGCAATTCCCAGAACTGAGGGTTCCCCCGCTTTTTAGACCATAAGGTAACTTCCTGATGTTGCCATGGGATTTATAAACCGTCGTGGTGCTGATGGCAGTGTCTTTTAGCATGCTAATGTATTGTAATTAGCATATAATGAGCAGTGAGGACAACCAGAGGTCACTTTTATCACCATCTCTGTTTTGGTGCATTTTGGCCAGCTTCTTCACTGCGTCCTGTTATATCAGCAAGGTCTTTATGAGCTGTATCCCGTGCTGACCTGCTGTGTCATCCTGTGACTATGAATGCCTTAACCTCCTGGAAATGCAGCCCAGTAGGTCTCAGCCTTATTTTACCCAGCCCCTTTCAAGATGGAGTCACTCTAGTTCAAACGCCTCTGGCACATAGACATTATGAAACTCTGGACCAGGGTGTAGAGTGTAGAATTCATCTATTTAGCTTCACCAGACCAAAAACCAAGCCATCTATCACTTCACTCCTTTTCTTTGGTTCAAGAGCTCTTGGTGGCTCCCAGCCTATAGGACAGTCCAGCCTCCAAAACTGTTGTTCCAATATGGTTTCAATCTACCTTTGCAGCATTTTCTCTCAGTACTCACATATAGAGTCTCTTCTCTGACCACAGTTTCTTCTTTTCTTTTCCCAGGTCCACCTTAGACATTGTGACCTCTGCACAAGGAAAAAGCTTTCCTCTTCCATTGTGGTGCACCATCCCCATCCTTCTCACCAGCTGATATTCCTCCTGTCCTTCAAGGCCCTGCTGTGTTCTCATTTCCTCTGGAAAGGGCCTTCTGTGACCACCCCTTCTATATCCTCTCTCCCAACAAGACTGCACACTTATTGAAGACAGAGCCAGTGTCCCACTCCATACCTGCCCCTTCAAGCCACACATCCAGCAATGTTCAGTGAATAGTTTCTAGTGCCTTCTCACTGGAGGGGAAAAGGCAAGAACCCCATTTCCTTGCGAGGGTTGATTACATGCTTCCAGACCCAGCTCACCTGCTGTTGGAGGATGAGTCAGGGAGGGCCTTGTCAAACCTGTTTCCCCAGCTAAGACTCTGGGTTCAGGCCTGTCTCCACTGCTCAGGGGACAGTGGGGGATGATGCTTGGCTGAAACATTCAGAGAAGGGAGGCAGGTTCCCTAACAAGGCCAAAAGTATGTGTGGATGCTAGGGATAGAATTTCCAGGCTCCAGGAAGGATTACTATTCTCTGGCTGATCAGGTTTTATCCAGTTTGGACTTCACATAATTACATTAAAAGTAGGAGGTAGAAGGGGTATCAGGAAGAGGAGGGAGAGGAAAGTCATACTAAATGGGAATTGGCTATAGGAACTTGGAGTTAGTGAGTTGAAGAAAAGAAAGCTTGAGAGAAGGGAGAATCCTTTAATGTCTTAGACAAGGTGATCCATGTCTTTAAGACTGTTGAAGGCTGCCTGGACTAGCAGAGGTGAATCAATTCTGTGTGGTCTCTCAGGACCGAAGTTGGTCCAAGGCAGCAAAGTTACAGGAAACAGAGTTTTGTTCAAGAAGGGCTGTCAAACCTGGAAGAGTAACAAGAAGGAAGGAATGAGTTGGCTCTTCCTCATTAGGAATGTCCAAGTGAAGCTTCCAACCACAATGGTTCCTGCAACACAGCCCTCAATTCTGTTTCTCTCCATGATTCCCTTACTCCATTTCTCAAAGCCATCTTTAAAACTGTGTCTTCCTCCTTAAGCCTCAGATTCTACCCCATTTAAAATGCATCAACCATGTTCCACCACCACAGCCCCCATTCTGGTTCTGTCATCTCTGGCAACAGTCTCTAACAGTCTAACCAGTGCTCCGGCCTGCCACCTAGAATCCCACCAATCTGCCTCTATGCTTCCAGAATGAGATTACTAAAATACAAATCTAGATCAGTTACACACCTGCTCAAAGCCTCCAGTGGATTCTGGATGTCCTTAAGAAGTGGATGAATTCCTTACAGTGACCTTCAAGGTCCTTCATGGCCTGACCTGGCCAGCCTATCCCATGCCCTTTTCCTTTCACCTTACACACCAGCTATACTGGAGACTCTAGATCACATGCCCACCATGCTCACACTCACCTCTGAGCCTATGTGTGCTGTTTCTCCCTGCCTGGAAGACTATTTCTTACCACTCCCCCCACCCCACCCACTCCACTCTACCTAGCTCTTTGCTATTTATCTATTAGGTCTTAAGTTCAGTGTCACTTCTTCTGGGAAGCATTCCTGGATTTCCAAAGTCTGAGTTATGTGTCCTTGTAGTATATTCCCTCAGCAACCTATCACTAACTTTTGGTGTACAGTATTATATGTGCCCATATTATTACCTGTACTCCACCCTTCCTCTCCCACTAGAGGTCAGGGACCATGTCTGTTTCGTTCACTCTCATCTTCATTGCCTAGTTTCTGACACATAGTAACTACTCAACATATATTTGTTGAATAAAAGATTGTTCTTCTTTGCAGAGAGGCTGTATAAGTGACTCCTGCTTTGGGCCCTTTCTACCTCCAGGTCCCTGAGGCTAAGGACACCTGAGGTAAGACACACCTTTTCCTACCTTAAATGATATGTTACCATGTGTAACAGGAATTTCCCATGTTCACTTCCTGCTTCAGAGATTCGCTCCAGGCTATGATGCAAGGGGCAGTAGGAGCTTCCTCGAGGATCCAGTATGAATCCTGTGTTTGGTTGAACAATATGATTACAGAAGAAAGACTCACTGGTGAAATATTTGGTTTCCATAGCATGAAGCTCATTCTAGATACACATGGGAAGGTAATTAATTTCCTGCAAGGGGCTGGACAGACGTCCTGCCTCCCTGTATGTCACCTTACTTCTGTGATTCCTATAGAACCTGGTGTTACCTCATTTGGCAGAAACAACGAACAGAACATCAACAGCCAACAAAATGCACATTTACCTGCCCCTCACACTTTGTACACGAACTCAAAATGGATCACAGATCTAAATGTAAAATGTAAAACCGTAAAACTTTTAGAGGAGACCATAGGTGAAAATGTTTGTGATCTAATGTTAGGAGAAGAGTTCTTAGACATGGCACTAAAAGAACAATCCAAAAAATAATTTTAAAAAATTAATTCACTGAACTTCTAAAAACCTTTGCTCTGTGAGTCAGTTAAGAGAACTAAATGAAAAGTACCAACTGAGAGAAAATATTTACAAATTACATATCTGACAAAGGACTTGTTTTCAGAAGAAATAATTCTCTAAACTCAACAATCAAATTAGAAAATGAACAGAAGACTTCATTTTCTAATTTGAAAGTGGCTATAGTTTTTCTGTATATGGTGGCTGCCACCATACACAGATGGCAAAATAAACACATGAAAGGTGTTCAACTTTACCAGTTTTTATGGAAAACTAGTGATGATGCTATATACCCATCAAAATGGTCAAAATAAAAAAAAACGAATAAAACAAATGCTAGCAAGAATGCAGAAACTTGATCTTGTATATGTTTTTGGTAGGCATGTAAAATGGTACAGTCACTCTGGAAATCTGGCAATTTATTTAAAACTTAAACATGAATGTACTATTAGGTTGGTGCAAAAGTAATTGTGGTTTTGCATTAAAAGTAATGGCAAAACCACAATTACTTTTGCACCAGGCTAATATATGACCCATCAATCAAAATCCTGAGCATTTCTGTCCACACAAAAACCTGTATGCAAATGTTCATAGCTGCTTTATTTGTAATAACCAAAAACTGGAAACAACCCAAGTGTCCTCCAATGGGTGAAGGTTCAACAAACTGGTACATCCATACCATGGAACCAGAAGTAAAAAGGGAATGAATTATTGATACAATGAAACAAGTTGGATGGATCCTAAGAGTATTGTGCTGAGTGGAAAAAGCCGATCTCAAAAAATTAGATATTAAAAAGATTTCATGTATAAGATAGTCTCAAAATTATAGAGATGGAAAAGAGATACGGTGTTGCCAGGGGTGTGGGAAGAGGAAGGGGCTGTGACTGTAAAGTGGCAGCACCAGAGAGATCCTTTGTGGTGATGGACAGTTCTGTGTCTTGACTATGGTGGTGGTTCTACCAACCTATGCATGTGTAGATATATAAAACACATGAGTGCATTCAGCAGCTGGTGAAACTGTATTGTGCCAATTGATTGGTGATGCATTACACCTGTAGGGTGATGGGTCCATGGGACTTCTCAATACTCTTTTTATAATTTCTCGTGAGCATAAAATTATTTTAAAATAAAACCTTTAAAAAGTAGTCTGGGATAGAGGCGGTGAAGGAAGCTCTTACTTATTATATGTTTAACTTGTGCTAGGTGTCTTAAGTGTTTTCATTTATTCAGTGCATTTATTGAGTGCCTTCTGTATACCAAGTGCTATACCTAAGAATACAAAAGTAAGCAAAATGTTACCACCTTTTTGATATTTACAGTCTATCTCAGAAAGGTTAAGTAGCTTGTTGAAAATCACACACCGGTAAGTGAAGAAGTTGAATTCAAACCTACACAAAGCCAATGCTACCTCTAGAATTTAAGTACCATGTGGCCCTGTGGCCCTCCTCCCCCTGTTCTCTTTGAGCCCCTGCTAACTCCATGTCCCCAGAATGTCCTAGAGCAATTAGTAATCCTTTTTCTAAGGCCAAGATTTTGACCCTGTCAGAGTTTTTGTTTCATTTTTGGTTTTTTTCTGTCAGATTGTCCCAGCGTTTTTGTCACTGAAGCAGAAGGCATCAAGGAAAGGCGTTGGAACAAGAAGTGATTTTTGGCCAGGCACCGTGACATGAGCCTGTAGCCCCAGCTACTTGGGAGGCTGAAGCAGGAAGACCTTTTCTGCCTAAGAGTTTGAGTCCAGCCTGGGCAACCTGGCAAGACCCCTTCTCCAAAAAGCAACAACAAAAGCCTGATTTTTGTTTCCATTTGTTTCTTTACATAAGACTTTGGACAGCTTTATTAAAATTTTAAAATTGCTTGTTAGAGTTAAAAGTTGGTTTTCAACAAATATTTCTATTGTTAAGTCAAGAATGAATACTTATTTTAAAGCTTCCATGAAAGGAAAGTTATATTTGTAAAACATAAAGACATTCTTGGCATTTTGCTGCAATCTCTGTGGAATGAGAGTAATTAGAGGTACTCATAAGAGTTCCTCTTCGTTTTGTATGGGGATTGTGGTCTGTCTGACTCATGGTCCCGACAGCTTGTGCTGTCAACTGGGAGGTGTCTATCTCTCCTCCCTTGAGAGTTAACCTGCTCCAGTCCTATACCCTCTTCCCATAGTAATTACGTGTGTTGCAATGTCTATGTGCAGACGTCACCTGACCCTCAGGATGGGGTGGAACCAAGGAGCCAAACTCATGATCACTATTAGTATGTGTAACAAAATAATCCAAACAGTGCCAGTCATCAAGGAAAGATAGACAGTGCCTTTCCAGAGCACCCTTAAAGCATCAGCACACCATTCCTTTAATCCTGAAGTTTCTCTTTCTGTTTTCCCTTCCCCAAACGGCAATGGCTTTGTGTTTTCTGATTATAAAAGTAATAGACACACTTATTTTCTTAAAGCATATAAAGATATAGAAAAGAGAGTAAAAATCAACCAGAATCTCACTATATCCTTCCAGATATTTCACTATTATGTTTCCCTTTTCCAGACCTATAATGTATCTGTAAGTACAGAGGCCAATATTTAGCAGGTTAAGCAAAAAGTTAGTTTAAATAAGAAATGATGATAATAATAAAATAGAAGTGTACTTTAAATATTTTATTTTAACTTAAAATATGTCAGTGTTTTAATACACTCTTTAATATAGACTCAGTCTGCTGAAGGGAGTTCACCTTTGTATTTCTTACAAAGATATCATAATATTTTGTTTTCAAGTTCTTGTTTTGGCTTCTTTCAATAAGAAAGAGAACTTAAAAACATTTGTGAAGCACTCTGAGAGGGGAAACTTGAATTTTTATTATCTTACCTCCATCCTTTTTAGCCACCTTACCTACTACCCACAAGATAATAGCTATTGAGTTTAGTTCTTCAAAACATTCAACTTAGTTTTTTTTTTAATAGCTTTTTTGCTCTTAACTCCTTTTTTCAGTGTATATAATATTTAACTATGTAATTACAGTAGCAAGTAAATTGGCATAAGGAGAACTTCATAGAGAACTATACAACTGACTCCTACTAAGCACACAAGCTCCCTGCTGGGAGCAAAAGTGGGTAGGTGCGAAAGCTCACAGCCTTCCCTCCAGAGCCGTCCATGGGCCTAAGCATCAGGCTTTCCAGGTGGAATGGAGAAGACTGACTCAACTGTTGAGTCAACGAAGTGGTTGGAGGTCAATTAGGAGAGTTCACATCTATATAAATACATATACACCCAAAATAATTTATTTACAAAAGATGGGATTGCATGTTACATGTAGCCCATTTTTGTTTATTATGTTATTGACATAACCATGACTATAACTGACATAATCACTTTAAATGATTGCATATATTCCATTGTGTGAATATGGCATCTTTACCTAGTCTCCAACTAAGATCTGTTAGACTTTTTGTTTTGTTTTGTGCTTGTTTGTATTTTTATATACTTGTTGGATTATTTCCTCAGGATAAATTTCTAGTAGTGGAGCTGCTGCATTAAAAGTTATTCATGTTACAGCCAGGCACAGTGACTCATGCCTATAACCCCAGCACTTTGGGAGGCTGAGGCGGGTGGATCACTTGAGATCAGGAGTTCGAGACCAGCCTGGTCAACATGGTGAAACCCCATCTCTGTGAAACATACAAAAATTATCCAGGCTTAGTGGTGCATACCTGTAACTGCAGATACTCAGGAGGCTGAGGCAGGATAATCACTTGAACCTAGGGGGTGGAGGTAGCAGTGAGCCGAGATCGTGCCACTGCATTCCACCCTGGGTGACAGAGCAAGACCCTGTCTCAAACAACAAAAAAGAAGTTAATCATAGTATTAAGATTTTTGTTGCACATTGCTACCAATTCCCCAAGAAAATGTGTCCTAATTTACATACCTCCAGCAATAAAACCCCCAAATTTTCCTGTTAACCTCATGGCTGTTCCCCTCCTTGCCCAGCTTCCTGGTGAGTAATAAGGACTCTCCGTGGCAAAGGTTTGGAGGGTAAAGTGAGGCCCCCCCAATAGAGGTGCTAAATGGGCTGAACTGTGCTACTTAAATGGTAAACTCATTAGAGACAGAAAATACTGGGAGTGGGGAAGGAGTGGAGTGAGACTTACCTCTTTCTTTCCTGGAATCTCAGTGCAGCATGGTGTGGCAGAGAGGGCCAAGGATGAAATTCAAAGAGACCTGGGTGTGATGGATGGCTCTGTCATTTATATATAAATTACCTTCGGGCAAGTCATTTAACTTCTTGGAGCCTCAGTTTCTTCACCTATAAAATAAAGTTATCCTCTGTTAGAGCATTTATCCCAGTTGGCCTCACATTACAGCAATACATGTTCTAGCCTGACCCTCAGCATGGAATTGTTGTCTTAATGTGGGGAAGAAGCTGACCTTGGACTTTGTTCTTACAACCTGGGTCTTGTCTAGTTCTTAACAACAAGTCCTTGATTGCTATTACAGTTTGGGTTTCTGCCTTGCGCTTGATAACCACATTGCCCAAATTGTCCTATCAAGTGGGTCTAGAATCACAGCTGGAGACTGTGCTCTTCCACCAATGGCAGGGAAAGAACAAGTGATGAACACCTGTTCTGTATCCAGCATGGTCCTAGAAACATTATATGTACCATTTTTACTTTGCACTTAAGAGCAAGAGCTATGATAACAGACAGGGAAATGGAGAGAATCATGCCCTAGTATGAAGGTACTATGTTGACAAGATGGTGGTTAAAATTGGGTTGACAAGATGGTGATTAAAATGGAAGCACACCGTATGAAAGCATGACTGAGACACAGAGGTGTTAATCAAAGGGCAGAGCCTCTCAAAAGTGTATCTTCCTCCACAAATGATAACTCCTTTGATCATGCAGTCTCAATTCACACCTCATTCTCTGAATGCCAGTGGTTCCTTGCCACATCAGTTATGGTCCCTGGTAAGCGCACAACTTCCAATCTTATCTATCCTCTTTGGTCCCTATCCCTTAGAAACTTGTGCATCGGTGGAAGTCATCTTCCTGACCTCTCAAAAACCTGGAATTTGAGGAAGTGGTTCCTGCACACTTTCTTCCTGGCCTTCCCCAGCTCCCTTCAGTATCCTTTTTCCAAATATGATAGCACTAGAGCAGGCAAGCAAATCTGAGACCTAGTGAGTGTCCAGTCAAGGGATGGGATGTGAGTCTCCCCTTTTTAGTAGTCATCAAATATTTCTATTAGTCATTGCCTACAACCTCGAGAGGCAGAGGGGGCAAGTGTTCTACTCCCTTCTCATTTCACAGAGAAGGAAGCTGAGTCTCAGAACATGTCAAGATCACACAGCTGGTCTGTAGCAGGACAAGCTTGCAACCAGATTCCAGTAAAAGCAGCCAAGCCAGAGTCATTTCAGGCACCAAAATGTTGAGGGAGTATCTTCTGACTTCAAAGGCAGGAATGAAAAGAGGAGACACTTTGAAATCTGGGAGGGGAATTTATAGTATTCACTTAGAGTCTTTTTGGCAAGAGTCCATAAAATACCTGTGGAAACAGGGATGGAGTTGCCCCTGTTCCTATCCTAAGTTGTCCCTGTTCCTGCACATGCATTTGAAATGCATATGTAAAGTGTACTGAGGTTTAGAGTTGGGGAAATACACTTCCTATCAGGGAAGACTTTCTAGAGGGGTGCATTTTCAATAATCCTCAAAGGTTCAACACAAAATTGAACAGACAGAGTTGAGGGTGCCTGGATACCTGGCAAGTGTATAGTCCTGACATTAGGTCGACACATACTAGATGGCTATTATGAGCAAGGCAAGATAGTAGTGCACAATTTACATGCTTAGTGATGTGATTTTTAAGCTATCCTTACTGAATGTTTAGATTGTGTTTGCTTATGTTATTTTATTGGGTGAATAAAGGGAAGAATTATCATCTAGCAGGGGTGTCCAAGGGAGAGAATACAGTCATGGGTTCTTAGTTTCTGTTTCTGGTTGAGTCAGTAAAGTCCCTTCCTTAGTCCTCTTTTCTGCTTATCACTAAACACAGAAAATAAACACTATGGCTTCAGGCTGCTAAAAGCCTAAAACAAAACAAAACAGAACAACAACAACAACAACAACAAAATAAGGTAGGTTGGACAAGCTTGATAAAGTTCAGACCTAGCCTCACTCACCACTCTGAACCTGACCTTCACAATCTCCTTGCAATAGAAGCCCTCTAACTTTCTAAGCAGAGGTCTCCCAGACAGTCTCCCCATGAATTCCTGTTGGGAACATAGCTTCTTTATTTAGTTGTCTGCTTTAGGATTCACAAAGTGTTTTCCATCCATTATGTCATTTGATCCTCACACTGTCCCTAAGAGATAGATGTGCTTGTACTATTCTTATTTACAAATGAGGAGACTAAGAGTTCAAGATAGGGGTGTCAAATAGGGTTAAATTCACAATTACTTCCTGAAACACTATATTAAGGATTCTGGAGTCAAGTCCAGGGGTTTAGCAAAAGTTAGTGCTGTGACCAATTAGCAATGTCTTCCTTAGGCACAGAAAAGGAGGAGAATGGCACGCATGCTGGCAAGTTAAGGGACTCAGGTTTTCTGATTCCCTGCCCAAGGTCTTTTTCTCACTGCATGTTCCTCACAGAAGGCTTGTGGGAGGAGGCACGGCTATGTAGATCAAGGTGAGGACATGGCACAGAGTAAATGCTCAGTGTGGTGGAGTAAAAAATGGCCCTCCAAAATACATCCATGTTCTAATCCTGGAATCTGAGCATTGCTTTATATGGCAAAAGAAAGGGGATGAGTCTTTGTGGATGTGGTTAAATTAAGATTCTTGAGGTGGGGACATGATTCTGGATTAACCAAGTGGGCCCTAAATACAATCATGTGTATACATAGAAGAAGGAGGCAGAGAGGGATTTCACACACAGAAAAGCCGATTTGATTTGAAGATGGAGCAGAGGGATTTGGAGATGCATCCATACGCTAAGAAATATGGACAGCCTCTAACTAAAAGTAGGAAAAGACAAGGAACAGAGTTACCCCAGAGCTTTTGGCGGGTGCACAACCCTGCTGACACCTTGATCTTGGCCCAGTGCTACTGATATCCGACTTCTGGATGCCAGAACTGTGAGATAGTATATTTCTGTTGTTTTAAGTCACCAACTTTGTGGTCATTTGTTATAGCAGCCACAAGAAACTAATACACTCTGTAAATATTAATTTTCCCTCCTTTCACAATCTTTCTGAGTTCCATAAAACACACACTCATACACAAACATATTGTATTAGGCCATTCTTGCATTGCTACAAAGAAATACCTAAGACTGGGTAATTTGCAAAGAAAAGAGGTTTAATTGGCTTATAGTTCTGTGGGCTGTACAGGAAGCTGGCATCTGCTTGGCTTCTAGCAAGACCTCAGGAAGCTTACAGTCATGGCATAGGGCAAAGGGGGAGCAGGCATATTGCACAGCAAAAATAGGAGCAAGCAAGAGAGTGGGGGCAGGGTGCACACACACATAAATAACCAGATCTTGTGAAAACTCACTCAACACTATGAAGACAGCATCAAGCCATGAAGAATCTGTCCCCATGACCCAGACACCTTCCACCAGGCCCCATCTCCAGCACTGGGGATTACAATTCAACGTGAGATTTTGGTGGGGACAAATATCTAAACTATCACACCTTATATAACAAATAATATGTATTTCCATATATATTCCATTAATGATAAGAAAAACCTCTATGATGAGTCGATATGTTTTAAGTAGAAACCAATGCTTACTAAGAATGTGCTTAGATGCTTGCTACATGAAGATGTTTACTCTACATGGGTACTAATTAAGAATCAATCTGTCTGCTCCATTTCCTCCAAGTACAGTTATTTGTCCAATGCTTTCTTCAGTCCATTTTCAAGCCAACGGATAGAATAGCAGCATCATGAACAAATGCGAGCCTTTCATTCTAAGAGAAAGGCTTTGTCTCCATATCCTGGAGGAGGTTTTTTGTTTATTCATTTGCTTGTTTTCATTTTGAAGGTGTCAGGGCTGCAGTTTTCTTCCTCTAGGAAGAAGCTGGTAAATAAGCAGCAGTTTAGTGTGCCATAAAATTAGTACACAGGTAGAACAGTCCAAGGCCAACAAACTGAAAGCAATAAATCATGTAACCTCAGCTCATTGCCTGTGGAGCCTGAGTTAGAAAAGAAAATCCATTATGAAAAATGACATTCTTAATAATGATATCTTATTCATGGATGGATGGATGTTGGGGAAGCTATGAAATGTGGCTTCAGAGAGGCTTGGAATGTTAATATCTGAGGATTCAGGAGATGGCTGTCGTAGATAATCACAATACAAATATTAGATTGTGAGTCACTGGGCCACTTGGAAAAAAATATTCTACACACGCATTACTCAGTAGAAAACACCCGTTGCAAAAAGTCACAGAAGACATGGAGCTGTCAGAAAAAAAATCATTGTCAGAAGAGCTTCAGTGAAGATTTTTACCAGTCTAGACATGCTCGATAGCTAGTAGTTCTTGGTGCTCTATTTGAACTGGAAGAGATGTTAAAATGTATTTAACCCAACTCTTCCTCACCCCCCACCCCACTTCACAGATGAGGAGACTGAGGCTCAGAGAACCTCAGTTCAGCAGTGTGTAATGAATTAGTGTGCGGTAGAAACTTTACTCCTGGACCCATGCCTCTTCCCATTCACCATGCTGCCTCCTAGAACATCCCTCAACACACACACACACACACACACACACACACACACACACCTGCTCACCTTGTCAGAGCCAGTATGGGCCTTGTCTCCAGCCTTCCTTGTGTACTTGCTGAATCAAGTTAATCTATACCAGGTATTTATTGTGTGGAATTGAGAAATCTAGCCAATTTACACTTGGCTGGATAAGAAAAAAGTGCCATTTAGAGTGTGTTTATCTGGTTTATTAGACTCTACCCATTACTCTTGGGAAACAAGCTTCAAGTTGAATTGGGGCACCAGGACATATGGAAATGAAAGGACTTCAGTAGTCCTTTGCTTGAACCAAGTCTTCTCTGGTCTAACGTAACTTCAAATCACTCTTGCCTTTATATACAGAAACCCTAAAGGAACCTCACTTGAGCTGAAGCATCACACACCTTCATTACTACCTCAACCTCAACATGATCAATCTCCTCAGTCCTAAGTAAATGCAATATTATATCCAACATGTGGGTGGGTATCCTGTTTTTGAGACTGGGTGACTTATTTCAGTAACTGCAAAGTCCTGAAAACAACGATGGCTACTTTTTCAATGTGGTACTGGCAAGTCCTGGGGTGAGTACAGCCGATGAAGTCCCTCAGGTGGGTACAGAGCAAGTGCTTAGCAAGGATCTCATGTAAGCAAATTAACATTTTGGCGGGGCAGGCGGTATCTCAGCAAGTGGTCACCAGTGTCCTCCCTGCACTAGGTGGTGGGCCTGGTGACGATGCTTATAGTGGAGAGCCTCTACCCTGCTGCAGCTCCAAACTCCCCAATAAATGATCAAGTGGTAGAGGAAGAATGAGCAGCATTAGTGACTTTTTATTTGTTGTTTCATTCATTCAACCAATCCTCCTGGGAATTCTCCTTTCTCCTGGCTTTGTGTTTTTTGTGGAGGGAGTTTGAAGTAACGCTTCTCTCCTCTCCACTCTCCACTTCCCCCTCCCCGTTTTTCTCCCTCACCCCAAAAAGAGGAGAAAAGACTTATAACAGAGTTTGGGAGACAAGCTTTCATACTCAAATCAGCCTTCTGTTTTTCCCTCTGAGATCTGCCTACCTTTTGCTCCATTCCATGCACTCAGATGCTTGCAGTGGTCCAAGACTGCTGGAAAATGTGATTGGGTAAGTCTCCAATTAAGGGGGTGAAGTATTAGAAGCCTATTGGCTAGAAGACCTAAAGCCCCTTCCCTGATATCAGTTTTCATCACTAATGAAGTTGGTATTTTTATCTCTTTGTGTCTGACTTGTGTGTGTGTGTATCCTAATGGGTTCTGAATTTGGGTGGAGAAAAGAAGATATTATTTCTTCACCCCCACAACTCCAAAAACAATGAAGCATGTGCTTCATGTAAGAACTGTGCAAGAACAAACATCAGATTGAGCAGAACAGGATCCCATATTTCCACCTCTCATTGAGGGACAAAGAAAAATAGGGTGACCATCTCGCTTCGGTTTTAGCATTGTAAGTCCAGTGTCCCGGCCAGGTGCAGCAGCTCACGCCTGTAATCCTAGCACTTTGGGAAGCTGAGATGGGTGGGTTGTCTGAGCCCAGGAGTTTGAGACCAGCCTGGCCAACATGGAGAAACCCCATCTCTACTAAAAATACCAAAAATTAGCTAAGCATGGTGGCGTGTGCCTGTAATCCCGGCTACTTGGGAGGCTGAGGCATGAGAATTGCTTGAATCTGGGAGGTGGAGATTGCGCCACTGCACTCCAGCCTGGGCGCCAGAGTGAGACTCTGTCTCAAAACAAACAAACAAACAAACAACAACAACAAAAAACCCTAGAAAGTTTGGTGTCCCCTGTTTCAGGAAAACTGTGATGGTTGGCCACCTACAAGGTGAAGAGTTCATTACAGAAAAATGCAATAATGTAATAAAGGAGCATGCAGAACCTGAAGGGGGAACAGAGAAGGAAGTCATGACTTCTTGGAGAGATCAGGGAAGCTTCCAGATGAAGTCCTAATTTACCAGGGCAGGGATGTGGGGGTGTAAGTGGGAGAACTGGATTGAGTAGAACTAGTTACTACCCTGGCTAGCTCTCTGGTATACCCAACAGGTAAAGTTCAAAGAAGGTGGGCACTTTTTTTTTTAAGGTCACATGATGAGTTAACCAACCTGGAAATTAAATCCACACCGCCAATTCCATAAGCCAAGCCCTATAACTCTCAAGACCCAAAGCCAGTTTTCTAATTAAAGAAATTCCTTCTAATTTGTCAATGGATGATGAAGAAATCATACTTTATTCCTGTTATTCCTTCCAGGAGTATCTCTGACCCCCTGGAATTAAAATACCGTAGCCTTGAAAAAACAGAAAAAAAGAAATTCCCGATAGTCAAAGTATGTGTATAACCTGTCCCAGGGACTGACTGGTACAGATGTATGAAGCTCACCTCCTTTGCCTCAAGAACTGGCAAACTCTGTGGTTCAGCTGACACTCCAGAGCTTCCAGTGGCATCAGGCTGAGACTAGATTTGGCCTGAAATCACATCCTTGCTTTGGTTGTTTGTTCTCCCTTCCCTGTATTAGTCACGATTTTACAGAGAAACAGAACCAACGTGAAAGACAACAGATGTATTTTCAGAAATTGGTTCATGCAATTGTCAGGACTGGCAAGTCTGAAAGCCATAGGGTAAGTCAGTGGGCTGGAGGCCGAATATTCAGGTAAGAGTTGATGTTGCAGTCTTGAATATGAAGGCTGGAATTTCTGTGGTGCCCTCTGAAGGCAGAATTCATTTCTCTCTGGGAAACTTCAGCCTTTGCTGTTAAAGCTGTCGACTGATTGGATAAGGCCCATCCATACCATATAAAGTATCTGCGTCACTTTAAGTCAATTGGTTTTAAATGTTGACTAAATCTCAACTAGTGTTTGACCAAGCAGCTGGTCACCATAATCTAGCCAACGTGACATAAAATTAACCATCACATTCCCTCACTTCCTAGCAGGTGTTCCTAAGAGCACTTCCTTAATAAGGCGTTTGCATAATAATCCTCATCTGGTGCTCAGCTTCTAGGGAGTCTGCACTGAGACAAATAGTGCTTGGTATCCTGGTTTGTACCTTGCTTGCCTATGGGCTTGCTTTTGTATTACTTCTCATTCCCTCTAGAAGCAAGCTGTTGGAGAGTGGATTTTTGTCTGTCTTGCTTACTACTATTCCTCCAGTCCCTAGAATGAGACCTAGCACATTGCACAGGGGGCTGTCTTTTGCCTGATTACTCTCAAATTTCATTTCCACTGCTTTGTTCTGCTATGGGTTTTAAGGAGGCTTGGACACTGGAATTACATTCCCTGGATTCTCTTGGCAACTGGCTTTCAGATAGAAAACCAGTGAGGCCTTCTATAAGCCTAATAAGGCACTGGTGGGAAACTGGAAGACAAGAGGAAGAGAGAAGAGGCTCTCTTCCTGCTTCAGACTTCTGTTAGCAACCTTCCGACAGGCACAGAGCACAGCGGGTGTTTTGGGCACTTCTAGCACCCACCAATGGAGCTACTTCCTCAGAGCCTAAGCAGATCTCCAGTCAACATGCACAGTGCCCACCATGGTCTTGGCGCCAGCCACCTGTGGTCAATCCACCAGCCCAGGCCTCCTAACATGGTGTAAGCACTTTCTTATGTTAAATTCCCTCTGTTTAAAATATCTAGAGAGATATATGTTCTTATGACTGGAACCTGTGAACCCTGGCTAATATTTAGGCCCTCAATAAATACTTGTTGAATAAGCAAAATTTAGCCCCAAGTTTATATTCTTAGAATTCAAAATAGTTCAAAAGAAAGAAACTTGGCTTTTACAGCATCAATAGATCAAATTATATGAAAGGACTCTTTTTGGCCCTGTTTTGGGCACATGCTCCCCCCAACCTCACCCCTACAATCCCCTTGGACAAAATGATGGTGTACCTTGAATGGTCAGGCCTGGCTCAGGGACTCAGCCTTATGGCTCATAGCAGGCAGGCTACTGAAATTGACAGTCCCACCTAAACTACTTGGGGTAACGGAGAGGCATTTCCCCAGTGGAAGATGGGCAGACAAAAAAAGAAATTTTCCACCACAATGAACTTTTAGTCTCGGGGGAAATAGAGTAAAAAATTGTCTTAATATAATGTGGTAAAGCACCAGGTGTTCTGGGAGCAGGGGGGAGCATTTATTCTACAAAGTCCTTTCACATACATGAAACAATTTGTTCCTCACAATGCCAACCACTATGAAGTTGGCATCCTCATCCTCACTATGTAGAATCTTTGGCTTCCTATGATCTGTCTCTTCTCTTTTTGACTTCAAGTCCCTCTTCGTCAAGCTCCCTTAGCCAGGCCACCCCAGCCTCAACTTTCTTTTCATTCCCAGATATCTCAACCTCATTCCTTTTTTTTTTAAATGTAGAATTCTTCTGAAGTGATGGCAAATAAGTTGTCCCTGGTCCCATAACAATATTGTCACCTATTAATATATAAAACACCCACCTTAAGGCTAACACCATACCATATGCTTTACACGCATTCTCTCATTTAGTCTTCTTAACAGCCTTACAAAATAGTAGTAGAAATGCAGAAAGATTGTGTGACTAAGCCAAGGCTACTTGGCAAGAGCTGGGATATAAAGCTAGCTCTGTCTGGCTCCCACAACAGCAGCATTTCCTTCACTTGGTTTCCACACAAATTGAGGGATGGTTGAAAGAGCTGGGGATGTTTAACCAGGGGGACAACACACTTAGGGGTACTGTTATCCATTCAAGTATCTAACGGGCTGTGATGTAGAAGAGAGAATTCACTGGAATTTTTGTGGTGCCATAACCAAGAAAAAAGGACGGACTATAAACATAAAAGAGGGATAGTTGGCCGGGCGCAGTGGCTCACTCCTGTAATCCCAGCACTTTGGGAGGCCAAGGTGGGCGGATCACGAGATCAGGAGATCCAGACCATCCTGCCTAACACGGTGAAACCCCATCTCTACTAAAAATACAAAAAAAAAAATTAGCCGGGTGTGGTGGCAGGTGCCTGTAGTCCCAGCTACTGGGGAGGCTGAGGCAGGAGAATGGCATAAACCTGGGAGGCAGAGCTTGCAGTGAGCTGAGATCGGCCACTGCACTCCAGCCTGGACGACAGAGCAAGACTCCTTCTCAAAAAAAAAAAAAAAAAAAAGTGAGGAATAGTTCTGTTCAATTTAACCAGTATGATAGAAGACAGTGAGTATCCCGCCACTGTGGATATTCAAGGAGATAGTGACAACAGCTTTTAAGGGATGTGGGAGAGTGAGAGAACTCTGACTCAGGGAGCATATTGGGTAGAGGATTTCTAAAGATCCTACAACTATGAAATTACTCCTTGTTTTCTGCTAACCTCATTTCCTGAAGTTAGAATCCTTGCAAGTCTGACTCAAGATTCTGAATCAATTCCAGAGGGTAAACTGATTTTTTTTTTTAAAGTTAAGCGCTGTCACAGTGGCTCATGCCTGTAATCCCAGCACTTTGGGAGGCAGATGTGGGAGGATTGCTTGAGCCTAGGAGTTCGAGACCAACCTGGGCAACATAGTGAGATCCCGTCTGTACAAAACGTTGAAAAATTAGCCAGACATCGTGCCTGTAATCCCAGTTACTCAGGAGGCTGAGGCTGGAGGGTCACTTGAGCCCGGGAGGTCAAGGCAGCAGTGAGCTGAGACCACTCCACTGCACTCCAGCCTGGGCAACAGAGTGAGACTCTGTTGCAAAGAAAAAAAAAAGTTAAGCCAAAAGACACATTGGTTGGAAACAAAACAAAACATGTTGATAATATGAATATACCATAGGGACATTTTGTACATTTTTATGTATCTTTAAGCATTTTAATCTGTCTCAGACATTTCCAGAGTTTTTAGTTTCATGTTTATCATTTTTAAAATACTCCATTTTTATCCAATTAAGATGACTCCGCTTGTTTGAAAATATTTTTACTGATTTTAATATTCTGCCTCAGACTCTAAGTGAATTACAACAGGAGCTGAGCTTGTGTTTGGCATGTGGGATCAAGCCCTAACAGCACCACCTTGTTTGCCGTATGTGGCCTTGGCCTGTGTGCAGCTCTGAGGCTGGGCTCTTATATGAAATGGGAGATAAAGCCTTCCTCCTTCCTTAGAGGTTGTCCTGGGAGAGCTTGGCCAGTGGGAGTGCTGCATGAAAGAAAGGACCCGGCTGGGGCATGATGTGAAGGGCTGACAAGAGGGCGGAGTGCCCATGCTCTGAGAGGTATCTTGTAGGCATTTCATTCTGTCTCCCTCTACCTCGCCCATGGGTCTATCACCCCAGGCTTTGTGGTAAGGGAAAGATGTGGAACTGTTCCTTTCTTCCTGAGCAGGAGTTCAACTGTCCAATAGGACAATCTGCTATAAGTGTCCATAGATGTTTGGAATTGGGATCAAACTAACTTGGCCTTGGAACTGAGGACTCATTTCTTTCTCATCTGTGGTATATGAGGAGCTACTGTGTCCCAAGTTCCATTTTGCAGGTGAGGAAACCAAGACTCAGAGAGGTTCCCTGTCTTGTCAGAGGCCAGGCAGCTGGTCATGCTGTGTAAAGACTTGAAAGCTGGGCCTCCTGATGCCCAGCCCAGTGCTCCTTTCACTGCTCGCACAGCTCTTCCTCCACGTGTGCGACCTCCCATCAGGCTGGTAGAGGACAAAGCTGAGCCAGGGAAAGGTGGGTTCTTGCCATGGGCCTTCTGTGGGTCTGTAATGTGGCCCAGCTCTGATCACATCTGGAGGCCTGGCCTCTGGTGCCCTCGAGCCAGGTCCCTAGTGACACTGTGTCTTGAAACTCCTTTCTAATCTGCCCCATCCTGGGGACACGCCAGCCTGAGAGCTCTTCCTGTTGGGGTCAAGTGTGGCCCCCACAGCCTCAGGACACTTGAGTTTCTGATATGACTGGTGTTAGCGCCTGTGCCATGAGCACCACCCTTGATCCCCCAGCTTCCCACAGAAAGGGTGACTGGTGGGCCATGCTACTCCTGAACCAATTCTGAGTGGGGACAGGACATGTGAAATTTGAAAATGAGTCATATGACTAACTGAAATTAGGAACCACTATGTTCCAATTCACCTCAAATTTAGTGCTTCCTTCCCTGTTCCTACCCAACCATGTCCTAAGAATGAGTTTTCTGACAATTTTTACCCCTTGCCCAACAAGTATTTATAAAGTACCTACCTGTGTATGTTCTGTACTAGGCTCTGGGGATGCAATGATGAACAGAAAGAATCCTTAACTCACAAACAAGCTGCAGGCAGAGGCAGAGGAGTAAACAGGCAGTTACAATATAGCAAGACAAGCACCATGCCAGAGGTGTAGAGGATATCAGTCACCACAGCCCTGGGGATAAAGGGATGTTTTGCACAAGGGGTAACATCCGTTCCTCCTCCTCCTACTCTTCCCGCAGAATTCCAATCTATCATTTTATTCGGTGCTCTGCCTCTCCTGCCATCATGCCTATTGCCCTTGCTTACAACAATCCACATGTCCAGAAGTCAGATACATCAGCAACTCAGTAGCACTGGGAATGATCCC
The DNA here is from genome assembly GCF_008728515.1 of Papio anubis. Taxonomy (NCBI): domain Eukaryota; kingdom Metazoa; phylum Chordata; class Mammalia; order Primates; family Cercopithecidae; genus Papio; species Papio anubis. The sequence goes on from NC_044987.1 coordinate 78,442,085, forward strand.
AGCGCCTTCAGCTTGGGAAATCCTGATTTTGCCATATTTCATGATCTATACAAAGCACAATGCAAAATTGTTTTATATAGAAATTGAGATGAAAGGTAACCATTTGGCCTCAGATGGTGCCACCTTCTGTATCTTGAACAACTTGCAACACAGCTGGCCAGCTTGGTCCATTACCGTGGACACCACTGTATCACTATGATTAGAGCAGCAGCCAACAAGAGATTAAACCAGCGCTCATTCTCCCGTGAAAGCAGAGCTGAGGGGAATGCAGCTTTTCTCACGAGCACAAATAATTTAGTGTGTAGAGTAGGCTGGTGATGGAAGGAGAACAATTATTTAATGTCACCTGTTGAAACTAGAAATAAATTTTGGTGAATGGATCCTTTGTCATTGTATTTCCTGTAAAGTCATGAATATTCCAGAGCTAGGCTCTGGATTAAATTGGTCATAAGGATCAATGCTAAGGCCAAGTCTTCCCTAAGATTTCAGTTTTTCTCAATTGCCTTTATAACAGCCAACATTTGTAGAGCACTTACTGTACTGCACATCATATATATATATTTTTTTGTTTAACCCTTTTATTGAATCCTCTATGAAGTGGGTGCTATTACTATTCCCATTTTATAGATGAGAACATGGAAGCTCAAAGTGGTATAGTCTCTTCCTGGGAGGAGGTACAGTCTCTTACTGGGAGGATGCAGACAGTGAACCTCCAAAACCCTTGACCCACCTTGATTCCCCCAAGTGGGCGTATTTGAAAATATATTTGAAAAAGTAGCTATATGAAGTTTTGAAAGGCCCTGAATCTGTGGCTAGTCCCTGGGCTCTGAACTTAATTTTTGTCAGGGACGATATTGACAAGGAAACATCACTGCCCTTGTCATTGAATGTTTTTGGCCTCAGTTCTTCAATATTCTCTAGCCTGATACTCTCAACCAATTGCTTAAACTTCCTGAGCCATGTCTACAAAGTGGGATGCTAATCCCTGTTCTGACTACTTCACAAGGCTGTTACAAATCTCAATCTCAGTGGAAGCAAAAGTGTTTTGCAAACTGTATAGAGACAGAAATGAGATTCTTAAATGCAAGTCAACATTTTGGAGCACTTAGCTTGTGTTAGGAACTGTGCTAGGTGCTAGAAATGCAAATACAAATGAATGATATATGGTTGTTTACTCATTCAACAACAGAATATTGAGCAGCTCCCATGCGCCATGTACTGTGCTATTCACTGGCAATGCATCTGTGTCTGAGACAGGCCCAGGTTCTGTGCTCATGGCTTATGGTATGCAGAGAAGATAAATGTTCTCAACCTGAATGAAGTAATAATGTTCCACAGGTGCTGTGACAGCAGCACTTCAAAGTGCTATGGGGCACCTAACAGGGCATCCTAACCTGGTCTAGGAGTCCAGGAAGGCCTTCCTGGGGAAGTGATACTTAAGTATCTGCTATGAGTACAGAGACTATGGGGAGATGGGTATATAAATCAATAAATACACCACTATGATAGTAGGATATAGAAGGTGGAGAAGGGAGTCTTGCCACATCTGTATCAGAGTCAAGGTAGATTTATTACCCAATTCTGAGTGTTGCTGTCACAGTTTGGACATAGCCATAAAAAATCTCCATTGATATTTAAATGTATCACTGCAAGGAGATGACTAAGACTCAAAATAGTAGCTACTGAAAGTAGTAGGAATACTTCCTGCTTCACCTTCTCCCTCTCTACACCTCTCTTGCACACACACACGCACACACAGACACACACATAGACACACAGACACACACACACAAACCCCACCATATTAATCTGGTTAATCTGGCAAGTAAAAAATAAAATGCACACCATGGGCTCCTAACCCAGATAGTAACTGTGGTTCTTAAAATATCTCATGACTAGATCTTGGTGATCTGTATATAAAATGAGTTTTTAATTTTTCATTGTTGAAGCTTTTTCATGAGTAGAAGACAAGAGATTGAGCAAGACTCCTAAGTAATCCCTGTCCATCTCCCAATCCCCAGCCCAGAGCATCTGTGAGTTGGGTTACAGTTAGAAAGCTTAGGCTGCCCAAAGGCTGGCAAGAGAGCCATAGGGGGTCAGAAGAGTTGTCCCAGCCCTATATTCACCACTACTTTGGAAAGTGCATTGTTCAAGTCATTTTCCCTCCCTGAGCCTCAGTTTCTCTATAGGTAAATGAAGTTGGGAAAGTCCTTTTGAGCTGGTTTTATGACTTTCTGAAGAGGACTCTCTACCCCACTTATCTCCCCAGGCTAAAGTGGGTTCCTGTATTATATTCTTGGCACTTTTCCTTTTTAGCACTTGCCATTGTCTCTAGTTCTTTTTATCTATTTATTTATCTCTATCAGTATTTGCCTCCCTTGGACTGAATTCTAGAAGAGCAGAGGCTGTGGTGTTCACCACTTTACTCATATGTTTAGCCTGGACCTGGTGTATGTTCAGAGCTCAACAAACATTCACTACCTAAAGGACAGCAAGCACTCACACCACCCAGCCCTTCTGGCTTGGTACCGCAGAGCATCAGGATTTCATACCTGGTGTTTGTGAGAAGCCCTCTGCTGACAGATGTGTGGGGTTTGGGGACATTCCAAAGGGTTGTTTTGTTGCCGCCATCAAAATTATTACAACCACAAGTCCCTGGTTCAAAAACCACCCCTGTCCTTTCCAAGCATATGGAAGAAGCGAGGCCAGAATCAAAAGTTTAGTCAGAACAAAGTCAGCTGATGCTCCTATTTTGACAGTGAGGATTAGTAAACCTTAATATGGAATTTTTAAAATCCAATAGTGGTTAAACATTGTGAAATCAGCACAGCTTAGAGTGATTTATGGAGTTGAGCTGCCTTTAATGTCATCTTATAAACCATTTATTTCAATTGGACTCATTTGTTTCTTCATTTATTTCAAAAATGCGTCTTTTTAGCCTTTACCGTGTGCCAGACCTTGTGCAAAACATAATGAGGACAAATGGATGTGCACCAGCAGCCAAGTGGAGGCTGAGTGAAGGAAAGAGGTGGCCAAGTGGAGGAAACAGGATCTACTTAAGAACTGCAAGGCTGACTATAAAAAGTAAATATTTGTGAGCCCATTTGATGAAAGTCTGTCTCTTACTGCCACACACTAGAGTAAACCCCAGGAAGCCACGAAACAGTTTTTTCTGTCTTGCTCAATACTGAATCCCCAGTGCTGAACAGTGCCTGGTCCATAGAAGGAACTCAATCCATGTTTGTAGAATGAGGGAAATAGTGTCACCTAAAAGAGACTTAAAAGTGCTGGGGGAACTGGAAAGGTAAAGTTTAGTCTCAGCTGGGAAATGACATCATCAGAGCTGAGAGGAACTGTAGAGTTTAGTGCTTCCAGCCTCTGTTCTCATCCCTATTTTACAAACAAATAAATTGTCATTAGAGAGGGAAAGTGATTTGCCCAGGGTCGCACAGTGTAATGAGCTGAATTTTGTCCCCCTTAAATTCGTATGTTGAAGTCTTAACCCCCAGTACCTCAGAATGTAACTTTATTTGGAAATAGAGTCTTTAAAGAGGTAACAATGTTAAAATGGGTCATCAGGGTGCCCGCTTATCCAGTATAACTGGTGTCCTTATAAAAAGAGGAAGTGAAGATATGGCTACACACAAAGAAGGAGACCATGTGAAGACACAGGGGGAGATGGCCATCTACAAGCCAAGGAGAGAGGCCTCAGAAAAAACCAACCCTGTCAACACCTTCATCTCAGGCTTTTAGTCTCCAGAACTGTGGAACAAATTTGTTTAAGCCACTCAGTCTGTGGTACTTTGTTATGGCAGTGCTAGGAAACTAATACACACAGAAAGTGATGGCAAATCTTGAATTAGAAGTCAGATCTGCTGAATCTCTATCCTTGGCCCTTGGCATGACAGCACCCACCTGGTACTGTCAGTGCCCTCCCCAACACCCACTCCCAAGGATGACAATGGCAATGGTGAGAATAGCTAACATATATATTGTGCCTAGTATGTACAGACCCTCCTCTAGGTACTTCACATACATTAGCTCATTTAATTCTCTTGACAGCACCATGAAGTAAGTACTGTACTGTTATTATCTCATTGTTACAGATGAGGAAACCTAAGGAAGGAAACTGAAGGAGGAAAACTTCGTAACCTGCCGAAGGGCATGCAGATACTAAGTGCTGGAGCTGAGATTCCGGCTCAGGCAGTAGGCTCCAGGAGCCTGCTTCTTCTCCCATCATACTATTCTAGTGGGGTATGTCTACCAGCAAAGGTGTCTTCAAAGATGAGAGCTATTGCTGGCAGTTAGAGGCTATCACTGGGTTTGGTTTCATATAGCCATTAGACATGGATATGCATGATGTGAAATAGTTCACTGGAAGCATAAAACATGAGCGGAGGGAAACCAGGAGCCTGGCTAAAGAGTGGGGTGTTGGGATTTAGTTGCTCCAAAATCCTCCAATGTGTTAGGATATCAGTGCAGAGGCATTTAAACAGATTTTAAGCTTCCCTCAAGTTCTACAACATCTTTTAAATCAGTCTTTGAAAATGAAAGAAACAAACTACTTCAGCCAAAATGCTTGCAGTAAGAAACCTGGGTTTGAACACATTCTTTACTACTTTACTTGCTGAGTGACTAGGGGTTTATGGAATCAGCCTGAACCTCAGTTTCTCCTCCCAGGAGTTGGGGAAAATAACGCCCATCTCGTGGATGAGACATAATGTATGGAAACACTAGCACAGTGACAACAGATTGTAAGTGATGAATAAAGAAAGCTCTTATTAGTTAAGCAAGATGACCAAACCCAAACATTCTTTCTTCTGTGAATCCTCACCCAATGCCTCATCCTAACCTGTTGGAATTAATTGCTTCTTCCTCTGGCTTTCGGTGGAAGTTGCTTGCACTTCTACTTGTCACTCCATTTGTCCGTGTATTAATGACACACCTGTACATCCATCCATCATTCATTAAAATTGTGCTGAGCATTTTCCATGTCCCAGTGCTGTGTTAGACACTGGGAGTTCAGAGATGGATCTGACATGGTTCCTGTCCTCAAAGAGCTTGGGCTTTTGGGGGCAAGCCAGGGCTGATGTACCCGAAGGACACAGACACTAAGTCAACAGTAACACATCTACGATTTTATTGTATCATAGCAATATTTTTCATGAGAAAACTCAGCACTTTGTTGGACTTCTAGATATTTATTTTATGATTTAGTATTATTTTTATAAAATAAGGAAGTCATAATGTTTTCAGATCGTTTTCAAATTAGCTTCCAGAAGTCTTAATCTGGTTCTACTTGGCAACAGACACATCTAAGAAACCATTACGAAGAACTGTGTTCAGTGCTGGGCTAGAAAAACCCCAGTGTTTACTCGGGGCTGAGGTAGGAGAGCCCCCACTGCCCCATTGGAGCGCCCCAGTTATCCCTAATGCTTGCTTCATAGACCTTCAAGCTGGACAGAGCTTAAAAATGCCAGCTCCTCCAGTGCCCTCCACAAAGGGTCGTGGAGGTCGGGGGGAGGTGCGCTTTAAGTGGCAGGCTTTTGCCCACTCCCCGTCCAGCCTGCGTCGTAGAACTCATTTTTTGTTTCATGTGAGGAAACAGAACCCCAGCCGGTAGAGGTGACTTGCCCAAGATCACACAAATGGAATGGAAAACATTTAAATAGCTAACATCTATTGATTCCTTTTTATATGTGACGCACTGGCTGAGAGGCTTTACATGCGTTTTCTCATTTAATCCTCCTGATAATTCCATGAAGTAGGTACCCTTATTTTCCTCATTTCATAGATGAGAAAACTGAGGTAAAATAAGAGACTTTCACAAGGTCATCTAGCAGTTAAGTAGCCAAGTCCAGATTTGCTCTCAATAGATGGTGGTTGACGTTGGAATAACAGTCTGATCCTGACCCCGGGCGCACATCTGGGGACCGTGGCACCTGGGGCTGGGGCGCTTGGTCCTGGGCTGGGGCTGGGGGAGCGACAGGCACTCGCGGGCTGGAGGTGGAACCTCTGGAGAACTATTCACAGCGGGTTTCCCTGGAGGTGAGAAAGTCCCGCCCCTAGCCGATGGAGCGCTGGGATTGGTTCTCCGGGACCGATTGACGGCTCAGGGCACGAGCGGGGACCGCAGCGGCGGAGGTGAGGGCGCCAGCAGGAAGTGGGAGAAGAGGCAGCCCAAGGCGGGCTGGCGGGCTGGCGGCAGTCGCTACTTGCCTAGTAACCTCAGCCGCTGTGGGTTCCTGGGGAGATGGAGGGGCCGGGGCTGGGCTCGCAGGTGAGTGCGACCGGGCGGTGGCTGTCCTGGGGGCCAGGAGAGCGACTGCAGCTGTGAAGGAAAGGACGGTGTGGGTGAGAGGCCGCTCGGTGAGGGGGTTTCGGGAGCGGCGGGGCCTGCGTCTGGGAAGCGGGAGCCTGGAAACACCAAGAATGATGCTGGAAATTCTCTCTGAGGTGACTGGGAAGGAAAGGCAAGGACTGACGGGTGAGGGCCCGAGCCGGCCCCTCCAGCCTCCATCCCTGGCCAGGGCGCCCCCTGGGGCCGGTACCCGGAGCCTGGCGGGGACATCTGTGGGCCTGGGGAGGGGAGGATGGCCCTTCCCGGGAGAGGTGTCAGGTTACACACCTGGTTGGGACCCTGAAGTCGGAGCGGTTCTGTTGATTTCTTTTTCAGCCCTGGCGCCTTGGCACCCGCCTCCACCCCACCCAGTTCAGTTTTCGCTTCTGTTTCCGTATCCTTGCTTACTCCTTGAAAGAATTAAGGCTGCTTGTTTAGGGTGGAGGAAAGGGGCGTGGAGAGGGGAGGTACACATGGGGATCTGCAAAATCTCAAAGGACAATATTCCGTGGAGGAGGTGTTGTATAAAAGCCAGACGGAGTTCCAAAGAAGTGAAGCGGGCCGATCGGGGAAGTTACAGGAGGTAGACGTTGGCTCCAAGAGAACGAGATTTTTGTGCTTTTTGCTTATGGCCCTTTCCTAGTGCCTAGAGTACTAACTGGTATATTGTAGACGTTCACTTAATATTTATTGAATAAATGCAGAATTTCCAGATTCAGCCAGTTTTAGTGAGTGCATAACCCGTGCCAGATGCTTTCATATGCATTATTTTATTCCAGAATTGAAGCATCCTTAAGATATTATCCCCATGTACAGATGAGAACACTGAAGCTCTCTTCAGTTGGAACGAGTTAGGCGGTAGATTCTCAGTTTGGGATGATTGGATTAGTTGATCTGTAAAAACATTTTTCAGTCCCGAGAGTGTTCCTCATGCTCTCCCTTTCCCTTCTTTCAGCAAGGTCTTGTATAGGTTTAAGTGAGGGACAAGATGTCTGGGGAGATGTCAAGGTGTTCTGATTGGTTGTTCTTGCATTTTGACAGAAAAATAAATAGTTCTCAGGCAGACTAGATTTTACCAAAGGGTGTTGAATCTTCACATGGAAACAGCGCCTCATTCTTTTTCTCAGAGAGGCTCAAAGAAAAGTTGGTAGAAGTAACTATTATGTCTTAATTACTGCCACTTATTTACAAAAGCCTTCAAGTGCTTAAAGTTCCTCTGTCGTGCTGAAGGGAAGATTAGCCTTGTCCCAGTTCCGTGGCCTAGAGAGAGAGAGAGAATGATTCGGTGGTTGAATTTAGTAGGGAAAGGTAGAGACATCATTGTTGTTGTTAATAGTAATTGCTCTTGTTAACTTTTTCAATAATGTGAAGAGCTTACCTATATATACTGCTTTGCAGTTTGCAAAATACTTCCCCATTTTTGATCCTCACTATAATCCTTTGAGGTGGGGAGAAATTATTATTCTGATTTTAAAGATGAGAACAGAGGCTCAGAAAACTGGAATCACTTGATACAAGTCAAATAGCTGCTAAGTGATAGAGCCAAGACTTCAGTCATTCATTCAGCAAATGTGTTTTGAATGTCTGCTAGGCACCGTTTTAGGTGCTGTGATAAATTAGTGAACAAAACAGACAAAAACATTACTGTTCTCATTGAATTTGGTTCTTTTGATTCCAAGATCAGTGCTGTTGGATTTTTGCCAGGATTTGCCTATAGGATCAGGTCTCCAGTTTCCTTTCTGACCTCATCTTTTTTTTTTTTTTTTTTTTAAGACAGTCTGTGTCACCAGGCTGGAGTGCAGTGGCACGATCTCGGCTCACTGCAAATCTCCGCATCCTGGGTTCAAGAGATTTCCCTGCCTCAGCCTCCTGAGTAGCTGGGACTATAGGTGCGGACCACCACGCCCTACTAATATTTTGTATAGTAAAACGGGGTTTCACCATGTTGGCCAGGATGGTCTCGATCTCCTGACCTCATGATCCGCCCGCCTCAGCCTCCCAAAGTGCTGGGATTACAGGCGTGAGCCACCACGCCCGGCCTGACCTCATCTTTTACTACTTTCTTGCTTGCCCCGTCATCCCCAGCCACACCAGCCTCAGGGTCTTTTGTACTTACTATTTGCTCTGCCTGGAATGCTGTTTCCTTGTGTGCCCACTTGGCTTATTCCCCCACCTCTTTAAAGTCTTGACACAAGTGACACCTCTGTGTGGCGTTCTGTGACCCGCGTATTTAAAATTGCAAACTTTTTCCATCATCAGCACTACCAGCAACGCTCCCTGGCCTCCTTCCTTGCTTTAGATTTCTCCTCAGCATTTAACACCATTTAATGTACTTATTGGTCTTGTTTATTGTTTCTTTCTCCTCCACTGAATGTTAGTGCTATAAGGACAGTGATTTTTATCTGTTATGTTCACTGTTGTGTGCCTGGCATCTGGAACAGTGCCCAGCACTGGTGAGTACCTGTAAATACTTGTCAATGAATGAACTTGGAAACTAAACTCTGGAACTTCTGTTAATGAGAACTTTAATGACATGAGAACTTTTAATGACTGTCACATATTTCTCTCTCAGTCGCTCCTTCTCTCTCACTCTTTTTTTTTTTTTTAAATTATTATTATACTTTAAGTTCTAGGGTACATGTGCATAACGTGCAGGTTTGTTACATATGTATACTTGTGCCATGTTGCTGTGCTGCACCCATCAACTCGTCAGCACCCAACTACTCGTCATTTACATCAGGTATAACTCCCAATGCAATCCCTCCCCGCTCCCCCCTCCCCATAATAGGCCCCGGTGTGTGATGTCCCCCTTCCCGAGTCCAAGTGATCTCATTGTTCAGTTCCCACCTATGAGTGAGAACATGCGGTGTTTGGTTTTCTGTTCTTGTGATAGTTTGCTAAGAATGATGGTTTCCAGCTGCATCCATGTCCCTACAAAGGACACAAACTCATCCTTTTTTATGGCTGCATAGTATTCCATGGTATATATGTGCCACATTTTCTTAATCCAGTCTGTCACTGATGGACATTTGGGTTGATTCCAAGTCTTTGCTATTGTGAATAGTGCCGCAATGAACATATGTGCATGTGTCTTTATAGCAGCATGATTTATAATCCTTTGGGTATATACCCAGTAATGGGATGGCTGGGTCATATGGTACATCTACACTCTTTTTTTATTTGATAATCTGGCAGGATAATGACTGTCATTGGAGTTTGAGTGTGGTTTTCTAGATCTTGATTTTGGCTTAAATTAATGCCCACTGTAACTTTAACAATTCTTGTATATAATTTAGAAAAATAATCGCATTTGTGACATCTCTGTGTGAGAAGTATTACACGATCCCTCAGAACTTAAAGATGCTGTAGTTATCTATTGTGTAAGAAACCACCCCAAAACATAGTGGTATGAAACAGCCTTTTTTATGCTCATGGACTCTGTGTGTCAGGGACTTGGACAGACTGCAGCAGGGTTGGTTTGTTTCTGTTCCACCATGTCTGGAGCCTCAGCTGCAAAGACTCATAAGCTGGAGATGACTTGAGAGCCGGTGCTGGTATCTACGAGTCTTCACTTACATCTGGCAGTTAAGTTCCAGTAGAGACACCTACACGTGGCCTGTGCCTGTGCACAGTATAGTGGCTGAGTTCCATTAGTGACCATCTAATGGAAGAGCCAGGAAGAAGAAACTGCCAGTTTCTAAGGCGTGGTCCTGCAAACTGGAACAACATCACTTCAAAATATATTATTAGTGAGGTAGTCACAGAGCTCAGAGTCAAGAGGAAGGGACATAGACCTTTACCTCTTGATGGAGAAGTAGCAAATAATTTTGAGGCTATGTTGTAAAAATTACCACAAATGTATTCATATGTCTGTTAGATAATTTTCATAATATCTTGTTCTGCTTTTCACTCTTCTGTGGAGGACAGTGAGCTAGCTACATATCTCTTTCTTGTCATCCCTCTTTTTTCCCTCTTTAAATTTTTTTTCCCCTGTGTATCTTAATTAAAACAACAACAATAAAAAAAACATTATTCTACTATCTTGAGGCAGTTGTAGACTGGAATCCTAGGAAGACTAGAGGAAGTAAAATGGAATGGAATCATAGAATACTTGGAGCTGGAAGGCTTTTCAGTATTACCTAGTTGAGAGATTCTTAAACTGGCATATAGGATAAGCTTCAGGGCATTAGTGAATATCTTGGAATTAGTGAACATCTTGAAAAGTTAGTTTACATGTGCAGTTGTGCATTTCTCTTAAGTAGAGAGGCCTTAATTTTGGAAACATTTTCAAAAAGGTCCATGACATTTGGAAGGTTTGAGAACCATTTATCTAGTCTAGCCCTTTAACTTTTCCCATGAATTCAAGACTCAAAAATAATAACTTACTTTCCAAAGGTTCATAGCAAGTTAGCAGAGCCCAGGTGTCAGGGCTCCTGATGCAGTGCATTTTCACTGCTACTCAGCCATGATAGGATCTTGTTTGATTGTTTGCTGCCACTTGGAGTCCACCCATTCTTTAGTTCAAGGTCTGAGTAGTAGTCTGTATTTTACTCTGCTCTGAAAATGGGGAAGGGAGTATATCCCTAAGTAGAATATAAGTTCCTTGAAAACCAAGGACCTTGTCTGTTGTTCATTGCCATATCGCTGTGTCTACAATAGTGCCCAGCACATAGTAGGCATTCAGTAAATGTCTAGAATGAATGAATTATGGAAGGAATTGTGTCTTATTCATCTTTTATCCCCGATTACCTACTTCTGTGATTTGTATAGGTGTGCTTTATATTTCCCTGAATGAATAATTAATGAAAACTCTTGGGAGTTGGCTGGCATTGTAAGAATTTGCTTAGTCTGTTTTGTTACCTTAACATTGTAGGCAGCCATGTAGCAGTTAAACTTCTTTATCCATATAGTGTGTTTGTTCATGCAGTACAGTCTTTACCAGTTCCCAAGTCAATAATGACTATTGTAACAGCTTGGCTTAGGACCATGTAACATGAGACTACTTAGAAGGAGCTTTATGGGTGTATTGATCTGTCTCTTTCCTTTTGCAAATGTAGAAATGAGCCAAAAATAGAGTAGATGATTCGCCACTATCATACAGCCAATGTGGCTGTACTAGGAATCTGGTTATTTGGCCTGTGTCATCAGTGCAATCAGGAGAGATTAGGCTGAGAGTATACTGTGGAAGCAGAGACTCAATGTGTCTTCTTCCCTATCTTTTGAGACTGAAGGTTGCCTGTCTCCTTCTCTGCCATGTCCTTGCCCTCCTTTTCCTGACCTTGCTTCACAGAAAACTTGACAGAAAATAAAAATTTCAGCTCTCTTCTGTTTGAACATGGGGATAGGAGCCGGCTGCCAATTTCATGTTGTCATGGATCATGTTATTGTAAGATTTGACAATGTATTTCTAAATTATATTCATTAACTAATAGCTCAGTATATGCTCATGGCAAGATTTGAATTAAAGATAGTGGTTATAAATCTGCATCAATTTAGCCTTTTGACAGTTTCGAATTTTTTCCAAGGGGGTACTGACTTGTCAGATTGGATTAGATCATCTTTGTTTATACTTCATGTGTCTGATGAAGAGTTCCTGATCTGCTATTTTCTTATTTGCTTGTGCTTATTATTATTATTATTATTATTGTTATTATCTCAATTCGTGGCTTCTTTGTAGAAATCAGCTTAAGCTACTTGCTCATTTTGGGAGACGTAATTTAGTTAAACTTTAACAATATCATTTGAAAATAATCCAATGTATTTTGTAAAATGCTGAAGGTCCTACTGTCAACTCTGTTTGTGGAAGCTTTCTCTGCCCCCAGGTTACCTTGTAAACAGAGTATAAGGAGTGACCTGCTTGGCATACCAATAAATGAGACTGCCATTGTTAAAAATTAGTAAAGCTTTCCTGCCAGCAGAGGTGTGCTAAAAAGAAAAAATAAATTTGGTAAAGCTTTAAAAACTCAAATTTGTAAATTTTATTTTTCCTTTTTAAGTAAAAAGATAAAAGGTTATTATAATAGAAGCTTTAACTTTTTCTCATATTACCTAGTGGGTTACTGCATATATGGCCTTCAGTGTACCTTCCTCACTTTGTAGATGATTGACTTCAAACATAAGCTTTGAATATAGTCATTTTTAGGTTTTACTTTGATCTGGATTTGGGTAAACAATGATGACATGAACAAAATATATCTCCTGTTTTCTAGTTTCTTATAATTGCCATTTAATCATATATATCACATATTGCTTGCTATTATTATTTTACTCTGTCTCTGACATATCTCCCTTATTAGACTTAAATTCCTGGAGGAGAGACACCCATGTCTTCTATGCCCTTAGCATAATTGTACATCATAAATACACAGTAATTAATTGCCTACTAAACAAATGCTCTTAATTGTGGATAATCTTCACATTAAAACATGTAAATCTCCTCAATTTTATATGTGAAAAATAAAGCTGATGTCCTTAATGCCTTAACACAGTATAAGAAGCAACAAATTTGTATCTAGAATGACTCCATTTTCCCTGATGAAAAATCTGTGTATAAACAAAGGGTCAGGGTCGGGTGTGGTGGCTCATGCCTGTAACCTCAGTGCTTTGGGAGGCCAAGGTGGAAGGATAACTTGAGGTCAGGAGTTTAAGACCAGTCTGGGCAACATAACGAGACCTGTCTACAGAAGAATAAAAAAATCAGCAGGGTGTGGTGGTGCTTGCCTATAGTCCTAGCTACGAGGGTAGGTCAGGTGGTAGGATCACTTGAGCCCAGCAGATAGGGCTATAGTGAGCTTTGATGGTGCCACTGCACTCCAGCCAGGGTGACAGGTAATACCCTGTCTCAAAAACAAAACAAAAAAGGGTTAATCTTTCTAACCTACAAAGAGAAACAGATATGTACAATTCATTAGAAAAATAAGTAGACTATGAAAAGGCAATCCACAAAAGAGAAAATATGGAGAGCCAATATACCTAACAACAACAACAACAACAAACAAAACACTCAGACTCATTAGCAACTAGGGGAGTACAAATGAAAAATAGGATGCCATTTTTAGCCATCAGATTGTCAAGGTTGTAAAAAGATTGATAATATTCGGTTCTGGGAAGTTTTGTAGGGAGAAAGAACATGTATATACATTGCTGTTGGAACTGTGAATTGGGGAGAGTATTTGGTCAGAATCTATTTATGTTTAAAATGCACGTTTTTTGACTCAACAGTCCTACTTTGGGGAATCAATCCTATAGAATTAGAATGCCCAGGGTATTGATTGGATTGTGTATAGACGTGAAAGGCTGAAATCAACCTGTGTCTCTAACCAAAGGGGAATGGTTGAATGAATTATGCTATATCTATATACAATGGAACAATAGTGAAATGTTACTGAACTGTAGGACTGTACATGATATATTGTTACATGAGAAAAGCAAGTTGAAGAATAATGTATATAATGTGATCCTATTTGTTCAGTAAGTATAAGAAGGAAATGATTAAAAATGTGTGTGTATGTGTATATATAGCACAATATTATATATGTTAAAATATATATACATAATGAGGGAAGATGCACCCAACTGTTATACTGGTTATCTCTGGTGGTACAGTATTGGAGAGGAAATAGTCCAGATTGTTAACCCCGTATTCACTTCTGTATTGCTAGATCTTTACAATTAATTTGTATCATTCTATAGTTTAAAAATCTAGTAAAAATTTTTTTTATATAAAAATACACTGATTTTTTTGGTCAATCTTAGCTGTACTTTTTGTTACACCTGTTACTTACTGAAATTCTAGAAATTTTGAGTATAGTTCAACTCTTTTCCTCAACCCTTTGCCTTCTTCCAATTGAATATACTTACCATGACATCAGGAAAAGCATCCTAAAGTAATGTTTTTATTTACATTTCAATCTAACTACCTACATGTTTATTTTTAACTGTGTGTGATTCTGTGTGTGTGTATGTACGGGGGTATTGATTATTTACCAGATAAATCAGAATTTACCTATTCAGAAAAGCAGGTGGACTGAAGAAGAAAAAGACCGGAATTCAAAAACCACCAAATCAGCAGCTGATTTACTTTTTTTCTCTCTGATTTGCCCCCAGCTTTGACTTGAGCCCTGGAAGTAAGCATCAGTGCAGACAGCGAGTGCTCTATGAGAAGCTATCTAGTTAAAGCTCAAGGAGCCGCAAAGGGATTTCCTGGCAGCACAGGCACCAGAAACACTGAGGGAGAACTTTCTTCTCTGAACAGAGGAATTGTGACCCCAAGACAGTAGTTTTTAGACGTGACACCAAAAGTACAATCCATAAAAGAACAAATTGATAAATTGGACTTTTTTAAAATTTAAAACTTCTGCTCTATGAAACAGACTTTTAAGAGATGGGAAGGTAAGGTACAGACCAGGAGAAAATATCTGCAAATCACGTATCTGACAAAAGACTTGTATCTAGAATATATAATATAAAGAACTCTCAAAACTTAACTGTAAGAAAACAAACAGCTCAATTGAAAAATGGACAAAAGACTTGAACAGACACTTCACCAGAGAAGATATACAGATGGCAAATAAGCACCTGAAAAGATGCTCAACTTCATTAGCTGTTAAGGATATACAAATTAAGACCATGATGAGATGCCCCTATACATCTATTAGACTGACAATCCCAAGTGCCGGTGAGAATGCAGAACAATTGTAACTCTCATAGTTGTTAGTGGCAATGCAAGGTGGTATAGCCAGTCTGGAAAATAGATTAGCAATTTCTCATAAATTTAAATATACCTAACATATGGGCAAGCAGTCTTACTCTCAGAGAAATGAAAGCATGTTCTCACAAAAGTTTGTCCATGAATATTTTTAGCAGCTCTATTTATGATTGCCAAAAGCTGGAAAACAACCCACGCAGATTGTTTGGCTAGATTAACTGATGCACCGATATAGTGGGATACTACACAGCAATAAAAAAGAAGGAATTATTGATAACATGCAACAACTTGAGTAAATCTCAGCACCATTGTGCTGAGTGGAGGAAGCCCCTCCTAAAAGGTTGTGTACTGTATAATTCACTATATGACATTCTGGGAAAGACAGAATTAATGACAACAGATCATTGCCAAGAGTTGGTTGGGGTTACAGGAGGGTGTGACTATAAAGGATGATAGTAGTGGTTACATGACTCCATACATGTGTTAAAATTCATAGAGCTGTATACCAAAGTTAATTTTACTGTAAATTAACTTTTTAAAAACAGTGCCCTTCAAAATAACCCCTTGAGGGGTTATGGACTCATTTAAGTAAAACTGAAAATTTTAAAACTTTCTTTTAAAAACTTTTGTTTTAGGTTTGGGGTATATGTGCAGGTTTGTTATATACACAAACTTATGTCATGGGGGTTTGTTGTATAGATTATTTCATTACGCAAGTATTAAGCCTAGTACCCAGTAGTTATTTTTTCTGCTCTTCTCCCTCCTCCCACCCTCCACCCTCAAGTATATTCCAGTGTCTGTTGTTCCCTTCTTTTTTTTTTTTTTTTTTGCAATGGAGTCTTGCTCTGTCACCCAAGCTGGAGTGCAGTGGTGTGATCTCGGCTCACTGCAACCTCCACCTCCCATGTTCAAGCGATTCTCCTGCTTCAGCCTCCTGAGTAACTGGGACTGCAGGCACAAACCACCACCCTGGCTAAATTTTTTTTTTTTTTTAAAGTAGAGATGGGGTTTCACCATGTTGACCAGGCTGTTCTTGAACTCCTTACCTCAAGTGATCTACCTGCCTTGACCTCCCAAAGTGCTGAGATTACAGACATGAGCCACCATGCCCAGCCTGCTGTTCCCTTCTTTGTGTTCATGAGTTCTCATCATTTAGCTCCCAGTGAGAACATGCAGTATTTTGTTTTCTGTTCCTGCATATGGATAATAGCCTCCAGCTCCATTTGTATTCCTATAAAAGACATGATCTCATTCTTTTTTATGGCTGCATAGTATTCCATGGTTTATATGTACTACATTTTATTTACCCAGTTTGTCATTGATGGGCATTTATGTTGATTCCATGTCTTTGCTATTGTGAATAGTGCTACAGTCAACATTCACATACATGTGTCTTTATGGTAGAATGATTTGTAGTCCTCTGGGTATATACCCAGTAATGGAATTGCTGGGTTGAATGGTAGTTCTGCTTTTAGCTCTTTGAGGAATCGCCATACTGCTTTCCGCAATGGTTGAACTAATTTACACTCCTATCAACAGTGTATAAGCATTCCTTTGTCTCTGTAACCTTGCCAACATCTCTTATTTTTTTGACTTTTTAATAATAGCATTCTGACTAGTGTGAAATGGTATCTCATTGTGGTTTTGATTAGCATTTCTCTAATGATCAGTGATGTGATTAAGCTTTTTTTCATATGCTTGTTGGCTGCATGTATGTCTTCTTTTGAAAGTGTCTGTTCATGTTCTTTACCTACTTTTTAATGGGGTTTGTTTTTCTCTTGTAAATTTAAGTTCCTTATAGATGCTGGATGTTAGACCTTTGTCGGATGCATAGTTTGCAAATATTGTCTCCCATTTTATAGGATGTCTGTTTACTCTGTTGATAGTTTCTTTTACTGCGCAGAAACTCTTTAGTTTAATTAGATCCCACTTACCAATTTTTGCTTTTGTTGCCATTGCTTTTGGTATCTTTGTTATGAAATCTTTGCCTATTCCTATATCCAGGATAGTATGTCATAGGTTTTTTTCTAGGCTTTTTATAGTTTTGGATTTTACATTTAAATCTTTGATCCATCTTGAGTTGATTTTTGTATATGGTGTAAGGAAGGGGTCCAGCTTCGATTTTTCTGTATATGGCTAGCCAGTAATCCCAGCACCATTTATTGAATAAGGAGTCTTTTCCCCATTGCTTGTTTTTATCAACTTTGTTGAAGATCTGATGGTCATAGGTGTACAGCCTTGTATCTGGGCTCCCTATTCTATTCCATTCGTCTATGTGTCTGTTTTTGTACCGGTATCAAACTGTTTTGGTTACTATAGCGCTATAGTATTGTTTGAAGTCAGGTAATGTAATTCCTCCAGCTTTGTTCTTTTTGCTTAGGATTGCCTTGGCTATTCAGGCTGTTTTTTGGTTCCATATGAATTTTAAAATAGTTTTTTCCTAGTTCTGTGAAGAATGTCTTTGGTAATTTGATAGGGATAACATTAAATCTGTAAATGGCTTTGGGCAGTATGGCCATTTTCATGATACTGATTCTTCCTATCCGGGAGCATGGGATGTCTTTTCCTTTGTTTGTGTCTTCTCTGATTTATTTGAGCAGTGCTTTGTAATTCTCATTGTGGAGGTCTTTCACCTCCCTGATTAGCTGTATTCCTAGGTATTTTATTCTTGTTGTGGCAGTTGTGAATGGGATTGCCTTCCTGATTTGGCTCTAGGCTTGATAGTTGTTGTATAGGAATGCTAGCGATTTTTGTACGTTGATTTTGTATCCTGAAACTTTGCTGAAGTTGTTTATCAGCTGAAGGAGCTCTTGGGCCAAGACTATAGGGTTTTCTAGATAGAGAATCATGTTATCTGCAAACAGGGATAATTTGACTTCCTGTCCTCTTATTTGGATGCCCTTTATTTCTTTGTCTTGCCTGATTGTTCTGGAGAGGACTGCGAATACTGTGTTGAATAGAAGTGCTGAGAGCAGGCATCCTTGTCTTGTAAAAACTTTATTTAAAATTAAAAATTTCTAAAAGAAATTTAAAAACTGTCTTTTAAAAATGAAATTTAAGAAACTTTCATTCTTAAAACTTTTTGGAACTCTTGGAGAATTGACTTTGACACATTATTTCAAATATCTTCAGTTTTTTATTCTCAATTGTGTATTCATCCTTAGAGAATGATTTTCTTTTTAAACTGAAAACTTCACAGAAATAGGTTTGGTGATAAGGTAGGTGAAAGCTAGGTAACTTTATTAATGGTAAAAAGCAAGATGAGGTTATAAAATAATAAGTCAGTTTTCATTTATAGCAATTTTCTACGTACAGTTATACATCCCATAATGTTTCGATCAATGCCAGACCACACATACGATGTTGATCAGAGCAGTAGTTTATACCATATAGCCTAAGTGTGTAATAGGCTATACTGCCTAGGTCTTTGTAAATACACATTGTGATATTTGCACAAGAATGAAATGGCCTAAATATTTGTTTCTCAGAATATATCCTCATTGTTAATGAAAGCATGGCTATATTTGATGTGACCCTTCCACTGAACACACCAAAAAATGCAGGATACAGTATAAAAGCATTTAAAGTATTTTACCTTTTTGATGCTAGTGTAAACTTTTTTTTAAAGATGCCTTAGGATTTTCTATGCATATGATCATGTTTTTGCAAGTAAAAATGGATTTACTTCTTTTCTAATCTGTATGCATTTTTATTATTTTTCCTACTTTATTATGCTATCTGGTACTTTAGTACAGTGTTAATTAGAAGTGGTGATAATGAGCATCTTTGCTTTGTTTCCAGTCTTGGAGTAAAAATGGTCTTGTACCATTAAATGTGATGGTAGCTGTAGATTTCTTGTAAATGTTCTTTATCAGATTGAGGAGGTTCCCTTCTTTCCCTTGTATTGAAAGATTTTACAAATTTTGTCATATGCTTTGCATAAAGAATTTTCATATAAAGAATTTTGTTAAATGCTTTATTCTATGATGAATATATATTTTTTACTGTTGTATATATTTGAATATATATTTTATTCTGTTAATATGAATATTCACCTTATTCATTAATATGGTAGGTTGCATTGATTTATTTTGAAATGTTTAAGCTAGGTTGTGATGTGTAGTCTTTTTCATATATTACTGGATTCACCTTACTAATATTTTGTTTAGGATTTTTGTATCTATGTTCATAAGGGATACTGGGCCTATAGTTTTCTTTACTTGTAATGTCTTTGTTGGTTTTGGTATGGAGTGATTCTGCCTCGTAAAATGAGCTGGGAAGCATTCTCTCTTCTGTTTTCTGACGGAGTATTATTTTTTCCCTAGATATTTGATAAGGTTAACCAGTTAAGTTATATGGGCCTGGAATTTTTTTATGAGAAAGGTTTTCATTATGAATCAAATTTATTTAATAGATACTATGTTATTTATTACTTTTAAGATCCATTTTGATAATGTGTGTCTTTTAAGGTGTTTGTATATTTCACTTAAGTTGCTAATTTATTGACATAAAGTTGTTCAAAATATTCCCTTTTTATCCTTTCAAAATTTGCAGGCTCTTGTAGTGATGTCTGTTTTTTAAACCTGGTATTTGTCATTGATACTTTTTCATTTTTCTTGATCAATCTGATCAAAGGTTTCTCACTTTTATTGACTTATTCTTTCTAGAGAACCAGATTTTGGCTTCAATGATTTTCTGTATTGTTTCTCTGTTTTATAGTTTCACAAATTCCTTCTATTTTTATATTCTTCTCGTTGTATCCACTTTGAGTATAATTTTCTTTCTCTAGATTATTAACATGAAAGCTTAGATAACTTACTGTAGGCTCATTTTTTTTTCCCCCCCCCTAATGTAAGCATTTAAAGCTACAAATTCCCTGTAAACACTGCTTAGGCTGCATACTAAGCTCTTTAAACTGTTGTGCTTTTGCTTTCTGGCTTGCCTTATGTCTGATGAGAAGTCTGAGTGTATTCTTATCTTTGCCTCTTTGAACATATATGTCTGTTTCTTCCAGACTTTTTTTTTTTTTTTGAAAGGGAATCTCGCTCTGTCGCCCGGGCTGGAGTACAGTGGTGCGATATCGGCTCACTGCAACCTCAGCCTCCTGGGCTCAGTGATTCTTCTACCTCAGCCTCCCGGGTAGCTGGGACCGCAGGTGCGCGCCACCATGCCCGGCTGATTTTTTTTTTTAGAGTCTCGCTCTGTCGCCCAGGCTGAAGTGCAGTGGCGCGATCTCGGCTCACTGCAAGCTCCGCCTCCCGGGTTCACGCCATTCTCCCGCCTTAGCCTCTGGAGTAGCTGGGACTACAGGCGCCCACCACCTCGCCCAGCTAGTTTTTTGTATTTTTAGTAGAGATGGGGTTTCACCATATTGGCCAGGCTGGTCTCGAACTCCTTACCTTGTGAACTGCCTGCCTTGGCCTCTCAAAATGTCCAGACTGATTTTAAGATCTCTTTCTTACTGGTTTTTAGTGATTTGATCATGGTATGTCTTGGTGTAGGATTTCAGGGCTTATCCTACTTGGGATCCATCAAACTTCTAGTTACTGTGAGTTTATAATTTTCACCAAATTTGGAAGATTTTTGACTATTACTTCTTCAAATATTAAAAAAAAAAAAACTTTTTTCCTTTTCTGGAACTCCAGTTATACATCTTCAGTCACCTTCTCTCTGTGCTGCATTTTGGATAGATTCATTGTTGTTTCTTCAATTTAAATGGCCTTTTCTTCTATACTGTTTAATCTGCTGTTAATCTCATCTGGTGTAATTTGTATTTTAGAGATTGATTTTTTTTCTCTCTCTTTTGAGATAGAGTCTCACTCTGGTGCCAGGCTAAAGTGCAGTGGCGTGATCGTGGCTCACTGCAACTGCCTCCCAGATTCAAGTGATTCTCCTGCCTCAGTCTCCTGAATATCTGGGATTACAGGCATGTGCCACCATGCCCGGCTAATTTTTGTATTTTTAATAGAGATGGGGTTTCACCATATTGGTCAGGCTGGTCTTGAACTCCTGACCTCAAGTGATCTGCCCACCTTGGCCTCCCAAAGTGCTGGGATTACAAGGAGGTTGATTTTTATCCGCAGATATTCTAATCAGATCTTTTGTCATATCTTCAATTTCTTTGCTCATTTTGTTAATGTTTTCCTTTAAATACTTATACATACTTATATTAGCTGTTTTAATGTCTTTTTCAGCTAATTTTGTCATCTTTATAGTTTCAAGGTCTGGTTTTCTTCTGGCTGGGGCTATGGATCACATTTTTCTTGCTTCTTGGCATGTTTAGTGAGTTTTGATTTGATAGTGGACTTTGTGAATGCATGTTGATGAGTATCTGGTATTTGATGCCTTTCTTTAAAGACTATTGAATATTGTTTGGCAGGCAGTAAAGTTAATGTTGCTCAATTTGAGTCCTTTGAAATCTGATTTTAGGCTTCTCTAGAGTGGTTCTGGGGTAGCCTTTATTCCAGATACAGTTCAGCACTACTTCTAAGGTGTGGCCCTCTGATATCTCCACTGAATAACCCAAGGGGTCATCAAAGACTCTCCGCTTTGGCTGATCAGAATTTGAACATCTTCCTGCTACGTATAAACTCCAGTAATTGTTCAGTTTAGAAATCTCCAGTCATTTTTTGCCTATACTTGTCAAGTTTCCCTCTATACATTGCTTGTCCTAGTACTCTGCAAAGACTCAATGGGCCTCCTATACAGATTTTTTGGAGCCCCTTGGAATGTGCCCACAACTGCCAGCTATCTCAGCCTCTCTGATCTCAAATTTCTGTCTCCTCAATTTAGCAAGGCTTTTGGGCTCTAAAACAAAGTGTTTTCCTCTCAGTGCACATGATTGCAAAATTGCTGGGATGATGGGGCTCACCTTGTGTTTTTTTTCTTTTTCCTCATATCTTGGCAATCACAGTCTTACTGTTCTCATTGTCCAATGTCTGAATACAGTTTACTTCATATATTTTGTTCACTTTTCTAGGTTTCTTTAATGATTGTAGAGCAACAGAAGCACTCATACCCCGCAGGGGAAAGTTTAACTGTTACAACCATTTTGAAGATGAGTTAAGCATATCTTCAAAGCCAACAGTTCCACTTCTAGATATATGCTTTTCAGAATTGTTTACATGTATATATATATATACCTAGAGACATGTACAAGAATGTGCATAGCAATGTATTTTTTTATAATAGCCCCAAACTGGGAACAATCCAAATATCCAGCCATAGTAAAATAGATAAATTAATTGTAGTATGTTACTGTATTGGAATGTTCTACAGCAATGAAAATGAACCTGTTGTAGCTTTCATAACAACATGGATGAGGCTTGTAAGTCTAATGTTAATGAAAACAAATGATAGAGAATACATATGATAGATTCCATTTGTACAAAGATTAAAAAAATGTAAAGTTGAACTGTACTTTTTAGAGTTGCATACATTAGAGATAAAACTATAAAGAAAAGCAAAAAGTGATTATAACTGAAGTCAGGAAACTGTTCTTTTAGTGTGGGTATGTGGTGGAGCATAGCATGTGTCCAGGCAGTCTTCTAAGGTGCTGGCCCAGTTCTGTATCTTGACTTAGGTAGTGGTTTCATGGAAGTTCATTTTATATTTATTCTTTACTCTTTACAAAAGAAGAAGTCCATATATATACACACATATATGTTTTATATACTTCACTCTATATAATAAATCATATTTTCAGATATTCGGAGTATAAAAATATGAGTCTGTTTTATATGGCTCTGAGGACGGTTTCAGAAAGGGAATTCTGAAAACATTTCAAGATAATGCCATTGGAATAACTAATAATCTCCTGAGGAGACTATTTTGAAGATATGATTTCTGATACATTTATTTAAAAATCAACTTTTTAAAAATTGGAGATAGGTAACTAAATTTGCTTATTAAGCACTAATTCAGGTCAGGTTTGGTGGCTTACACCTGTAATCCCAGCACTTTGGGAAGCAGAGGCAAGAGGATCACTTGAGGTCAGGAGTTCAAGACCAGTCTGGGCAACATAGTAAGACCTTGTCTCTACAAAAATAAAAACTGAAAAATTAGCTGGTTATACCAAAGGATTATAAAACATTCTGCTATAAAAACACATGCACATGTATGTTTATTGCAGCACCATTCACAATAGCAAAGACTTGGAACCAACCCAAATGCCCATCAATGATAGACTGGATAAAGAAAATGTGGCACATATTCACCATGGAATACTATGCAGCCATAAAAAAGAATGAGTTTATTTCTTTTGCAGGGACATGGATGAAGCCGGAAACCATCATTCTCAGCAAAGTAACACAGGAACAGAAAACCAAACACTGCATGTTCTCACTCATAAGTAGGAGTTGAACAGTGAGAATGTATGGACACAGGGAGGGGAACATTACACACTGAGGCCTGTTAGGGGTGGGGGGCAAGGGGAGGGATAGCATTAGGAGGAATACGTAATGTAGATAACAGGTTGATGGGTGCAGCAAACCACCATAGCACATGTATACCTAT
The DNA here is from genome assembly GCF_008728515.1 of Papio anubis. Taxonomy (NCBI): domain Eukaryota; kingdom Metazoa; phylum Chordata; class Mammalia; order Primates; family Cercopithecidae; genus Papio; species Papio anubis. Next base: position 78,465,646 of record NC_044987.1, read on the forward strand.
GTAACAAACCTGCACGTTCTGCACATATATCCCAGAACTTAAAGTATAATAAAAAATAAAAAGGAAACAAAATATTAGCTGGGTATGGTGACATGCGCCTGTAGTCTCAGCTACTTAGGAGGCTGAGGCAGGAGGATTGCCTGAGCCCTGGAATTCAAGGCTGCAGTGAGCTATGATCACACTGTTGCACTCTAGCGTGGGCAACAGAGGAAGACCCCCATCCCAATAAATAAATACATTTTTTTAAAAAGTACTAATTCAGGGAGGTTTCTCTTTAAGGTGTCATTTCTTTAGAGAATGCAATATAATGTGTTTTATTAAAGTTGATTCCTTTCACATGAATCTGTTTCTACTTGGAAATCTGAGTAGCCTATGAGATTAGAAGATTGATTATTATATAAATGAGTAGTCAGAGATATAACTGATTAGGGTCACACTGTAGAGTCTTTTAAAAATGTATTTAGAATATATGTAAATAATGTGTACATTTGATGTAGTTGTGCTTTTAGGAAACAGAAACTTTGAGCATCCCACATCTTTAGCTGAAGGAGTCCTTCTCTCAAGTAAAACTAAGTCTTTGTTTGGGGGTATTAAAGTGATTTAGTGAGCATCATTTGTGCTAAAGATTTTAACTCCCTCCGCCTGCCTGCTCATCCACCAAATATTTTAGCAAAGTTGTCAACAAGTGTCAAAATTGCTCATCTTAATTGATCATCTACCCATCTGCCCTAGAGGTGATAGTGAACCCAGAAGTCCATAGTAATGGAAAGGAGAAATAAAATGCATTCATAATCCACAGAACAGATAATTGATCTTAGATTTTTGTGGGCCTTTTTTTTTTTTTTTTTTTTTTCCAATATTAGCGAATCCTGTATTGGTTTTCTGCTAAGGTGTAAGCTCAGTATTTGAAATTAGAAACACTCAAATTAGTTTGAATGACAAATCTGAGATAATTGTTTAAGGAAAATTTTTTAGCTTGCCATTTGCTGCTGCTTCTAATGGGTGATCTGAATGTAACATTCGTTGATTCAGCTAATGGGACTATCTTGGCAATCAATCTTTTTACCCTCACCAAATTCTGCAGTCAGTTCTGTATTTGTTACCCATTACTGTATAACAAATTGCCACGCATTTAGTGGGTTAAAACAACACATACTTATTAGCACTATGCTTTAACCAACTGAGCTAGCAGGCCACCATGTAACACCTATTTATTATTTCATAGTTTCTGTTTGTCAGGAATCTAGGCATGGCTTAGCTGGATCCTCTGCTAAGGGTCTCACAGTTGACATCAAGGCTGAGCTTGGGTTCCTCTTTCAAGTTCATTGGTTATTAGCAGAATTCAGTTTCTTGCGGTTGTATGATCAAAGTCTCATTTTCTTACTGGTTGTCGGGACTACTTTCACTCCTGAAGACTGCCCACAGTTCCTTGTCATGTGGCCGTCTCATATCATGGCAGCTTACTTTTTCAAGGCCAGCAGAAGAATCTCTTGCTTCAGTTGGCTAAGACAGAGACTTATATAACATGATCATGGGAGTAATTGTCTCATCACCTTTGCCATATTCCATTGCCTAGAAACAAGTCACAAGTTCTACCTGTGCTCAAGAGGAAGGGATTATATGAGAACTTGATTAATTGGGGGGTTGGGGGATATTCCTAGGGTATGTCCACCACAACTCCAAGAAGTAGAGGCCTGGCAAACTTCTTACCAAGTCAGTAGCAATGGTCCTCTACCCACTACAAGTAACAAGGTCCATCTATGCCTTTTTAGATGACCTTTGTTTTATGAACAAAATATGTAATTTAGATTTTTGTAATAGTAAGTATCTTTTCTACTGAACAGAATTAAGATAAAGAAAATCTTCCTTAGGATACACTTTTTTTTTTCTTTATTTTTTGAGACAGAGTCTCACTCTGTCACCCAGGCTGGAATGCAGTGGTGCGATCTCAGCTCAGTGCAACCTTCGCCACCTGGGTTCAAGTCATTCTCAGGATACACTTCTAAAACTCCAAAAAATTTAATTTATTAATATAGATATTGTTGATAGTAGCAAATGCTTCATTATGTAATTGAGTGTGACATTAATTCTCTCATGCATTGTCAAATGACTCTTACTCTTCAGTGCAGGAATCACAGCCATGGCCCCCACCCTCCAGGATTTGGTCGATATGGCATCTGTGCACATGAAAACAAAGAACTTGCCAATGCAAGAGAAGCTCTTCCTCTCATAGAGGACTCTAGTAACTGTGACATTGTCAAAGCTACTCAGTAAGTCTTCCAAATGCTTTGGTTTATCCTCATGTTCTCTTGAATTAATAGTAATGTATGTGTAGTTCATGACTCTTCATATGTTTACCTCTCTTACTTTGTAATAGTAGTTAACACCAGCACCAAGTATATTTGTCATAGCAACACCACAGTACTTAGTAAAGCATACCTAAGCTGTTTATGTACCAGGACGTTCCATTAGATTGTGGACAGCTTCTTAGCAAAAGCATGTCTTCATCTTTGTAGCTCCAGTGCTTTTGCACAGTTCCTTCTTGTATGAGATACCTAATAAATGTTCCTTGAATGAATGGATGATTTTAAATGACACTAAGCCAAACTCTTTATTCGAAATACAAATCTCAGTCTTTTAAAATATACTACAACCTGAATAGGTCGATGGAATGAAAAATACCGACTTACACATTCATAGATGTTTTAAACAATCATTTATTTCTTGAGTACTTTCCATGTGCTTGTGCTGGATTAACTAGAAGAAAGACAGTAAGTGGAAATATGTTCTCTGACCACTTGAAACACATAGTGTATTGTTTTGCTTGCACTGGATATGGAAGTACATTTTGAAAGTTTCCCCTTAAAATCTCCATATGTGGGTATTTGCATTAAGTCAACTATTCCCAACATTTTCACCTTCATGGATCTTGTTGATTATTAACATCTATCACACCTCTTGCCATTGGGCATATTTTGAAGTATTTTGTTCATCAGACTGCATCAAATAGTAATCCATTTTTGTAGTAATCAAACACAAATCTGCCCAGCAGATTGCCCATCAAATATAAATCATGCCAATCTAATCAGCCTGAGGGGAACTAATGTTACCATACTAATTTGATATAATTTCTATCAGAACAAAGATGTTTGGAGATTAATTAGCCTATTTGGCCTTAATATAGGCTAATGTATTGTCTATGTTAATTAAAAATATATTGACAATTATTTGAGTATTCTAATTACCAATTTATATGAACTCTAGAGGACTTGGGAACCACTCTTTTAGGTGAATATTATTTGATATTGTTTATCTTTTATTTATACAATGATGAGTGTTTCTTAAGGTAAATGTTTGCTTTAATTAGGATGGAAACATTTAAATCTTTCCCTGTTGCCCATGAAACTCTTAAGATAAATGTCAGAAATTAGGCTTTTTTTAAAGGGAATCTCAGTAAAAACTCACATTTTATGTCTTTCCTAAAATTTTCTTCAGGTCCTGGACCTTCTCAGGTGGTTGTGGGGAGACCTGTAGGTAGTATTTGGGAAGGGCATAGAGAGCTAGGGTGTGTGTGTGTGTGTGTGTGTGTGTGTGTGTGTGTGTGTGTGTGTTTTCTAAACCAGCAAAATCTTTATGAATGTATATTCTTACTATGTTTCTCAAATAAAGGGAGTATTTCTTTTCCAGTAAAATGTTAAAGTTGACATTTAAAAGATGGAGAGTGGGCCGGGTGCTGTGACTTACACCTGTAATCCCAGCCCTTTGGGAGGCCGAGGTGGGTGGATCACAAGGTCAGGAGATCGAGCCCATCCTGACTAACATGGTGAAACCCCATCTCTACTAAAAGTACAAAAAATTAGCTGGGCGTGGTGGCAGATGCCTGTAGTCCCAGCTACTCGGGAAGCTGAGGCAGGAGAATGGCATGAACCCGGGAGGCGGAGCTTGCAGTGAGCTGAGATCAAGCCACTGCACTCCGGCCTGGGCGACAGAGCGAGACTCCATCTCAAAAAAAAAAAAACAAGATGGAGAGTGTAAATGTATGTGTGTCATTCTAAAATTTACTCTTTTAAAAATGCCAAAAAGACATACACACACACAAACACACACACATGCATAGTTTGGTAAGGCAGAAATTGTTCTAATTTACAGTGTGAGAAACAGACAATTCTGCTATTTGGTTTGGTTTTTTATCCTTGCGAGCTTATTGAAACTTTCAGGTACTTTTAAATAGAAATAAGTTTTAAAGAAAGTGCTAAAGGATCGGTTGGGACTTCATAGAAATATTGCTAATAAGCCAGGTGTGGTAGCTCACGCCTGTAATCCCAGCACTTTGGGAAGCCGAGGTGGGCAGATTACCTGAGGTCAGGAGTTCGAGACCAGGCTCGCTAATATGGTGAAACCTCATTTCTACTAAAAATACAAAAATTAGCCTCGTGTCATGACACACGCCTATAATCCCAGCTACCTGGGAGGATGAGGCAAGCGAATCGCTTCAACCCAGGAGACAGAGGTTGCAGTGAGCTGAGATCGTGCCACTGCACTCCAGCCTGGGCAAAAGCAAGACTCCATTTCAAAAAGAAAAAAAAAAAGAAATATTGCTAATAAATGATTTATCTCTTTATTCTCTATGAAATACCTCTTTTTAATGCTATAATAATTTGTCTACGAAATACCTCTTTTCAATGCTATACTATTTAACTGATTAACTAATAGTTAAATATCTTCCAAGCCCGTCATTCCTTTTCTATTCCTATTGCTTCTCTCTTACTTTAGGCTCTCATTGTCTCTCACCCGTATTTATTGCAATAACCTCTAAACTGGTATTTTACTCTCTGTCCTTACCCTGCTCTAAGCAGCTTCCATATTGCCTCCAATGCGATCTTTCTTAAAACTCAAAGTCTGAGTGCTTTCTTCTTTAAAACCCTTTATTGGTTTCCCATTGAACTGTAGATAAAGTCTAAACTTCATAGTGTAGCACAGAAGGCCCATGTGGTCCTTGCCTATTGCTTCTAACCTCATGTCTCACCATTCCCTCTCATGCTTTATGCTTTAGCAATGTTACACTGCTTTTATTTCTCTGAACATCCTTGTAGTTTCACATTTCTGATTTTTGTACATGCTTCTTCCTCTGCCTGAAATGCCTTTTGTCAGCCTATAAAATATAGCTTAGTTTCATCTCCTTCAGGAAGGGCTAATCATTTGTTCCTCTGCTATACCTATATTCTTTCCATATTTTGTTGTTGAATTTATCCCATTCCAAGTTTACTTTTAGTCTGTATCCTTTGTTGTGAGATTATTGCATAGGCTTGGTTTGATTCAGCGGTAAGATTATCGTCAGGAATCGGCAGGAGGTGTTTCTGGCACACAGTGGAGATCAGATGAAACGTACTGAAGGGAGGCAATGTAAGTTTAAAGTTTACTTATGGAAATCAAGTTCAACTCCAAAAAGATTAATCTGATCAGTAAGTAAACCAGGTTTTCTTTTGCTGTTTGGCTTTATACTGTGTCCTCTCTGTGCATGTCTTTGTTAATTATTATATTTCTCTATTGAGTGAAAGGCAGTTTGGATAATGAAAAGATACAGTAAAATGAAGAAATTTTGATATTTGAAATGATTTTAATGGTATCAATTATGCTTTTTTTTCTTATTTGAGATACGGGATTTTTGAACGATGTAAAGAGTTGGTAGAAGCAGGATATGATGTCAGGCAACCAGATAAAGAAAATGTGTCACTTCTTCATTGGGCTGCTATTAACAACAGACTGGATCTTGTAAAGTAAGATGGGATATATGTGTGTTAATTGTGAATTTATAATTTTAGACCTCTCCTTCATTTATCTTTTTCTTTAAGTACGAGTATTGAATCATGTGTAATCCTCGTGTGAAAGAACACCTGAAACTTTTCCTGCCACACATGTTGGTTATTATAAAGTTGAAAAGGACCTTAGAGACCATGCCTGGTTGATCCAAAAAGGAAAATTAGAGATAAAGCCAAGGGGGCCAATCATAAAGTTTAGGAAGTAAAAGTGAATACTTTTTTAAAAAGGAAAAGCATAATAAACTTTTTCAGAATAGAATGGGAAGTCTCATCTAGTTTAGAAGAAACATTGAAATATTTTACATGTTAACACCACGAAGAATAGATAGGTAGGAAATATAACCATTTTTAAAAAACTAAATATGGAATATACTTTTAAGTGGGCATGTATTGGATTGTATAAAATATTTCCCCTTCATAAAGCAGTAATGCCTACCCATTGTTTCTTTCAAACAGCTTAACATGTAAAATGTACATTTGTATGTGAATGTGTGTATATTTTGTGTTTTAGGATTAGATATTTAAAATCTTTAAAGTTTAAGAAATTTATTAAGGTTTAAAATGTTCTAACACACATGAATACTCACAGGCAAAATCCTCTTCTGTGGAAATAAACTGGCATGGTATTTAGATAATACGATGTATGAAGCTCAACTTTGAAGTAATGAGACTAATTCCTATAAACCGTAGAAGAAAATCAGTCTCATTACTTTATATGTCCACCTTATACAGTGCCTCTCATCTCTGTCTCCCAAATGCAGGGCAAAACACTCAAAATGTCTAACTTTTCCAAAAGGATTTTAAATTAATTCTTTACTACTTACTTTTAAAATTCAGTCCCACATAGTAATTCTGCTTTTAACCTGTTGAAGGTGACATAATTTTACCTTTCTCCTTCCAGTCAAGTAAGAATATCTGCCTGATCCTAAACCTTTTGAATATAAACAATTTCAAGAGTGCTGCAGTAGTTAGACTATGCAGAGAGTAGTTATGATGTGTTTGGTATGTAAGTTATAATGGAATGCCAATTACAGCAGGACTAATTACTTACATCCTAAGAATGTTTCATCAGGGATTTGTCTGATTCTGCCATGTGAACCTTTCGTATTTCTATAGATCTGGGTGTTTTAGGGATATTACTATCATAATTTGTTCTCCAACGTATTTTTACTATGAAAAAATTAGTATTTTCTTTTTCAATATGAAGCTTAAGTTTCAAATCTTATTTTCATTTGTGTCTGCTTTTAACAGGTTTTATATTTCAAAAGGTGCTGTTGTAGATCAGTTGGGTGGAGATTTAAATTCAACTCCTCTTCACTGGGCCATCCGGTAAGGTTTCTTTGAATGCTGAAATTAAATAGCCACATGTAACTAGTGGTCACCATATCGAAAATCAGTTATAGACAATTTGAAAGACTGTCTTTTCTTTTTTTTTGCTCCCTTTATTTAAAAATAAATTACAGTTTTAAAGGTTTTGCAGAAAGAATGTTTTTGATATTTAATTTAGAGCTCCATTATAATTATCCAACTCAAATATGTATATTATAGTTTATTTTTTGTAATTAGAATAAATAATTTTCATACTTGATAACATAAATAAAAGTAGTAGTTCAGTGAACTGCAGACTCAATCAGTTCAGGCTTATGACAGATGTCTATTCAGAAACCTACGATTTTATTTCACAGTCAGTTTCCTCTGAAATGTAAAGTATTTCTCTATGTCTCAGGGCCAAATGAGTCACCTCTTTTACAAGTTGTTGCAGGATTAACAAGAAATTTCGAGTAGGTCAACTTAGAACATTTATGTTGTGTGGTCACTCTCCTCTTTTTTCTGTTGTATATTGGTCATCTGAAACTGAAGTTAATAAGTCTTGAATACTTACCAGTTTCTTTTTTTAATTTAAACTCCACTCTCGGTGGTTGGTGGGGTTGACAGGAATCTGAAACTGAAGTGAAAAATTGTTCATGTAAGTCAAGGAGTTGAATCTTTTCTCCATAGCCAAGAGTTTTGAAGCTCTAGGGTTAATTCATGCCCCTTAAGCTACTGAGGTACAGTACTTTACATGAAAAATGAACCAGAGTCAAGCTTAAGAAAAGCATATGAATATATAGTTCTTAATATTATCACAGTAAACCCACAGTTTATGAATATTATATTTCTGTATATCTGGCTTATGATTTTTTGATTTTTAAAATGACAGGGATGTCTAAGTGGTCTTAGAATCTTCATCGTTAGCATGTCATAAAAAATTATTATTTACATTTGGTAATATAAGGTTTAAGGTAGATTGGGAAGTTATCAAGTTTATCACTTGCACTCAAGAATGATTATCCAGGCTGGGCACCGTGGCTCACACCTGTAATCCCAGCAGTTCGGGAGGCTGAGGCAGGCAGATCATGAGGTCAGGAGATCAAGACAATCCTGGCTCACACGGTGAAACCCCATCTCTACTAAAAATACAAAAAATTAGCCAGCGTGGTGGCATGCGCCTGTAGTCCCAGCTACTTGGGAAGTTGAGGCAGGAGAACCGTTTGGACCTGGGCGGCAGATGTTGCAGTGAGCCGAGATCTTGCCACTGCACTCCAGCCTGGGTGACAGAGTGAGACTCCGTCTCAAAAAAAAAAAAAAAAAACCCAAGAATGATTATTCATATAGTTCTAAGTTTGCAGCATCTAATCTAAGTAAAAAACGTTTGGACAATCACCATTGTTTCAAAAATCTTACTGTCTTACTGTTAGGAAGTATTTTTTATATGTAACCAAAATCCCTCGTGTCTTAGGAATATCAGCTTCTCCCTGACTTTTTGCTTTTTCTGCATGCTACAGAATGGCTTTTTGTCTTCTATTTGCAGACAAGGACATTTACCTATGGTCATATTATTACTCCAGCATGGTGCAGACCCCACTCTCATTGATGGAGAGGGATTCAGCAGCATCCACCTGGCAGTATTGTTTCAACACATGCCTATTATAGCATATCTCATCTCAAAGGGACAGGTATATTCTCAAATGTGTCTTACACTCCAGCTTTTATCATCTGAAAAGGTTGGGGAAATTATTAGTAGTAGTCTCTTCTCATTTTTAAGGTGGAGGTTAATGGATATCCAGATATTCAGATATTAGCCTGGGTACATTTAGCTATTGAATACTGCTTTCCAGCTTCGTGGGAGGGAAAAGGACAGGTCATTTAGCTCAGTAACGTATAATAGATGTTTCTGAAACTTGTAAGCTGGTAATAGTTTTTCTTATGAACCCAGTAATTTGCAGAGTTTTTCAAAAACATGACTTCAAAGCCTGTATTTTTCTTCTAGTTGAATATAAAAATGGTAGTCAAATCACTAAATTAACCCATCATTTGCTTTCATTATTTGAGCCCAAATGGGAGGCCAATTTGAATGCATGTTTCTTATTGTTTTCTAAAGTAATTCCATGAAAATTGACTTGCCTTGAGAGGCACAGGTTAAATTATAGGTTATTGTCAGTTTAAATGTCAATTATACTTGCCTGGAATATGTTTTCCGGTAGCAAAGTGGTTTATGTATTAGCAGACTTTCCTGTAAAAGGCATGAAAACGTGTTTGCACAAATGCTGTTAGAATGGTTGTACTCCCTTTAAATAAGCACTTTCTCTCAGACTTAGCTGATTGAAGTAGAATTATAACCTCCTAGGTTTCATTGTTGGAAAAATATAAATATATGAAGAAGAGTCCTGTCTGCTTCTCTTTGGGCCCCTTCCCAAGTCCTAGTCCTCCAAGGCCCATAAGAATCTTCAGAAGCTGAAACTCTTTTTCTTTGGCTTAGCTGAAACCATTGTTGTATACCTTAAACCTAGACTTGTCTTATTAAAAGGATTATATCCTCATGGAAATATGATTTCCTTTTTTTTTTTTTTCTGTATTCCAGAAAACAGAAAGGAAATTTTCACTGTTTAAAACTTAGTATGTTAAGTCCAGAAAGAAAAGTTTGCCTCAGAAGATAGGGAGTTCACTATTTACTGGAATTGTTTGAGTAGATACTGAATGACTTTGTATAAGAATTGATAATGTGAATTAATGTGTCAACTAAGGTCTCAACTAGGTGACTTTTAAGGCCTCTACCATCTCTTGTATTTAATGGTAGCTATGAACATTTTACTCTTTCCCTTAGCTGTCTGTGTTCACATCATGTAACACTTTACATTATATATTCAGATTTTCTTTTTAAAAATATTTTGTAGAAATCCATGGATTTTTACCCTATGGAAGTAGAGCAGAGCATTCTTTTTATCAAATGATATTTGAACCCTTCATGTAGAAATAATGGTGGTACTGAATGTATTAAAGAAATATTTCTATTACGAGAACAAATAGACTTTTGAATGTATTTACAGTTATGCTAATTGTCTTCTTTTTGAATAGAGTGTGAATATGACAGCTGTAAATGGCCAGACACCTCTCATGTTATCAGCTTACAAAGTAATTGGGTGAGTTTAATTTAATCACCTCAATCTGATTCTGGTTCCAAGTATTTCTTTTCTGTGTGTGTAATTTTGAGTATCTCTGTCTATGTGAGATGATAGTACATTGAAGAAAACAGTATTTTCCACACTGAGACTGTGATAATCGACTTTTAAGATAGTTAGAAAAGCAGCATTGAAATACATTTTCTCTTTTCTGATAGCTTTGGCAAAAAGTTTGAAAGCTACTAATAAGAAAAAAATTTCCTTACCTAACAAGTAGATATACCTTGACAAATACTTGTTAACATGACTTGTATTTCTTCCTTTGCCTTTAAGAAAAATGGCTATAATTTTAAATGTTCTCGTAATTTAAAATCTGATAAGTCTGCTTTCTGGAAAATATTAAATTTTGAGATTCTCTGACATCAGTCTTGTCTGCTTTGAAAATATAACTGAAGCCGGGCGCGGTGGCTCAAGCCTGTAATCCCAGCACTTTGGGAGGCTGAGACGGGCGGATCACAAGGTCAGGAGATCGAGACCATCCTGGCTAACACGGTGAAACCCCGTCTCTACTAAAAAATACAAAAAACTAGCCGGGCGAGGTGGTGGGCGCCTGTGGTCCCAGCTACTCCGGAGGCTGAGGCAGGAGAATGGCGTAAACCCGGGAGGCGGAGCTTGCAGTGAGCTGAGATCCGGCCACTGCACTCCAGCCTGGGCGACAGAGCCAGACTCCGTCTCAAAAAAAAAAAAAAAAAAAAAAGAAAATATAACTGAAAAGAGTCTTTTTGTGTGTTCAGATTAAGCACTTACATATTTAAGTTTTTCTGTGTATTTCTATAAACACATGATTAATGACACTGTATAATTCAACTTCTGGTATTTAAGCAAATACTTGTGACAGTTCTCACTTTAGCAGTTTGTTTCTATGTTGTATTGAATCTCTGATTTTGCTTGTACTTAGGACTTCTCTTCTAGGAACCATGTTAGTTCTAATGCTATTTCCTTTTTGTTCATGGTAGGATTGGAGGTAGAATTTTATTAAAAAGCATTTTGTCTTTGCTGGTAAATCTGAAGTCAGGTATAATCTCTATAAAGATGTTGATGGAATAAATAAAGTAGAATATTGTTTTATTAAAATAATCTCTTCAGTGGTCATGAAGGAAGGAAAGGTATTGGTAAAGTAAAAATATTTTACTGAATTCTGTCTTTTAGTCCATAACTTTCTAAGATTCACAAATATTATAGGACATAATTTTTACCTGCTTTATTTAACAGTTGATTTGATAGTATGAAGTTAGCTCCTCAACTAAAACATACATTTAGTCTTTAATTGAATAAATAGCATAGCATTTAATATTGGCTGAAGTTAAATCTATAATTCAGAGACAAGTGTTAGCAAATAGAACAATATGAAAGGAAAAGTTTGAAAAACAGAAGCAGTTATTTCACTGCATTGTTAAAATTGTCTATATAGCATGTCATTTAATAGATGTCTTTTTTTTTTTGGAATCTCCTATTAGTACCTAGAATATAAGTCAGTACAAAGAAGTTTCTCAGTTCTGAATACTTAACTGAATGGTTAATTGATGGCATTATCTTAAAGGATTCATAATTTGCATTTACTCCTTAAGTCATCATCTCTGTTAATGCCTCTTGGTATTTTATTATTTTGAGACAGGCCAGAACCAACTGGATTTCTTTTAAAGTTTAATCCTTCTCTCAATGTGGTTGATAAAATACACCAAAACACTCCACTTCACTGGGCAGTTGCAGCAGGAAATGTTACTGCAGTTGATAAGCTTTTGGAAGCTGGTTCTAGCCTGGATATCCAGAATGTTAAGGTATGGCCAGGTATTTATCTCCCTTAGTTTATTATATCTTGAGTTAGAAGACTGATAAATTCACATAAAGATGAGCTATATATTTGTTTTCAGTTACCCCAAGATAGATATAAATGATAATAGCTGGCTATTCTTGGAATAGTGTATTGAGTCTATGATTCTGGTAAGTTTAAAAAAAGTTTAGCACTCATAATATATTAAAAATATTTTTAAACTTTTTACCCCACTCTTTTTTAAGGGAGAAACACCTCTTGATATGGCTCTACAAAACAAAAATCAGCTCATTATTCATATGCTAAAAACGGAAGCCAAAATGAGAACCAACCAAAAGTTCAGACTTTGGAGGTGGCTGCAGAAATGCGAGGTATTTTCATTTGGGGTCTTTTCTGTGGGATAGATGACTTTTTTGTTCTTTTGCTTTTGTTTATTTAGGCATCAGAAGAAACCAGAGAGTTGGCTTTTTGCTGCATTATGTCTGCTGACTATATCTTTCCCCTGTATCCTGTTGCCCAAAGTTGGAAATTTGGCACTTTCATTGGCTGTTTATTGTTGGTCCTCAACTAGATGCTCTAAAACTGCATGTTACCTTATGAATAGTATTATGTACTTCCACATTTATTTAATGAGTGTATTGAAATGCAAAAGGTTTTGATTTTTAGAGACACAATGGGAAAAACACCATGTTGCAAAGAGTTTTATAGAAGCTTGTAGGAACAGCTTATTCCTTACTAAATTTTTATTTCTCAAAAAGAAAATAATAACAGTTACAGTGTTGCCTTAGAATCATGAGGACTTTAAAAATGATAGTGTTGCAAACTTTAGGCATATGATGTCACTTCATAAAAGAAAACACTGGAATTTTGAGAGATTAAACCCAAATTTTATTCATTTTTTTAGCTTAGCAGTTCTGAGTGGTGTTCCTCTAAACTTTAAAATGAACTGAATAATGGAAAATGTTAGAAACTTCAGCTTATTCTCATGAATAACAAAATCTAAGTCATAGAAGTGAATACTATTTAAATTGTTAAAATGGGACATTGGATTGATTCCACTGTCTCTAGTGTTTTCAAATATGATACCATCATCTTATTAATAATAATTAGTAATTATACTTTGATAGTGATTCTAAATTAGGAGATACCATATTCTTATGTAGAGGATCATCATGAATGCTATACTGCTTTTGCATTAGGCATGTGGAGTGGGGAGAGGAAGAAATATTGGTTACTCCTCAGTATCCTTTGCCAGCTCCTCCACTTCTTCCCCATCTCTTGTTGGTAGGGTGCCCCAGGATTTTGTTATTGAACTTCTTTGCTATTTATTCATTCCCTAAATGTCATCTATATGTTGATAACTCCCATATTTGTCTCTCTAGTCTAGACCTTTCCATACTCATATATCAAATTACCTACTTGATTCATCCACTTTGATGTCTAATAGGCATCTTCTGATACCCTCCCCACCCTTCCCCTGACTAAACCAAACCTTCCCCATCTCAGTAGCTGGTAACTCCGGCATTCCTCTGTCTTCACCTTTTTTTTTTTTTTTGTCATACCACATATGCAGTCCATTAGAAAGATGTGTTGACCAGTTCAGCCTTCAGTTTATATCCAGAATCTGACCCCTTCTTACCACTCTACCAGTGCCATGTTGGTTCAGCAGATGAATCTAAAATGTAAGTCAAGTCATGTCACTTATCAGCTCACATTCCTATGATGTCTCCTCATTTCTCCCAGAGTAAAAGCAAAGTCTTTATGATGGCCTCTAAGGCCCTTTGTCATCCAGGTTTTTATATACTATAAAATTGACTTAGCATATTTATCTGTCTATCTTCCCCAGCTAGAATTTAAGTGAGAAAAAGATCTTAAATTCATTGATGTGTCCCAAGTGCCTAGAATAGTACCTTGTATATAATATGCCCTCAAGTATTTGTTGAATGAATAGTGCAGCTTGTCTGTAAGAGTGTTATATCTAGGATTTAGAATTTTGAGATCCATATTTAATTCTTATCTCTGTTCTGAGATTATGTTGCTAGGAGATTCTAAATTTAAATTTAAAAAAATCTAAACTAGCCCATTTTGTGTCATTATGCCAATTGGAATTGGAAACATTTTAAAGATTTAATGTCATTTGAAATTATCCACTCCTAGATATGACTTAGAGAAGTGAAAATGGAAGAAGAAAGAAGGAAGCCCTGCTTGCTTTCAAGGTTCTCATATCTTGTCATTAAAGACTGCATTGCACAAACACGAGGCCCAGCTTCAATTCAGTCAAACTGTTGTTTCATAGAAGGTTCATTCTTTTAACTTTGCCAAAATAAACCTGAATTAGTAGCATCACGAGGACATATTTTAATCTTTGATCTCCATGTGACATTTGACCCTGAGAACATCCCCCTTCTCGAAACTCCCTTCCCTGGATTCCCTGAAACCTTTCTTTCTGCCGATTCTGATCCTGCCTTTCTGGTCGGTTGTTCTTGGTTATTTTTGGCGACTTTGCTTTTTTCCCTTTAAGTGTTTGTTTTGGCTAAGATTCTGCCCCCTTTCTACCTGCACACAGTCTTTGGGATGTTATTCACTCATGGCTTTACCACCTATGTACTGATAAATTTCAAGTCTTCCAGAATGCTAAACCTACTTTTGACTGCCTGCTGGATGTCTCCTAGATGTCCATAGGCATTTAAAATTCTACATTCTCCAAACATAGCTCATCTTTTCTGCAGACCTATTGCATCTGACCTTCTCCATTAGGGATGGCATGATGCAGTGCCCAGGTTGGAGTTCTTATAGTTCCCTCATTGAGTCTTGTGTATTAATTTCTATGTAGTCCCTTGAACTTGCTTTATGCTTTCCAATATAGAATACTGTTTGCAAGAAGTTATTTTGAAAAATCTTAGCTTTCATTAACAGTTTTCTAAAAGACCACCATTTCTTCTAGAGAAGAAAAGCAAAACAAAATATGTTTAAGCAACATTTTATAAAATGTAGGGCTTTTAAAAGATTGTTTCCCACTTTGGGAGGCTGAGGCGGTGGATCGCCTGAGGTCAGAAGTTCAAGACCAGCCTGGTCAACATGGTGAAACCCCATCTCTAATAAATATACAAAAATTAGCCAGGCATGGTGATGGGTTCCTGTAATATTACCCAGATACTCGGGAGGCTGAGGCAGGAGAATTGCTTGAACCGGGGAGTTGCAGTGAGCCATGATCACACCATTGCGTTCCAGCCTGGGCAACAAGAGTAAAACTTCATCTTAGGAAAAAAAGAAAAAAGATTGTTTCCAAGATGTACAATCTCTCAAACCTCAGATTTATCAATCAGCAATTTTGGAGGAGAATTTTGTGTTAGTTCTGTTGTTGTATTAATTGTTATTCTATACTTTGGAAGTAGTTCTCATATTACACTATTATTAGATACTTAAGAGGTGAAATCCATAAAGTTCTAAAATTCTGAATCTTTTAATAGCTCTTCCTGCTGCTGATGCTTTCTGTGATTACCATGTGGGCTGTTGGATACATATTGGACTTCAATTCAGATTCTTGGCTTTTAAAAGGATGTCTTCTAGTAACATTGTTTTTTCTGACATCTTTGTTTCCAAGGTGTGTATGTTAATTTTTGCAAGACTGGTTATTGTGTTTCTGATTTTATTTCTTATTTCTGTTGTTGGTTAGCTGGAGTCACAGATTTTTATCATGCTGTAAATATTATTCACCATTTAACAGCATCCTGAGGGTGGACGGGAGGAAAGAGCTTTGGTAGCATATGATTTGGCTGAAAGCAAATTGCTCAACCGAGTAACTTGGTTGACTTGACAGTTGGTGGAAAATAAATATCCTGGGTCACATTTTAATTGTTATTTTTGGTGAATGATGGGGAGATGTTTGTAATCATTTCATAATTATTCAAGATTTTGTAATCGTCTTGAAGCATTTTTGCTCATTTTTCAGAAATTTTGTTTCCTTTTTCTAAATTTATTTTAAGCTAGTTATTTTTGCTGTCAGTCATTTTTAGTTGAATTAAATTTTGGGAGGTTATAAAATAGTAAATACGGTATGGTTTTATTTTTAGGACAATATTCATACATGATTATATATAGTTAATGGTTAAGAGTCAGACTGCTTGAATTCAAGTCAAGCTTTACCACATAACAGTCTGACGTTGAACAAGTTGCTATAAAATGAGGGTTAACTGTCGTGATAATGCCTGCCTCATGGTTAACACATATAAATGCATAGAGCTATAGCTGACACATAGTACTCAATAATCATATCACCCCCCCATCTCTTCTTCTCTCTTTCCTTTCTCAATAAAATGGCATCCAGTTCCTCAAATGAATATGGGTGTCATGCTTGGATTACTGTCATCCTCTCCTCACCTCCCATGTCCAACCCATTATCACGTGTTCCCTGCCTGCCTCTCTCCATCTCCACAACTCGCATCCTAGACCAAGTCTCCTCACAGGTCTCCTGACTTCTTATCCCCCTAGAGTTTACCCCCACTTAGCAATCAAGGGAGTCTTTTAAAAAGCAGGTAAGTTCTTTCTTTTCTCCCTGCTTAAAGCCCTCTAGTAACTTTTTCTTGTACTCAGAACAAAATCCACACTCCTTGCCTATGGGATATTATGTGATTTATTCCCTCCCCAGCAACTTCCTCTCTTCCCCTTCTCCTCACTGCACTGTACATTCTTTCTCACACATCAGGCTCATTCCCACCTGGGGCCTTGGCCCTTGCTTGGGTCTTTGTCTGAAGTATTCTGACACCTTATCTTTTCATAGCTGGATATGTCATTCAGGCCTCTCAGTTCAGCTGTCACCTGCTTAGTGAGGCCGTTCCCGACTGACGCTGCTGCATCCCTGTTTTATTTTCTTCTAGCGCTTAATCACTTCCCTGCAATGTAAAGCCCATAAAAGCAGGAAACTTGTCTCTGCTGTTAAGCATTTTCATTCACTGAATGAAAGAAAAATGTAATGATGTTGATCCATAGAAAAGGATCTGAAAGGAAATATAGGGTTGCTCTTTGCATGTTATGATTATGAGTATTCCTCTGTCTTTCTGTTGATTGCCAACATTCTCTGGCATAAGCATGTCCTGCTTTTGTCATAAGAGCAAATGAAGTATTAGAGGAATCTTACTACTGTATCACCCAAGAGCGGGACAATAGTCTGGAAATGAATTAGAATATAAATGTAATGTGAGAACTCAAATTTCTGAAACATAGCAAAATGCCTAAAATTGTCTGCTATTCAGACAACTTGTAACTTAGAGATATTTATTCACTTTCCACTAATTGGATTAACTCATGCTCTAAATAAATTTTAAGCCAAATCACCAACGATCAGAGTCATCACTCCTTTTTCAGAGAGGAAGCAAGGGCTGGTAATATCTACTCGCCTAGGACAGGAACATTTGAGATTGTGTTTGGTTATTCATTTATTGTAGTTGAAGCCTACATTATAAAAATGGGCACAATTCAAATGTGAGTCAAATGTATATGACAACTTTATTCATACATCCTTTATCTCTCATATTCCTCTATAGGGTCCCAATTTCATAGAGGAAAGCAACTGTAAACTATTATTATTATAGGGCAGTTGCTTATTGATCCAGGCTGTTAACCTGACACCTGTCAGGAATGGACACACAGTGGTAGAGACTCTTGTAAATTAATAGTTCATTGTATTATGTAATTGGTCAAATACATTTTTTGCTGTAAGATCTCCGACAGACCACACCCTGGAGGTTGCAAGGGCTTAATTTGGCCTATTTTGGCAGCATGTTGAGCATCTAAAGTTTGGACTCTTTAGTTCTTCTCAAATATGAACTTATCATAATTCTGGTTATGATCCTGGTAGCTAATTTTTTTTAACCCTTCATACCTATTGTTAACCATTGTTTTTTTCTGGAATAAATTTTAAAATATATTCAGGTAAACTATATTCATGCATAAGATGTCTGTAATGAGTACTTAGTGTAAAAGACGTTTTCTTTTGAAACTGCAGTATTTTGGGTAAATTATATGTGGACCTCAAGTTGCCTGTGACCCAAGTGAGATTGTTAATATTCTGAATGCCAGTATCATTTTTAGCCTTTGTGTATCTTTTTATATGAAGTGTCTACTTCTTAAGCTGATTATAGGATGAATGTGCTTAAGATTGTGTGCATCTGTATGCTTCACAAATATCATTCTAGTCTCTGGAAGAAAGCTTGTTAAATGTAAAGGTGAATCTCTATATAAATTTTTGCATTATAGTGTATTTAAAAATATATGCCAAAAAAGAAATAAAAGTATATGTCTCAATAGAAATACAAAAGATTCATTGAAAATATATATTAAATTGCTGTAGATTAAATATTGTATGAGTTGGTTAGAAGAACTAGAACATACACTTCTTGAGAGTCATTGTGCTTTAGTTTTCTCATGTGTAAAATGGGGGGATAATGTTGCATAACTCGGTTACCACATGGAAAGTGACACATAGTAAGCACTCAGTACGTGAAAGCTATTACTTTTGCTGCTGATATTATTATCACTACCATTATTATGTAGGGAAATTTAGAACTAAAATTAATACAAGTCATACTAATACCTTATATTTATCTTTTTTCTTTTAGGTTCTTGGTTGGGTATAAGAACCTTATATACTTACCAACAGCTTTTCTGCTAAGTTCCATTTTTTGGATATTTATGACTTGGTTCATCTTATTTTTTCCTGATATCCTTTAAGCATCAATTTTGATGCATATCTCATTTTGCCTTTAAAAAAGAGTAATGTCACTGTTAGGAATTTAGGTACTAGAAAAGGCCCAGGGAATGCAACTTATATTTGCATTCATTTAATGGTTCTAGATGAAGATGTTTAATGTTGAAAATCTACTTAATTCGAAAAGTAGTCTCAGAGTACATTATGGAAATGGTAAGTATCTAGTATTTATTACTCATAGGAGGGGAACAGTAGAATGTATTATTGTTTTACTTGTACCATAATTTGTTGGATTGTCTCGAGATTCCTTCAAGGTCAGATGTTTCTCATAACTTGGTCAGCAGTTACAGTTAATTTTAATACATTTTCTGAGTACCAAGATGGACTGCATGAAAGGGATATTGGGGAAAATATGGCTTCCTCAGTAATGGTAAGGGTTAGTGGTATTATCTAAGGCAATGATTCTCAATCCACAGTGAAAATAAATTTACTTTGCCACTCAACATATATGTAAAACAAAGACTGTACTCCTAATGTACTTTTTACCCTGTGGTGTTATTTCATCCCATTTCCTTTGTAAAAAATTTTAATCACGGCCCATTTAATTCTTTCATGACCTGCTAATGAATAGCAGCCTGAGATTAAAACAAAAACAAAC
Source organism: Papio anubis (assembly GCF_008728515.1). NCBI lineage: Eukaryota > Metazoa > Chordata > Mammalia > Primates > Cercopithecidae > Papio > Papio anubis. The sequence continues at coordinate 78,485,099 of NC_044987.1, forward strand.
AAACAAAAAAACTCATTCAGGAAATAGGTTTATTACTTGAGGATCAGGGCCTAGGACCAAGTCCAACTTAGGGGTTTATTGTTCTCTTAGTGTTTGCCAAGCCCTGTCACCTAGAAATGGGGAGAGGGGTTACTTGGGCTCTAACCATTTATGACTTCAGGTAGGTGGAAGGCATTTTCAATCTTCCCACCTCTTGCCGAACTCCTTCTTCCCTTCCAAGGAAGCTCTGATAGCCTTGCTTTGCTTATGGAGTAGGAGAAGAAGGAATGTTGTAGATGGAAATATACCTTTTAGTATATTCCTTCAAACTTCCACGTTACTTCTCTAGCATTTCCAAAAAGAAAGAACAGAGTGTTTATGGGAGGCGTGCATAAACTGAATTCAAGAATATTTTTTCCATAGGAATAAATGTGAAATGAGTTGGCCATGTGAGTTCTCAAAGTACATATGTCTACATCCATTATAGCATATTTTTGCTTTAATTCTCCTTTTGATTTTTGAGCATTATCTCTAATATTTTTCAGATTTCTTTAAATGAATGGCATGGTCATTTGGCTTTTTTCAGATTTTATTATCTCTTGTTTGTCTCATAATTACTGATTTGGTGGCAGTTTTTTAAGCACTAGCATTTTTACCACCACTTAATGAAGGCTTGGATGATATTATTATTATGATAGAAAAATACATGATATTATAAGTAGTCATGAGTGCATCAGATAACAGCACAAAATACAACAAAATCACTTGCAGAAGACCCAAAGCTCATAAATTCTAGGGTAATTGACATGATACAGAGGAAGGAAAGACAGCTGATATTTTTATTTACCAATCCATATGGCAGTGGAATAAAACAGTTTTAAAAATGTGTTTTGTGATAAATTTTTGAAATTTGAGAAACATGTCAGATTTTGCACAAAGCTTTTTCTATTGAATTATTTCAAATTTGTAGAATCAAAATTAACAAAAGAGAACTGATTTCCACAGCTAGACAGAATCTTAAGATGTTGGAATCAACAAGTTGGACTATTTTATTTGCTTGTACAACCTAAAGCCATTTGTTCTAGGCAACCATATGAACCTGCTACTTGTGAGGGCATGTAAGTCAGTAGGTGGCATACTTCACCATCAGAACAATGTTGTTCACACTAAATTTTAAATCTTGGAACTGCCTTGTGGATGAACTGAGATGCTGCCCTGGGTTTAAACTAGCTTTGTCTCAGGCTGCCATCTGGATTGAATAAGGGCATCTGCTTCCACAGATACTGGCCTATTAGGGGAAGATGTTCTGGGGCACTATGGAATAAGACAAAAGGATTTTGAGTTTTAGCTGTTTTTCAGACTAGTTATGTACCGTTGGGGCAAGGTACATAATTTCATCAAGCTTTAGTTTTTCTGTAAATTGGAGATAACAGAAACAAACTCATGGTGTGGCTGCAAGGATTACTATAAAGTGCTCACCAGAGTCCCCATGGCAAAATTGGTGTTCTATAAATATACCTAATATTTTGTTATTAGTTATTCTTATGAATAAAATCTAGATGGAAGGCTGCATGTTGAAACTAATTTCAAGGGCAATTCTAGGTTGGCTTCTAAGATGATCAGTTTCTTTTGGTACCTTTTATAAGTTCAGCAAGTAATGTCTTTGGCTTTTATGAGGGGGGACTGAGTACAATAAAATAGGACCTGATTGATGAATTTGAAGGTAAAATTCAAATCAGGAGATAAATGGTGGATCTCTGAATATTACGTTTGTGATATTGGCTGTAACTGTGTTAAGTTTAAGAGGGATAAATACATGTAAAGTCCCATACTGAGTTGCAGAAAATCAGCTGTACAAGTGCATGTTATGGTGAGCTATGACATAGCTTCTGGTCAAGTGCAAAGGAACCAGGAGCTTTGACTAAATGCTCAGTGTGGCTAGTGATGCCGCTGTCAAGGAAGCGAGTATATTCTCACATAGTATTACAAGGATTTGAGTGTCCAAGCAAAAGACAACAGCAGCTTCTCTGTTCTCTGCACTGGTGTTTGCTCTGTTTTGAATTATATCCTTTTAAAAGAGAGAATGATAAACGGGAGCATGAACAGAGAGGAACATGACCAGGAAACTGTTAAATAAGGACAGTGTTGCTATTTATCTTGGAAGTATGATCACTGTCTTCCAGTTTCAAGTGTTTGGAAGTCTATCATTTGGAAGCCAATGCACTATGAGGAATGGGCACTCAACAAAAATGTATTGAACAAATGAGAGGATAAGCTTATGTAGATTAGATCTAAAAGACAGCTACAGTACAGATCTAAAGGATCTAATGAATGAAAATCAGTTGGTTGAAGTTAGAGAAAGGCAAATTTTAGCTCCACTTTGAGAGGCTTAACTGTAAAAGTGTTACCAGCTTACTAGGAAGGCTGATGTGTCCGTAAACTATAGTCCAAGGTCTGAGTGCCACAAAAGCATTCTTAAATTCAGGGAAGGGAGAGAATCATTCTCTCTAGGGAATCAGAAAAGATTCCAAGGAAGGAGGGAAAATATAAGTTAGGTTTTAATGGCAGTTAGGACTTGGACACCCTAAAAGTGTGGTTTTAGAAGAAAATGAGAGGAAGTAGGGGACATTTTAGGTCAGTGAACCACACTGACAAGGGCACCGAAGCAAGGAATGTCTTCAGCTTTTATGTGAGGTGATAGGGTGCAATTCAGTTCACTTGGAGAGTGGGGATACGGTGATTCCCCTGCCATTTGTTTTGTAAGTTAACCAAAATAGGAGCCAAAAAGTCAGTCAGCTCAGCATGCAGAATCATTGCATTATGAAACTGAAGGTATTTTTGAGAACTGAATGTATATATTTTTGAGTCATATGTGTCAATCAGGATTTCATTAAAAAATTGTGATGTGATTCTTTAACAAAGGATCTTACCCTATGTACCTTTAATAGTGTCTTTCTGTGAACATGTACCTAATGTATAGGGAAATACTTTTATTTGGAATCTCTGAATCAACAGGGTTGTTTCTTTGAATGATTTTATTAATTCATTCTAAGTAAATGTTAAAATTGAATTTTACACAACTTCCCTGGACTCAACTCTTTCTTAAAGCTAGGCCCACCTGCAGATGAACTGTGATAAATTAAGCCAACAAGATTTATTCCTGCCTGTCTTAACCGGATGTGGTTGTGCTGTCTTTGTGGGTTAGAGCAGGGCTTCTTAAAGTTTAATGTGCATGTTGAAGCCCCTGGGGATTAAAACCCAGAGTCTGGTTCTGTAGGTCTAGGATGGGTCCTGAAGTTCTACTTTTCTAACAGGCTCCCGGGTGAAGTTGTGTCTGCAGGTCTTTGGACAACACTTTGAATAGAAAGGGTTTAGAGTATTTTGTGGTCACTTTTTCCACATTGAAGTTTGGCACAGGATAGCACGGCAGAACCTTGGAAGGTGGAGACAGTTACTTTGTCAATAATTATTTCAATTGGGCAAGGACGGTTGGTTTATTTCTGGTCTTACTGATTTACTGCTGCATGTTCATTTGTCATTCCTTGAAGCAAAATTTTACTTATTATACAGATAATTTGTATCACCTTAAAAACATTTCAATGCAGATAACATTTATCCATGAAACGCTTTTATCATAATTTATCCATAATATGTGACTTTCAATCATTTCACAAGGAGAGCAGTTTGTCTCTAAATTAACTCAGCCTAGTAAAAGGATTTGTTACTAAACTTTCAGTGGGAAACTTCTGCAAACATGTATCTAATATATAGGGAAATACTTTTATTTGGAATCTCTGAATCAAGAGGGTTGTTTCTTTGAATGATTTTGCTAAAATGATCAAAGAATATTTTTCCAGATGCTCACAGGAGAGCCACAATTACACCATTAGAGATAAATTTATTTGGTCTTAAGTGTTTGTCACTTTTCAGGATGTTCCTCATAAGTTGCAACTATTCCTATCAGTATTTAATGTGAGCTTCAACTAATAAGGAAGCATTAATTATTAGCCAAGTAGGAACAAATTCCAGTAGGATTAGAACATAGAATGGGAAGAGGTTTAGGGGCGGGGACATGTGTACATAAGGAAGGTGAAGTTCTTAGGCTCCAATGATGAAATTTGCTTACATAATTATATTATTTTTAAAGGAAGTTTGGTATATTCCTTAACTTGGCTTTAACATTTAGCAGGAGCCCCTTTCTATTTCAGCTTCATTTTCAGCATAGTAGCCTTTCTATACTTTTTCTATAAGACTTGGGCAACTGATCCAGGCTTCACTAAGGCTTCTGAAGAAGAAAAGAAAGTGGTGAGATTTCTTTGTTACTGATATTTTTAATAGGAGGGTTTGTAAACTTTAGAAAGTCATGTATGCAGATGTGTTGCTTTTTGTTATGGCTGCATGACATGTGGGGTGATATAGCAAAAATTAGATTTCCACTCTTACAGTTTTTTCGTTTATGTATATGAAAGTTTTAACACGTATTTTTATTTTCTGTTAAAGTAATACCCCACCAAGACTTTTTCAGATGTGATTCCTTTTAGGAATATGATCTCCTGCTTCCTTGTAATAACATTTTCATAATGGTCATTTAGCTTACATTTCCCCACTTAATAAATGAAGAGTAACTAGTCAGTGACCAGGGAGAGTCCTTCTGCTTATTGGCTGAGGAAATGCCCCTTCTCTTCCTCAAATGTGAAGTTCTCAGATGACATGGCATGTTTTCCGTTGCTCATGAATGTTTGGAAGTTGGAGAATGTTGTCTGTTACCTAAAGCCCGTGTTCCTGAAAGACCCAGCCCTTGGTGCTTGTAACTTTCAGTTTTGATGTATACTGGTGGGTTTTTCTTTTTTAATGGGTGTGTATATGTGCATATTTATTTTTCTCTAGCAGATCATAACTGTGAGATGATTGCCATTCACAGAGATGAGGTGATAGGCGGGAGTGATGGGGTGGTATAATTTTTACGCATCCTAATTTATTAGCTGTTGGTTGAAAATGCAACCTTGAAGAGTCACCTCATTTCAAGCACAGAATGATTTGGTGGCAAGTATTCCAAATTGCTTTTCTGACTACTTCAGCTTGGAGCAAGAGCTGTGAGAATGGTATATAACTGTGCATAATACATTTTCCAATAAAAAGTGATAATAGGTCAAACTTCATGTCTTTCAGAATATCATCACCCTTGCAGAAACTGGCTGTCTGGACTTCAGAACATTTTGTACATCATGTCTTGTGAGTTTTTTCTTTATAATTTTTTTCCATAGTGAGAGCAAATTCTTGGTAATGTTGCTCATGTAAGCATTTGTCAGATCTTCATGGTATATTTATACACCTTTGTTTTTACCCATTTCTAATTTTACATTCCTGTCTGAACAGCTTTCTGTCTTGAACATATGGAAGAATGATGTTTATAATCTCTTGAAGTTGTCTCTGGTTACATCTCTCTGTGGATTATCCATTGTGTGTTTTATTTGCTTTTCTCTGTCATGAAGCATATATTAGAACTAACTTCAAATCAGAGGCTCATAATGACCTTAGAAACCACTTAGTGAAACCTCTCATTTTGCAATTGAGGAATCAAGGGAGGAAGTAAATTCTCCCAAATTATTGGTGCCGCTAAAAATGGAACTTGGGTTTCCTTCTCTTAGTTCTGTGCTTATTTTGCTCTGTGGTACTGCCTCATTTCCACTTAGCCAGTGTGAACAGGCTCTGGAATTCAGATCCCACTGAGTGATGTCCTAATCAAAGTAGACATATGGAAGTAAATACTAATAAGGCATTCCGCAGCCTCTGTGTGAATTGATGGTCTGTTTAGGATTTGTGCCAATGCCTTTGTGACCTCAAGTTAAAATTTTGCTTGTGATTTGTTACCACTTTGAGACACTGGTTTTTGCTTAGGCCTATCTTGATTGCCCACTTAGATAAGGAAGCCATTAAGGTCACTCCATTGCCATGTATGCAACTACTGTGTGGCTCGATATGATCAGCACTGCCTGTGGACTGGACGGTGCATAGGTGAGAGATTTAATTTTTCAATTACTACTATGAAGTTAAGCATATGTTTAGTTATGACTCGCAGAAAAAGTGGAAGGGCATCCTAGGGCTCCACTTTCAATATTCCAATAGCAATGAGCCCATACATCATTATTATGCTACAGGTAATATAGTATTTGCACATGCATCATTCTGTTTGGTAGCCACAGGCCTGTGAAGTAGACAGAAAAGGTATTATCTCCATATTACCTGTAAAAATGCTAGATCATAGAAGTTAAAACACTTAACTTACAGTGACACAACTAGTAATATGTAAACCTAGGTCTCCTGATTCCAGTGGGTGTTGTTCCTTCTGCCGAGTTTTGCTGCTTCAGGAGAAGGTCAGACCATGATGTAGTAGCTGAGGAGCATTTGTGTCATTAGCACTGAAACGCTCCCATCTCCAGCATTGAGAAGGCAGCTTGTGCAAGAGAAGACTTAGTTGCCTGGCCCTTCCCGCTTCCCTTCTGTAGAAGTTTCTCAGATTGTGGGTTGCCAGTCTTCGCATGTCCAGTAGCAACGTGTAAATTTATTGCTGCTCCTCATATTCGTTTTCTGTGTTCCCCCGATTAAGTCAATCCTTGATATTCAGAAGTGGTGCTTTTACAAACGTGTTACATGGGAGGAGGAAAGATGCAAGGTATGATTAGTCCAAAATCCTGCCTGGTTCCCTTCCTTCCATCACAGGATAGGACAGCCTAGAGCAGTGTTTGCTTAGTTAACTGTATTCTATTCCAGAAGTTTCACTTTTACAAACATGTTACATGGAAGGAAGAAAGAGACTGTATGATTTGTTTAAATTCCTGCCTGCTTCTCTTCCTTCCATCATAGGATAGGCCAGCCTAGAGCAGTGTTTGCTTAGTTAACTTTATTCTATTCCAAAAAAGTATCTTCTTTTAAGTAAGTAATTAATAAATAATAGTTCAGTTAACATAGACAGTTGACTGTGACATATCAGAAATGTGTGGTTTGATTTAATGGTACTTAAAAGCAAAGCAACAGCTTTATTTCTGTTTTACTTTGGTGAAGACTTTTGACAGGAAAGTGGTTAAGGAGGTCTTATGTTGAAAATCAGAAGAAACGAAAATATTAAGTATTTTTTTTTCTTTTTTCTTTAGGTTTTGGCAATCATCACTATTACATATTCTTCTTGTTTTTCCTTTCCATGGTATGTGGCTGGATTATATATGGATCTTTCATCTGTAAGTGTAAATTTTTCTTACAACAAGCACATACACCTACACCCATTTCTACTTTTCCTTGTAAACTGTTGTATATCACATTCTGGCTGGGTGACTATAAACCATACCCCTAATAAGAACAAAGCAAATGCCTCTAAGACTCCCTCAGCTGCAAGAAATACAAGATGAGGTTAGTTCTCAGTACTTTAGGAAAAAAATGTGATAAATTTGAGAAGTGGTCAAAAATAGAAATTCATTTAAGGCAAATACAGATTTGCTCCCCAGTGAAGAGGGAAAGTCAGTTGCTGAAGTAGAAAGTAGGAGGTGATAAGTAAATAAAAAAATGTTTTAAAAAAGTCAGTGGTAGAGAGGTCGGGGGATAGTTGTCCAGTCGTTAAGGAAGAAACCTCTGAAAGCACATGCCATTTGGTAAGTATCAAGTTGAAACTGAGAACTGATGGGAATACTAACAGTTAAAAGGTTGGAAATAGTAACTTGGAAGAAAACATTAGATCACTTATTCTGTGGCCCTGAGGAATGAAAAAAGCTTTCAGTAGCAGTTTAAAAGGGTATATAGGGTCTCACATAGAGAATGACAGCCAGCTGTTCTGAGGTGGTTGACTAAGAAGGACAGGGTTTAAATTGAAGCAAGAAGAATTTTGGCTATGTCTTAAGAATTGCATGATTACATTTTTCAGACCTTGGAAATAGGTTACCTAACTGGAAAAACCTATGGTGTTTGTAGTTTATTTATTTGGACTTTAACTGTTTATTATTTATTTGTTTTGAAGGCTTTGGGAGAATTGGGCTCTAAACACAGAGGCTTCACTTCTAATCTGTTTCCATCCACCCTCCTGTTATGTTCTTGGTCAAATCTTAGACTCTACCAGTAGAGTACTGGTTTGTTGCTTGAGCTGAAGTCTGGGGTAATTCCGAAAGACATTAAGAATGTTTTTTTCCCCTAAGCATCCTAAGCCCAGTACACATACACTTTTTTCCTCTCTTTCTCTCTTCTGTGTCTCTGTCTCTCTTTAGTTTAAAATTTTTGTTAGTTTTCGAAAGGCAATTCTTTGTACACTTGTCCCCCCAGCCTCCCAGTTTCCCTCCCTGGAAATATCAAGTATTACAAATTTTGTTTTGTTTGGGGTTTCATTTTTAGAGATTATTAACTAGTATCTATGTGTAATGAGTTAATTTTTGCCTTGCCATAGGCATGGAGGGCTTCAGTTACCTTGTCAGACCCTTTCCTACCTGACGCCTTGGGTGTCTTTGATCAGTAGGCAATGCTTTTGTAGCTAAATATAACTGTCACCATGTTAAATAGGTCTAGTAGAAGGCTGTAATCTCTGAGCTCAGTTCTTGCCAAAGGCCACCAGTAACCCTGAGCATTCTATTTTTATTTTAATTAATTTTAATTTTATTTGTTTGTTTTTTGCTTATTTATTTACATATTTTTTGAGACAGGGTCTCACTCTGTTGCCCAGACTGGAATGCAGCGGCACAATCATGGCTCACTGCAGCCTTAACTTTTTGTGCTCAAGTGATGATCCTCCTACCTTGGCCTCCCAAATAGCTGGGACTACAGGTGCCTGTCACCATGTCCAGTTAATTTTTAAATTTTTTGTGGAGATGGCATCTTCACCATGTTGTCCAGGCTGGTCTCAAGCTCCACGCCTCAAGTGCTTCTCCTGCCTCAGCTTCCCAAAGTGCCGGGATTACAAACATGAAGTACTGCACCTGGCCAGCATTCGATTTTTAAAACTTCTTAGATTATGTCTTATGGTGTAAAAAATAAAAGAGTTTTTGACAGTGCTTGTTTCTATTGAGAAAGCTTCCTTTCAAAGCCTGACAGTAAAGCATATTCCTGGAAAACCTTTGTAAGTTGGCACATGGACCAACTTGTCTCTTGGACTGAATCCTATGGGAGAGGAGCCAGAGTTTACACCTCTCCTGCCTCTCCTCTCTTCTCTCTCTTCACTAAAAATAGTCACCTTTGTTTGGCATCTATGACCAGCATAAGACTGTATTGATAAGGACAGAAGCGATTTTTCATCACATTCAATCTTTCCAAGTTAGTTTTTTATTACACATGTTGATTCTTCCCTCCTCTTTGTCTTTTTTCTCTGGCTGTGAACCAATTTTCATATTACATTTTGTTTCATAAGAACAGTCCCACCTTATATTCACTTACAACTGTATAAACTAACTGAGTGTATTTTGTTACTTTATTCCATTTATATTCCAGCAATATTTCTTTACACTGAATGAGGGTATTGTGTCATTTATTATTATTTCACAGACAAAACATGAACTTGTCTCCATTTCTCTAATGAGGCCTCACTGTTATCCCACCTCCCTTGTTTACCATTAATGCTGTATTGCTAGAGCCCTGCTCTATACTCTCCTTCTCATGTGATCCAATAGCTGCTACTTCTGTACAGCCTCCATCCATTTCATCTTTTGTAAGGTCTGTTTACAAGGTGGACAGTAAGTGACTCCAAAAGTGTCCTCTTCTACAAGTTACAGAAAGAAATATTGTAGATTACCATCAGGAAGAACTCTGTAACTATCAGAGCCATCTAAAGATGAAAATGATTGACTTGGAATGATATGAGTTCCCTACCATTAGCCATTGGCCAGCTGATAAGAATGTATTAGCACAAATTAAAGTGTTACATTGCATAAGATAACGTATATGACAACTTGCTGTCATAACTTAGATATTAAATCTGAAAACCAGTATTCTGAAAACTTCAGTGTGAGATCATGCTGTGTTATCAAAAGAATTCCCAGAAGGGAGCAGTAGAAACCCATAAACTGAAAGAAAATAGACATTCTTTCCCACTCAACAGCTGTTTTCTCCACCTACTGTTGGAAATTATATTCTTTTTTGTGATATCAGGTGCATGAGATGCATCTTTCTTTGCTGTCCTAATGAGACGCTCTAGAGAGAGTGTAATTTGCCTTAACTTGTACCTTGATTGCTACTCTGTGATGATTGCTGTTAGAATGCTTCTGGCATATATTCATGAAAGATGGTTGGGAATCAGAGACTTAAAGAGAAAAAAAAAAGTAGACCAAAAAAAAGTAGATTTTTAGGATTTAAATGTACAGTTGACAGGAAAGTCATGGACTCATTTTCTTCCTGTCCCTGGAGGTCTTCAGAGCAGCATTGAAAAAATGTCCAAAACTATTTATCAAATTGTCAGAGGCATTTATGAAGCCTCGAGGTGCAAATCGACAGAATTCTCTTTTAAAAATAATTCACCCTTTATGCATGGCCAGGGTGCCTGTAAAAGTCATTGAATTTACATAACCTTGAAGATCTGTTCCCTTGTTTCTGCTGCTTCCTGTGTGTATTTCTCCTTACTGCTGCTCCTAGCTACATGGGTTAGGAGGTTAATATGAAAGGTCATAGTAAAGTTCTTTAATTGGCACACCTGGGGAGAAACTGAGCTGTGACAATCTGAGTTTTGCTCTATATTCTTTTCCCAGGAGTATCTGTCTTGTGAGTCTCTTCATCTGGCCTTTCTTCCTCTGCAGATTTAGTTATGGTGTCAGTGCAGAAGTATACCCATGCCTAGCTCCCTGCGTGCTATTAGATTGTATTCTGATGACATCTAGGTGCTTACGGGATATCTTGTGCCCGCAGCAATGGCCGGTTCATGTGAACCCTTAATAAGAGTTTATATTCAGTCCTGTAATAGACCCATAGTTGCTATAAACATGAATACGGTAGGGAATGTTCTGAACAAATTGTTAACTTCAAGATAGTGTATCTTATGCTGAATGCAGATTTTAGTAAAGATTTTATGGACCCTTTTTGTTATTCCTTCACTGTCAACTACTTATACAGTGTTATCATAGCCTCAATTAACATTAAGCCACCATTTTGTCATCTTTAGTTTTTGAGCTGTCATGTGGAAAATGAAACCTTAAAATTGAATCATGATCTGTGCCATACTTTCTCTTCTCCCTACACAGAACTGCAGTGATTTTATCTTCTTGGAGACTGATAACTAGTTTATTGCCTGTTTTTTTTTTTTTTTTTTTTTTTTTTGGTGAATTCACAGATTGGTCCAATCATTGTGCCACAACATTCAAAGAAGATGGATTATGGACTTACCTCAATCAGATTGTGGCCTGTTCCCCTTGGGTTTTATATATCTTGATGCTAGCAACTTTCCATTTCTCATGGTCAACATTTTTATTATTAAATCAACTCTTTCAGGTATTTATTTCTCTTCTTATAATGGCTTTGAGTAAAATTTCCAAAACTTATAGTGAGATAGACTTGAATTTAAAATCAGAAGATGTACATTCTGTTTTTACCTCTGTCACTGACTCTGTGGGTCTAGCCATGTCATTTAAGCACACTTGAATTTCAGGTATTTTGTCTGTAAAATGAGGACAATAATGCCTATCTACTACATTAAACCACAAAATGGTTTAAAGGTTAGCATAATAAATTATTGGAGTTTAACCTAGGAGTTACCTAATCTGACCTCTTTATTTTATAGATAGAAGTATAGAAAGGTAAATTGAATTGCTCAAGGTCACCCAGTGTGTGGCAAAATCAGAACTGGAAACTTGGGTCTTCTGACAGTCCCATTCGAGGGCTTTTTCCATTGTACAGTTAAATTATATGTTGTGTGTAAGCATAGTATAAGCTGTAAACCATCATGCAAACGTGAGAAGATTGTTTTCCCTCAGTTTTTCCAACCCTGTTTGTTACCTTTATTACTATGCAGTGTTTAAATGGATGAGAGTGGAAAGAAATGAAAAATACATCACTAACCGATGGTCATAGTAATTACATTTTCAGAGAAGGCCATGGCCATTAGAAAGTTCAAGCTTCAGGGCAGTAGTCACCTTCAGCTTTCTCCAAAGCTTTAGTCCCTTCCCTGCTGCCTTCCAACCCCTATGAGCCTAACCTAATTCTCATGATTGCTGTGTCCTGCCCACGTGGAATGGGAAGCAGGTGGTCATCAGTCTGAATCAATTACTGTAAGACCTCAAAAAATTAGAGCATTACTCAACCAAAGCAAAGTGTATTCCACTTTTATGGGAAAGTAATCAATCTCAAAATAATAATGATGATAATAATAACAAGAAGAGAAGGAAGGGAGGGAGGGAAAAAGAAAGAAATAAAAGAGAAGAAAGAAAAGAGAAAAAAGAAAAAGAAAAAAATGTTTAGGGATGAAATTGAATTAATAATATTGACTAAACTGAGGTTTCTGAACATTCCTCTCAATCTCCTATCACTCTGACATCAATAGACTCCGGCAGCAAGAATAGATACTAGCATCTGTGATAATATTATCATTTGTAATACCTAGTATTTATAATGCTTTGAGACATCATTTCTAATTATCTTTCTTTTTTTCTGAAATCTTAGAATAAGTACAAGTATATGAGGTGATAATATCCTTAATTTTTTAGAAAAAGGTCAATAAGGCAAAAAATGGATTCAAAGTTTCAGATAATTTCAAAAGGAAGAATTCAGAACAAAGCTGTTTTCTTACTGAACAAAACAATCCAGTTCTTTGAAAACATTTGTTTCCTGAGTGCTCCGGGTAGTCGTGGCTTTGACTGTAGCAAGTCAAGCTAAGTGTTTAGGTGTTGGTTAGGAGCATGGGCTTTATTCTCACACTGACCAAGGAGTCAGTACCAGCTCTCCCACTCTAAGCTGTGTGGCCTTGAATCAGTTACTTCATCTCTCTAATCCTCTGCATTAGGTATTTGATTTTATTTACTTATTTATTTATTTATTGAGACAGAGTTTTACTCTTTTGCCCATGCTGGAGTGCAGTGGCAGGATCTCCGCTCACTGCAACCTCCGCCTTCCCATTTCAAGTGATTCTCCTGCCTCAGCCTCCCAAGTTGCTGGGATTACAGGTGCCCGCCACTACGCCCGGCTAATTTTTGTGTTTTTAGTAGAGATGGGGTTTCACCACATTGGCCAGGCTGCTCTCAAACTCCTGACCTCATGATCCACCCGCCTCGGCCTCCCAAAGCACTGGGATTACAGGCATGAGCCACCACACCCTGCCGCGTTAGGTATTTTAAATAGATTATCTCAAATCCTTAAAAAATATGATGAGGGTGGTATGATGAGCTGTTTTACAGATAAGGAACTTGAGGTTTAAATGAGATGACTCTGAATAGTTATGGTTTTTCATGATTTAAGAATTTTTAAGTTTCCTTAATTCTCAGTCTTCCCCACGTTTTTGGAATTAAATGTTCTTTACTTCTAATTAACTTTTTCTTTGACCCTTTTCAAGGAGATACTAAAGAGAACACACAAGTTGAGATAATTGCACTAATACCGATCTTATATTGTTTTATCTAAAAGTTGCACACTGAATGTGCTGAAAATTAAACATTATATGCCATAGCTTGAATTAATATAGCAATTATTTCACAACTCTAAGTCAATGTATAGTTCTTTCTTGAAGGTTAATAAAAATTAGACAATTAAACAATTACAAAATGCCCAGCTACTAGATTTATGTGGGAGAGTATAGTTTAAGGCTGCTGCATCTCTGCATCACCATGATCGTTGATTAGAAAGCTGGGGGATATTGTCTTTAGGGGACTACTGAATGTTTGCCAGTGTCCTGTGATGTACTGCTAAGAGTGATGGAGCTACGATGTGGGATTTTTCATGTACCTTCCACCCTTCTTTTTCAGATTGCCTTTCTGGGCCTGACCTCCCATGAGAGAATCAGCCTGCTGAAGCAGAGCAAGCATATGAAACAGACGTTGTCCCTCAGGAAGACACCATACAAGTAAATGAGACCTGTTTTGGACACTGAGTCCTGTGGAAGATCCCTAGTCACTGGTTTCCTAAGCTGGTGCCACTGCCCATGGCCTTGTTGCTGTTCTCTAACTTGCCTTCTAGTACAGTTGATCCCCCTTTTCTTAGAGAAGATTTAGTGATGGGGTGAGTGGTAAAGTCGTGAGCCCCAAGGTGGTAAGAATTTGAGAGTTAGTTTACTGGACACAGCACAAATAGTAAGTGACTTTGAAGTTTTGCCAAAGTGGGGAATCTCTCCAGTCAAGCCACATGGTCACAAGGTTGTTTGTTGCTGGCGTGGAGTCGATGTGAGATAATTAAGTGCATGGCTGAGGGAGCCAGCCACAAGGTGCTCTGTAGAAAGTGTTTGCTTGTGTGCTTTGCCAGGATTTTCAGCCTGGCTTTCTATCACCAGTAATTCTTCTAGCCCTATGTTGAATGTGCCGACTTGTACCAGGGAGAAGCCAATTTTTCAGGTTTGGATTTGTTCCCCCTGGAGCATTTGGTTGTATGAAACACGTTTTCAGTTGAAAATGAGAGTTTGTGTAGAAAGACCTTCATCTTATGATATGAAAGATAGGACTTTGAAGCTTATCTCCCTGCCACTTATGGCAGGGTCTTGGAAACTGGGAGTGCTGCAGAGGTGACCCAGAGCCCTCTGGGGATTTGAACGTTCGCTGCATATCTCATGAGCAGTCTATTTTAAAGCATGCTCTTGGTACAAGATGAAACTGTTAGGCTGTTAGACAAGGGGATCAGAGACTGGAATATGACTACAATGTGTATTTAGGAGAGGAGAGAAATTGACTTAATTGGGAAGAGATGGCTCAAGCAGTGGGGAGTGGAGAGGAGTGTAAACTTGTGATGATAGTTTCACATTGACAGTGATAATAAAGTCCCTTTCTTTGTAGCTTAACCAGAGGAATAAATATTTACTCCACTAAACTATGGAAGCCTGTGGTAGAGTTGGAATTTGAAGCTGAGCCTTGAGAGATGTGGGGCAGGGCACAATGGAGTTGGGAGGCAGGAAGGGCATTCCAAGCCCTAGAGAAGAGTCTGAATAGAGGGACACATGAGAGCTCTAGAGCACGTTTGCTGAGTGATGGCAGCATCAACCAGAGGAACTCAACGGAAAACTGAGTCCCGCCCAAACCAAAGATTTTACTTGTTTTCCTCCCCTAAGTTACTTTTACTCCATACAGTAGGGATATGTTCCAAGAACCCCAATGGATGCCTGAAACTGCAGATAGTACTGAACTCTGTATATACCATGTTATTTAAGTCTGATAACCCAACAGGCAGGTAGTGTAGACAGAGTGGAAACACCAGACAAAGGGATGATTTATGTTCCAGGCGGACAGAGCTGGATGGCGTGAGATTTCATCATGCTCCTCAGAACGGGAGGCAATTTAAAGCTTATTAATTGTTTATTTCTGGAATTTTTCATTTTAATATTTTTGGGCTGCTGTTGACCACAGGTAACTGAAACTGAAACCAAGGGGAAGGAGACACTAACTAGCTTTTGAGGCAGGCCCTACAAATTTCTAGCATGTGTCCTCACTGCCACCCCATCAACTCCACATAGCCCTCTTCCCAGGAAGTTGCCCTCTGAGTAGTGTTGGTCCTTTAGTGGCAGCAATACCATCATCCCCATGCAGAACACAATCTTCTAAACGCAGTCATCCCCATGGACAGGTGTGTTTTGATGTGTGTAAGGGATTGGGTTGGGCACTTAAAAGATAGAACATATGCGTAAAAATGAGCATTTCTCATAACTGGAATAGATAGTAGTACTTCCGAAATTTAAAGGAGAAAAAATGATGCCTAAGACAGTGTAGTCAGGAAAGCTCCAGTGGAAATGTGGACGTTGGCCTGGGCCTTGAGAACTGGTAGGACTTGAAAGGATAAGGGGGTTCCTGAGCTAAGTGTAGAGCAGTGTGCGTTCCAGGCCCACGCAGCTATGATCGTGGGAAAAACAGAACCAGAGTGCACAGGGAGCTAGAACTTGAGGGATACACTGTATGGAGCCTTGAATACAAAGAGGAGGAATGTTTTTTGAGCCTCTAGGCAGAGGAGTGTCTTTAAAGGGTTTTGATTGGGAAGTGAGGCGCTATGACTATATCAGGGTTTTTGGAGGACAACAGTCTGCAATATGCAAGATGAATTAAAAGGAATTGAGACAGAGAATTCATTTAGAGAGTTACTTACAAGGTTTAGGGAAAATCCCATCTTGTTGATTAAGTTGTTCTGGCCTATGTGGCCTTTGAGGTAATCAGGGTCTGAATTAGGGAAGTAGGAATAGAAAGAAAGAAACTTATTGATGTCAGTGGCCAGTCCATTAAGTGGGGAATCCAAAATGAAGTGATGACGAAAAGCTCAATTAAGTTACTGAGCAGAAGCCAGGAATCTCAAAATACAGATTCAGGTCCAGAAATAGGTTTCAGTTTTAAGGTCCCAGAAGCCCAGGAACTATCTGATTTACCCCTGGATTTCTGCAAGATGTTCAAAGGACATTGTACCTTATAGATTCTCCACGAACGTTTGTCAAGCTACACAGGAAATATAGTAAGACATATTCTCTTTTTTTTTTTTTTTCTTGGCAGCCTTGGATTCATGCAGAACCTGGCAGATTTCTTTCAGTGTGGCTGCTTTGGCTTGGTGAAGCCCTGTGTGGTAGATTGGACATCGCAGTACACCATGGTCTTTCACCCAGCCAGGGAGAAGGTTCTTCGCTCAGTATGAAGAAAAGCAACCCAAAACTCTCAATCTGATTTGTTTTTGTTTATGTTGATGCCCTATAGTTTGAAAGTAATGTAAAGATTTAGAGTTCACCTAAATCCAAAGGAAAACACTGGTGGTTTTTTAAAGCCATTGGGTAAAAAAAGTTCTCAATAAAGGCACTACAATTTTTTAGATTTAGAAAGATGGACTGTTCTGATAAATCTTGGCAGACATCTAAAAAAAAATTTTTCACAAGAAAACGCAAGTTACTTTTTTTGGAAATAATACTCACTGATTATGGATAAAATGGAGTATTTTCAGATGCTATATTGGCTGTTTCAAAATAGTACTATTCTTTAAACCTGTAATTTTTGCTAAGTTATTTGTCTTTGTTGTATCTATAAATATGTAAAAAATATTTAAATAGATGTACCTGTTTTGCTTTCACACTTAATAAAAAAAAATTTTTTTTGTAGTTGAGACTTGGTTTCTGACACTTAACACTTCTAGAGTCTTAAATTAAGATGTACATAGGACACAAAGAAATTAGTTCACAATTCCAGGAATAAGTTGAGATTATGATTAATACCAGTAAGCAAGATTTAATTTGATTTTTCATCTTACTTAGAAAATAGAACATAGAAAGTCTTAAATTTTAATTACAACTTAGTAACCTCAAAATATTAGACTGGTATGACTATAATTACTAATTTCCCTTGTTCTACAGGAAATGCTAATTCAACTTTAACTCTAGTATAGTAACTCTAGTATAGTATTTATACACCCCTGGGCATGCCACCTTCCTGCTGAACAACCTCCCTTGAGTTCCTGTTGCTCTTGGGGTAAAAGCAGAAATTCTCATTGTGCCCGACAAAGCCTTGAAGCATATGATCCTGTTTTGTTTAGCATTGTCAGTGGATCACGTTGTACTCTAATCATGTTGGCCTTTCATTTCAAAGATCCATTCTTTCTTCTACCAGAGATAAGAGATGCAGATAAGGAAACTAAAGCCAAAGAAGTTTTTATCTTCTCCAGGGTCACAGAGATACTAAATGGGGCTGCCACTCTACAGTCCCAATCACCTAGAATATTGCGTGACACATAGTATTTGTTCAAAAAATATTAGAATTTGTTGAACTAATTTCAGGGTTTTAAGCAAGAGAGGAAGCTATCAGAATTGTGTCTGAAGACTGTGCTGCTCAATTGGGGTACAGAAGAGCTTTTTCAAGGTATATTCTTTCTCCCTTCTTCTCTCACCAGCTCCTACCAAGTTAGTATTGTGATCCAAATGGTCCAGAGACTTTAGATCAGAGTCACAGGGCCAGGGTGGGTGTCTGGGGCTCACAGTTTAAAATTCAGTTTCTCCATCTCAGACCTTTCACATCAGTCTCTGGGGAGAGAGTGCTGGAATCCTAATGATTCTTACATGTGCACAATACTGTTTGAGAATCATTTACTTAAGGAACCTTACATTCTCCATTCTCTACATTGTGAAAAGTTATTTTTTTAAGTTTGAGAATCACTGTTTAATCGGTATGCAGTTGTAGTGGTAAAGAGACCAGATTCTAGGGACCCTGGGTTTGAATCTTTGACCTGCTAATTACTGCATGAGTTACTTTTAATCCCTTTGGGCAAATGACATAAATCTCTAGAGCTTCAGTTTCCTCATTTGGATTATGTAGATAATAATAGTAAATACTTTGAAATGTCATTATGTGAATTAAATGTGTCAATGTTTAAAAGTGCTTAGAATTATACTTGGCATATAGTAAATGTTCAATAAATGCTGGCTATTAATTTAGAAGTCTAACAGAAAACTGATTACAGGAAAGATAAGCTAGAGGTAGAGAAATGCACCGAATCCACCCTTCCGTGCTCTGTGTTGTATGTTCTAGGGCTAGAATTCTGCAAGCTACAGTCTCCCTGCGAGACTTCCCACTAAAGTCTGCCAGTAGACTGCAAGGAGGAGCAGAAAAGGGACTTATTTCATTCTTGCCAGCTATTCCTCTCAGTGTTGCTCCAGCGGTGGCCCTTTGCCCCGCAATGACATTTGGAACCAGTGTCCAACTCTTCTTCTTCCCAAAACCTACTTCATCGTGCCCTGTTAGAAGCACTAGCAATAACCAGGCAGGGCTCTCTTCTTTGACATCTGACTTCTGCCCCGGGAGACTTCTTCTCTGGGCATCCGAATTATGATAACGCATCTCTTCTCTTAGTTTCCCTAGCCCCAGGAGTGGTAGCTGCCTCTAGCAATTACTATCTCTGTGTTAAGTCAGTGTGTTCCCTTTTTACTTTTTCAAAAATAACAGCACCTGTTTAGCTAATTCACTCTACTATATTCTCTTTATTAAAATAACTAGTGTGGTTTCTATTTTTCTGGTGAAACTTGACAGATACAGAATATTAGAAATAAGCTGTTATTGATGGTCTAGGCAAGAAGTAATGAAGGCCTGAAGCAAGATGACGACAGTGGCACAGAGGAGACCCAGCAGGCCCAGATCACTGATTGGATGCGGGGAGTAAAAGAGGAGCCAAAGATGGCTTTGAAATGTTGAACCCAATGAATGAGAGGATGAAGATTCTACTCTGAGAAATAAGGAACACAGTGCGGGGAGACTAGGTGAGGAGTTTGGTGGCTGGGATCTACTGAGTTTGAGGTACTCGCAGGCTCTCCAGTGGGAAAGTCTAGAAGGCAACTGGAAAGAGGCCAGGACATAGATGGGAACCATCTACGTAGATGGATAAGATTGTCACAGGGGAGAGGTAGAAAATAAATGAAAATGGAGAGTCACCTTCCTCACATGGAAAGATGTATGCTAAAAAGAGACCAAAGATAAGAACTAATGCGAACGAACAGACTAAAAAGTGTGAGAGAAAGGAGAAGGGCAGGAGCAAGAGCTTATGGGATATAGATTTAGGGAGCTAGAGAAGGAAGAAGTAACTAAAAGGAGATCGAGTAGGAGGACAACACAGTAGTGTCAGCCAGGCGCATTGCCACTCCTGTAATCCTAGCATTTTGGGAGGCCAAGGTGGGCAGATCACCTGAGGTTGGGAGTTTGAGACCAACCTGACCAACATGGAGAAACCCCATCTCTACTAAAAATTCAAAATGAGCT
Source organism: Papio anubis (assembly GCF_008728515.1). Taxonomy (NCBI): domain Eukaryota; kingdom Metazoa; phylum Chordata; class Mammalia; order Primates; family Cercopithecidae; genus Papio; species Papio anubis. The sequence continues at coordinate 78,504,928 of NC_044987.1, forward strand.
GGGCGTGGTGGCGCATGCCTGTAATCCCAGCTACTCGGGAGGCTGAGGCAGGAGAATCGCTTGAACCCGGGAGGTGGAGGTTGCGGTGAGCCGAGTTTGTGTCATTGCCCTCTATCCTGGGCAACAAGAGGGAAACTCCATCTCAAAAAATAATGATAGTGTCATAGAATCAAGGGAGGATTCATTTCAGAGAGGAAGCAGTCAATTGGCAGGAACTAAGGAGCGGCTTGAGCAGAAGTTGAGAATAGCTGACGAAAGACAAAAGAGTTTGTGATTAAGAGGTTATTAGTAGGGCCGGGCGCAGTGGGGATTGGCAAATCACTTTAGGCCAGGAGTTCGAGATCAGCCTGGCCAACATGGTGGAAACCCCATCTCTACTAAAAATACAAAAATTAGCCAGGCGTGGTGGTGCGTGCCTGTAATCCTAGCTACTCAGGAAGCTGAGGCAAGAGAATCACTTGAACCCAGGAGGCAGAGGTTGCAGTGAGCTGAGATCATGCCATTGCACTATAGCCTGGGCAACACAGCGAGACTCCATCTCAAAAAAAAAAAAAAAAAAAAAGAGGTTATTAGTGACCTCAGTTATTAGTGGTGGTTGAGGATGGAGAGTAGGGGCAAGGAAGACTAAAGAATCTAAAAGACTCTTTAAACTCTAGACTAAGTGGAATCTAGTATTACAGTTTGGCTCTGAAAGGAGAAAGAAGGCAGTAGCTTGTGGCATAATAGCAAGGTTTAGTCTGTTTTATTTTAAATCCAAGACAAACCCAATCATGTTTTTCAGGGCCAGGGGAATGTGACTGTTATGCTATTTTGCCATAACTTCATTCCTTTCTTCAAATATCTGTATAGCCACATTGGAGACAACAAATTTGAATCTCTTTCACAAATATCAGGCAAAATCTTGATCATACCCCCTGTGACTTAGGATGGATGCTGGCGCCGTGAGAGTGGAATCACTTGGATGTAGCACAGTCTATGTTTCAGGTGTGTAGTAGTCACGGGAGCTCATGCAATAATAAATATCCTCCCAATCTCAGTGGCTTCACACAGTGTTTCTTTCTCATGTCATGGTCTGTTTAGCTGTTAACAGGTGTTCTTCCATGCAGTGACTCAAGCTGCTTCCCACCTAGTGGCTCCACCATTTCCCAGGGCCTCAGTATCCACTGGACTTCTGCAGACAGACATATGGAAAGAATGGAGACTCTCCTGAAAGGTCATGGAGGACAGGACTTCATTGGCCAAACTTAGTCGTGTGTCTCAGTGAACAGTAGGAGAGCCTGGGAAATGTAGTGGAACAGCATGCCCAAGAAGCGGAGGGGAAGTACAATTGCTGAACCACAATAAGCTTCTTCCTTTGTTTTTTTCTAAACTCATTCAATCCAGTATGTAATAAACTTTTAGATTCTAACAGAATTTGCATTTAGCCTGGCCTATACTCTCCCCTATTTCATTCACTCAACAAATGTTTGTTAGGTGTCTACTGTGTGTCAAGCACTGTGAATGACTTGACATGTCACATTCTAACAAGCAGGCAAATGGGAATTCAAAATTTCAATACAATGACATAAGTGCTGTGCTAATTACATACTGGCTATGGGAGTGCAGAGGTGGATTAATTCTGCTCAGGTAGTTCAGGAACAATTTGCAGAGGAGATGGCATTTGACCTGTGACTTGCTTAATAGGAGTTCACCAGGCTAAGAAGTTGGATTAGTGGGTAGAGATGGGGGGAGGTTCCCATCTTCCAGGAATTCTAGGCAAAAGGAACAGCATTAGCAAAGGCATGATGGGGTGTGGGTTCTGGGCATATTTGGAAAGCTCCAAGTCTTTGAGTGTAGCTGGAACTTGTGTGGAAGAGATTGTCTGAAGCTAAGTTGAAGGGGTAAGGCCGAGGCCAATTTGTGAAAGTCTTTATGTGATACGCTGTTATGGGCTGAACTGTGTCTCTGCAAAATTTATTTGTTGAAGTCCTAACCCCCCAGTACCTCAGAATGTGATGGCTGCATTTGTAGATAGAGTCTTGAAAGAGGTAATTAAGTTAAAATGAGGCCATTCAGGTGGTCCCTAATCCAATATGACTGGTGTCCTTCTAAGCAGTGGAGATTGGGACACAGACACCCACAGAGTAAAAACCACGTGAAGACAAAGGGAGACGACAGCCATCCCCAAGCCAAGAAACGAACACTGCTGACACCTTGATCTCAGACTTTAGCCTGCAGAAATGTGAGACGATACATTTCTATTAAGTCACCCAGTCTGTGATACTTTCTTATGGCAACCCTAACAGACTATTACACATCCTAAAAAGAGGGATGGAGGGGATGTATTCTAGAAACATTTGGAGTCAGAATCCAGGAGGCTTGAGAAGTGAGGCAAGGTGGGGTGAGAAAGGGAGCAAAGCTAAGGATGGCTAAAGTTTTTAGCTTCAGATTTCCTGGGTAGATGGACGGTGGGGCAAGTCACTGTGAAATGCAGCAGAGGAGGAGGAGGTTGCATTGTCCTGTGGTCACTTCTCAAATGTATCTTACCCCTCAGCAAACCTGGAAATCCCAAGCATAGTGCCAAGATCGTATACTGTTTTAAAGCTCATGTAGGGCCTTGTCCAAGACACTACATAAACAGCACTGAATAAATGCTCATTTCAAAGAAAGCCTTTCCCAGGGGACTTGGAGCGTGGAAAAACTCACGGTTTAGCCAAGTATTTTATAGTTCTTATCACTAGATTTTCACTTGCTTTCATGTATTCCAAATAATTCTGAATTGCACAGTGCTGGGAGAAGTGCTGTGGTTGTTAAAAGCAGAAGCCCAAGAAGTGCTTGAGCCGCTGAAACTTGCTGAACAGGCAGAGAAAGACATTTCTAATTGGCTGCATTTCATTTGCGAGGCTGGCAATTTGACGTAGAAGTCTTAAGAAAATTGCTAAACCCCAGGGAATTGTCCTAGAATAAAAGAAAATCATCCTCATGTCATTTATAATACAGAGGCAAATGCCATGCTTTGTTGTCATTTCAGAGTTTTCACAAGATGTGTAACATTACAAAGCCCACGATAGGACAAAAGGATCAACTCTTCAGCAATTTTATTAGTTTTGATTTTCCTTTTAGATTTTGCTATCATGTTCTCTATTTTCTCCCAGACCCCCTGTTTTCTTCTCCATTAGCAGTAACTAGAAAGACACTTGGCTGACAGATTCTGAAAGACTGCTTTCCTTTGCCCATTGTTTCTTCCTTCTCACTCCTTTCTCAGTTGACATTCAAATTTATTACATTCTCTGCAGCTCGTGTTTTGAACTAGCTTTATGTTTTTTGAAAACTTCTATCTCAAATAAAATATCCAGAGCCATACAAGATAGCACTAAAACATTTATTTATTGCCTCTCCCATTCCAAGCATTATAAATAATAAAGCATTTGTTATAGATTAAACTTCACATAATTTTCTTCCAAAGTCCTCTTCTAACATTCAGTAAAGGCCATGATCACTTCTGAGGAGAAACAAATAATGTACAACTAATAATGTACAAGGAGAGGCTATTTGGGGAAAGGTATCCATCTGTGCAGGATTACTTGGCAAGTGTTTTAGGCTCGCAAAAAATCTGAGAAATGTCGCACCTCTTCATTCTTTCTTTTCCACTTGGTGTGTAAGGCCTCCAAACCCAATACCCGTGGGGCCAAAATTTTTGGCATAGCAAACTGTGAATGAGAAGAGGATAAAGGGAGAGACAATGCATTGGTTAGTGCCATTTTTTTCAGGGTCTTCTGTCTGGGCACAGTCCTCTAAGTATTAGAGACATCCTTTTGATAGATTTATGCATAAGTTGGCTGGGCGTGGTGGCTCACACCTGTAATCTCAGCTTTTTGGGAGGCCGAGGCAGGCAGATCACCTGAGGTCAGGAATTTGAGACCAGCCTGACCAACATACAGAAATCCTGTCTCTACTAAAAATACAGAAAATTAGCTGGGCATGGTGGCGTGTACTTGTGATCCCAGCTACTGGGGAGGCTGAGGCAGGAGAATCGCTTGAGCCCGGGAGGCTGAAGTTGCAGTGAGCCAAGATCTCACCACTGCACTCCAGCCTGGATGACAGAGCAAGACTCTGTCTCAAAAATAAAAATAATAATAAAAAAAGATGTATGCATGAGTTAACTTTTTAAAATAAATGGAACAATACTTATCTTAGATCTGTTAATAAAAATTGTTTACACTTCTTGCCACTTTACTAAATGTGTTTGCAGATATTTTCTCATTTGAGTCAGCAACCTCTGGATTGCCTGCCCAGCCTCGTCCCCTGTTGCCTCCCACCTCTGCCTCCCTTCCTACATTCCAGGCACGCAGAACCACTTGCAGTTCCTGAATGAACCATGATGTCCCAGCTTAAGTGTCTTTGTAATCAATGATCCCTCTTCCTGGAATGCCCCCTCCCAAACCCACATTCACCCATCAAGCCTCAGAGGAAGAGGAAGCAAGTCTTGTGAGAAGCTTTCTCCATTACCCCAAGCTGGTTCCTTTCCTCTTTTTAGGTGACTGCATTGTGAATGTTTCTCTACTATAGCTTTTTTTTTTTTTCACTTTGAAATGCAATTATTCATTTACATGTTAATTTCACTACTGACTTCAGCAATATTTTAGGGTATTATGAGCAATGAAGGCTGAGGACCCCCTATGTCTTCTACTGCCAGGAGACGGCAACCATCTGTCAGATAGTGGGCTAGTTCCCATCCTGTGTCATCACAGGAAAAGCTTTGGCAGCTGATATGGTTTGGCTGTGTCCCCACCCAAATCTTATGTTGAATTGTAGCTCCCATAATCTCCACATGTTGTGGGAGGGACCCAGTGGGAGATAATTGAATCATGGGGGCGTGTTGTTCTTGTGATAGTAAGTCTCAAGAGATCTGATGGTTTTATAAAGGGCAGTTCTCCTGCACTTACTCTCTTGCCTGCCGCTGTATAAGATGTGACTTTGCTTCTCCTTTGACTTCTGCCATGATTGTGAGGCCTCCCCAGCCATGTGGAACTGTGAGTCCATTAAACCTCTTTTTCTTTATAAATTGCCCAGTCTTGAGTATGTCTTTATTAGCAGCATGAGAACAGACTAATACAGCAATCTACAGTTTTGACTTATAAAGTCTTCCCTCTTAACTCCCTTTCCACTGCTCCTCTCACTTCATTCCAACATACTCCTTTGGAGATTCTGGAGACACCATCATTAAGTGATGAAACTCCACTGAGCAACAGAATAGGCCTAGGCTCAGGGGTGGAGGACACCTTGCCTTGGCCCTAGTGCATCCCTTCTTTTGATAGTATCAAGAAGGAGCTAAGCCTCTCCTGTTTCTCCACAACACCAACAGATTATGGAGGCAGCGAGAGGCAGAGCCGCAAGGACCAGGAGGAAAACCAGATCTGTCCCTATGATCACTAAGTAATGTGCAACATCAACAACAGAACTGTTAGTGGGGTTAGGCAGGAGGGAGATAGATATGTCGTGATAAACTCCAGGGAGGCCAAACTGAGTTCACCCTCCTTCAGTCACCCCCTCTGCCACTCAGGTGAACAGAAAGATGGTGTTTCAATTTTTGGAAGGGGGTGTGGTGTTAGTTGTCCTGGCCTGAGGCCTCTTCCAAGACCAGAAGCAGGGCACTGTTTCCTCCTCTTCCTCACTCCCCCAGGTGCCTAACTTCGCCAACCACTGAGCGTCTGAAAGCATCTGGTCTCTGCCAGGTTCTCCAATGGAGAGGACCAGAGCTGGGTCAGGTGGGAGATTCCCTCCCCTTAGATGGTTTTGCTCCCCATTCTGAGAACCCAACGCTGCCCAGGCTGAGCAGCCATACCTTCTGAAAGACACAGGAAGACCTCCAGGCGTGAAATAATTTCCCCTCCCAAAGGCCCTTTTAGGGAAAACATATTTCAAGAAAGTCTCCAGAATCACTCACCTTTGCAATAAAGTTCCCCATCTTTGTCAGTGACATTTGTGGACTCCAGACTCTTCCCACAGATGGCACAGCGGAAACAGGTCTTATGCCAAGGCTGAGGGGCACAGAAAAGTTGCATATTTAGTGAGGTAGGCAACACATTCTGTTTCCATTTCAAGTCCCTGACTAGCAGCATCCAGAGGAGTGACACATCTTAACCATTTGCTTACCTAATGGGCCCCCATAATTTCTCCAGGGGTTTGGAGAAAATGAGATGCTGTGGCCTTAGCCAGCACTTCTCAGAAGCCTGTAAATGGATTTGTCATGGTGATTTGCATATGTTTTCCTTCAGAATAGACTAAACAGAAAAGGGCTTCCTCAGGCCAAAAAGATCCAAGGAACGGAACTGGTCAGAGAAGGACTTGGGCGGGGGCACTCGGTGATGTTTATGTTGGATATAAAGTTAAAGAAGGAAAAAAATAAATCAGGCAATTGTCCAGGGAATTCAACCTTGTTTTAACCCTCTGGTTTAATTCCTCTGTGTAATTCTGATGGCAGAGTTGCATAATTTAGATGTTCTAGATCTCCATCCTCCTGCACATCTGCATGTCTACCAGGTACAGCCCAGGGCTTCTCCTATGTCTTCAAATGGCCAGTCTTAGGGTGGAGACTCCCCTTGTGTTTGAAGTTAGATGCTCTCCACGGCCCTTCCTCCCACCATGTGGTATAAACAGAATTTTTCTCTTTCCTTGGGTCTGACTCCTTTGGTGAGTACCCAGGCTTTGGGCCTGAAACTGGAACTTGCAGAGCACGTATGCATGAGTGTCTCAGACATCTGATGACTTTCCTGAGAGCCAGGAGGTTTGTAAGTGAGGATGCTTCTCACTGCTGTGAGGTGTCTGCTATATCCATTGGTTGTGATGGCAGCAACAGGTTGAGTTAGGCAGTGGTGGGTGGGTCTGGGGATGACATCTTTTGCGGGGATTATTGACACTGGACGGTAGGGGGGCTTTTGCTTTGTATCCCAGAACTTTCAGTTAGGTGCCTTCCATCTAGTAGAATAATGCTTGCTACATCAAACTGTACCAGTTCCAGCTTTCAAGGGGCAATGCTAGATGACAGATAGCCCCAGCCAGGGAAAGTGGCTGAGGATGAGTGGTTTGTAAAGTGGTTATGGGAGCTAGAGAGAATGACAGCTGCTTGCAGTTCCCAAGTTTTCTCTCATTCCTCCTGAATGGCCTGGTGGAGATAAGCAAATTCTGTCTGGCTCGTACAGAAGCTCTTACCTTGCCACCTCCCATAACCTTCTCAGCAGCATAGACTGACTTGCCACATCGAGGGCACTTCTCGGATTCTCCAAACTTCGCAGTGAACTTGGAAGGGTTGCTGGTGGTAGCTGAGCGTGCCGGCTTTGGGGACCTGTTGGAAATAGACAAATGTAATGTAGATTTCCCTTGGCAAACAGTACAAGAGCTGTGTGGCCTGGAGTAAGTGACCTCACTTCTCTGTGCCTTGGACTCCTCATCTGGAAAATGGGGATAATTGTGGTGTCTTCCTCACAGCGTTGTTGAGACGGTTAAATGAGGTGACATGCGTAAAGCACTTTGAACAGTGCTGGCCTGGCATGCAGTAAGGGCTAATAAATGTTAGCTAAGGCCGGGCACAGTGGCTCACACCTGTAATCCCAGCACTTTGGGAGGCCGAGGGGGACAGATCACGAGGTCAGGAGATTGAGACCATCCTGGCTAACATGTTGAAACCCCATCTCTACTAAAAACATGAAAAGTTAGCCGGGCGTGGTGGTGGGCACCTGTAGTCCCAGCTACTCAGGAGGCTGGGGCAGGAGAATGGCGTGAACCCGGGAGGTGGAGCTTGCAGTGAGCCAAGATCACGCCACTGCACTGCAGCCTCGGTGACAGAGCGAGACTCCGTCTCAAAAAAAAAAAAAAAGTTAGCTAAAATGGGTTTAGAGCTTAGAGCTTTCCTTTTTGTTGTAAAGCACTTGGCAAATGTCCTAGTTATGTTAGCTTGTGTTATTGTTGTTGTTGTGTTGTTATTACTACTATGCTTATGTTTTTCTGGACCATTTGCAAGGCCACTTGCTTCCTTTCTAAAGAGAGTTGTGAAAATTACAGAGCAAGACAGGATCTTGACAGTGGGTGCTAATCAGTTCCTGAAGAACCACAGTCCATGAGCTGATGCACTCCTTATCATAAGCGAGGCTGTCGTCCTGCCTCCAAGGGTCACCTGTCCCAGGAGAACAATGTCCCAAATAGAGGCCTAATAATAGCCTCTCATGTGTTCGTATCTTTTGGTGTTTGCTTGTATATTATATCAATTGAGCTGTACCACAACCCTATAAAGTAGGCAGGGTTGGTTGGAGGAGATTGAGGATCAGAGGGTGACTGCCCAAGGCCAGGCAGCTCATGACTGATGGAACTAGCAGGAAATCCTAGGTCTTCAGACCTTGTTACTCTTTGCGCAGCATCACTAGGAAGCCCTAATATTGAAAAGTGAACTTCAGTTAAGGCGAGGCAGAGAATGCAGTTGGTATCATATTTTCTTCCTTAACAAGAGTCTCGGCCGGGCGCGGTGGCTCAAGCCTGTAATCCCAGCACTTTGGGAGGCCGAGACGGGCGGATCACGAGGTCAGGAGATCGAGACCATCCTGGCGAACACGGTGAAACCCCGTCTCTACTAAAAAATACAAAAAACTAGCCGGGCGAGGTGGCGGGCGCCTGTGGTCCCAGCTACTCGGGAGGCTGAGGCAGGAGAATGGCGTAAGCCCGGGAGGCGGAGCTTGCAGTGAGCCGAGATTGTGCCACTGCACTCCAGCCTGGGCGACAGAGCGAGACTCCGTCTCAAAAAAAAAAAAAAAAAAAGAGTCTCCATTTGAGATTGAGTAATAAGAAAAATTAACAAAAGAAGCCTTCTCTCTATGATGACTAATCACACATCTCTCCACTTTTCCAGGCCCTCCTGTGGCTTCCTGTCTTTTGAAGGGATCAGCTGATTCCTCAGACGGCCTAAGTGCTCTCTGGGGGAGGCCCTCCATGGGACACTTCCTTGGTTGGGCTGGGCCTTTCTGGTCAATCCCAGTGCAGAGCAGAGCCTGGAGGTCAGCTGGCCAGACGGTATTGTCAGGCCAGTGGCCATCAAAATTTCCTCAATTCTGGGCTGGAGGTCAGTGTGATTATCAAGAAAGTGGACCCAGGGGACCAGACTGGTGGATGGAGGTGACCAGAGTGATGCCCCAGCTTCCCTAGGATAATGTGGTGGGAACTCTAGCACTGTACTGGCAACAGGCAGCCAGGGAACCAATCATGATTGATTGTTTACTCTGAGGCACAGCCCATCCCTGCAGACACACTCCTCCTGCCATGTGGGCATTTGTCATCTTACAATCCAAGGGAAGAAATCTTTTCGTGACAGGCACACAAAGAATGGCCATTGCTTCCCTGCCATATTTATATGATTTACACAGAAACTCTCAAAGGGGAAGAAAGGAGACTCCATGCAGTTTTGCAAAGGTCAAACAATGGAACATCTGTACATCCTGGGTTTTCTCTTGACATGCAAACCAAGAGCCATGGTGTAAAAGTAATTGCCCTTTAGAAAGGCAGATAATTTAAAGAGAATCTTTGGAGAGATGACACATTATTCGAACTTGGTCAGACTGAGTATTCCTATTGTTGGCAAGTCAACAATAGAGTCCATTCTCCCACTTCCAGAAAACGTTGCTATGGGAACGAAATGAACTGTCCTGATAATTGGAGACTTTAACAGGCAAGGGGGAGCAGGGCAGTAACTCACTGTTGGAACTGCAGGCCGAGATGCTCGCCCGTGTCCGTGCTGAGACAGCCAGCGCCTTGTCCATACCCGATCCCTTTGGGGCCATATCTGCGCCCATAGCACACTTTACAGTAGATCTCCGACTCATGAGCCGCGACTGTCGTGCTGTCAAGAGCCTTCCTGCAGGCCACTGCCAGGAAAAGGAAGGGTCATGGGATTGGAGTTGAAATCCTTCTCCCCTTCCTTGCACTCCCAATGCCATGCTCGGGGCCACAGACCCAGCACGAGGGGCCCCTGAGCCAAGAATACAATGTTGATTCCGACTGGAGCATCTGTCCTGAGTTGTACACTCCAAGACAGTCCCAATCTCACAGATGACGAAATTGGGTTCAACGGTTCCCAGCTGGAAAAGGGTGGAAGCTAGCATTAGAACGAGATATATAGTCTCAGACCTGCTAAGGACTGCATCCCTGAACCTTCCTAAATGACATCAGGGAAGTGTGTGTGTGTGTGTGTGTGTGTGTGTGCGCGTGCACGCGTGTTGGCAGTGGGTAGGTTAAGGTAGGAGAGAAACTTATTTTTTTCTTAATCATAAAAGAATCGGGATTGAGCATTTTCTATACTTACCATGGCCTTTGAAGGACACTGTGATATTCAAGCAGACAATTGCCATTGAGGCTAATTTTGGTCAAATTCTGGAAGCAGAGGAGGTGGGGAAGGGGATAGACTTGCCTTGTTAACTCCTTAGGCTTCTATTGGCTCAAGCTCCTGGTTACTGTATGTTACCTAATGTAAAGTATCCTCAAATATAAGGCAATCACGCCCTCATTTTTCCAAAGAGAGGATTTATAGAAAGATTTATTTTGCAAATTTAAAAAGAAACTTTTAAAAATATAAATAAAAATGTCAAATATCTACTTATAATTTTAATTTAGTAATATAAATCAACAATATATTGATTTGGAAATGTTACTTTTTTCTAATCTCACATAAATTTGGGGAATAATTGTCTTCAGTTCTGTCTTTGCATTTTCAACATCAGCATCTCCCTCACCACCAGAATCATTTCTGGGGGCAGCTGGCCCAGCTTTTCTGAGCAGCTCACCTTCACTTCTGTCCGTACATTTTAAGAGGCAGCCCTGTTTTATACCTGAGTAGGAGGTTGTCACCTAGAAATTGCATCTCAACAAGAAGGACCTATTAGCATAGCATTAGGGCAGATTTTTAAAAAGATATAGGATTTCCACCATGTAATGACTTGCTGTATTGCTTTGCAACAATGATTCTTAAAGGTTGTTTATAGTGATGCTCAGTGCTTATAATAGTGAGATAATATCCCAGGAATAATAATATGCAGCATTAAATGTATTTGCCTTTAAAAAAAAAAAACCAGTTCCATCAAATGATCCCTATAAGCAATCCAGCATTGAATGAGGTTATTTCAGGCTAATATCCCTTCTTCAAATGATATTTTCTTTAAAAAAAAATAAAGTAATTGAATATGGGAGTGGAGGAAGAAGATAAGGTTGTAGATGAGGTAGGATTAGCCAGGGGCTGATGAGTGTGGGGTAAGGGAGTTTATTCTGGTACTTTATTAGACTATTCTGTCAACATTGTAAGTGTTAAAAAATCTGTACCAAAAAAAGTTTAAATCAGCAAATAAAATAATTGGAAGAATGTCTTACAGCAGGAGAGACTTTATAAGGCTTTAAACACAAGGCATATCTTTTTTATGAAGATGAATTTGCGGGAGAATGTCTTATATTGAGACATAGAAGGCATATACTTGTCTCTACCCTTCTTGTTACTGTCAGTTACCATCCTCCACAATAACTGCTTACATATTTGCTGATGGTCTAGACTCTGAGTTCCTTGAGGGCAAGCCTGTTTTGTCTTAATATTCCCAGAATTTAGCACAAGGTCTGGGCCAGAGTTAGTCCTCTGTAAACATTTATTGAGTACATGAATGAATGAATGAATGAATGAATGCATGTGTCAGTGTAAATCAGTGAGTTGTTCACAATTATACAATAGTAAGTTACAGAGCCACAGCTTACCTCAGCTCTTTTGACTCCTAGTCCAGTGCTCATTCCCATCACTCCAAGACTGCCTATACCCTACCGTGCCCTGGCCAATTCTGTAGCCACTCCCTGGCTTCTGATGAGCTTTTGTGAACAGACAAAGGAGAACCATGCTGTCCAATGCTGTGGCCACAGCCACATGCTGTGCTATAAGCACAAAATGCACATCAGATTTCGAACACTTAGTACAAATGCAAAAATCATGTAAAATATCCCACTGATCATTTGTATATTGAAGTATACATTGAAAGTGCAATGTTTTGGATATATTGAGTAAAATAAAATGTTTTAAGCTTAATTTCGTCTGTTTATTTGTACTATTTTTAAACTATGGTTACTAGAACATTGAAATTTACATATGTTGCTTGCACTATATTTATTTCTTTTGGACAGCAAACTCACTTTCTAGATTTCATAATTAGTCTAGAGATTTAATTGTGAAGATTTATCTAGAAGTCAGGGGAACACTGGCCTGGGCACAATGTAAGGTAGACCCTGCGTCTCTGAACACCATTTCCAGCAGCTGCAGAGTTGCCTGCAGACAGGCGATTATCTTGTGGTAATAAAATAGAAAAGTGTGCTCCTCTCTGGGGCTCTTCTATCCATCATTCCTGAACTGTATGCTGCTCCAATCCTCATCCCATCAACGAGTTCTCAGGAAATATGAAAGGGTTAAAAGGGATGTACCAAAAAAATGCTCAAATCTCTTCTACTATGACTCCTTTGAATAAAGCATCTTCCTGCTACCTGGGAAAGACAAGACACCCCCTACTATGGAAAGCTTCCCTACAATTTCCTGTTCCCACTCAGTTACCAAAGTTGATCAAAGGAGAATACAGGCCTAGAAGGCTGGATTTCCAGATCAAGACCCCCCAGTTTTCTCCTTGTAACAACCTGTGCAGTAGGTATAATCATCTTTGCTTTACAAATGGAGAAATTGAGGCTCACCATGGTGAAATGACCTGCCCAAAATCTCAGTGAGTACGTGGCAGAGTCCAGACTCAAACCTGAGTCCCTTTTACTCTAATTCTAGAATTCTTTCTAATATTCCTAATCCTATTTTTTAAAGAATGCTAGCTCTCTTCGGACAAAAGCTCCAACAGATGGAGTCCAGCCCTTGGAGTTCTTTTTAATTGCATGGATGCCTTGCAGCTACCGGGCTGAAGCTTGGGGGTGCTGGTGTGGCAGTGGGGACTATTTGGGGAGGGGGCTTGGCAAATATCCAGCAGAGCTAGCCCTTAAGCCAGACCTCCTGGAGGGAAGCAGAGAAGGTAAGTGGCCATTTCAAAACCAAGGCCAATTTTGTCCCAAACAGGACTAGGTGCCAGGAAACAGTGTAGAATGCAGTCACGTCAAAGAGCACTGGACGTGGAGTCTAAAGGCAGAGGTGCATGTATAAGGCTCTACCGCAGATGCATATGACCTGGGCTTAGATGTGAGAAATGACTTGTGCAAAGTCACATGAGTCAGGCCAGACTCCCAGAGGACCACAAGGTCTCAAGGTTCTCCCCATTTTTGACATTTGTGAGTCAGTTGTCTAGCGGGTAATGGTCAGGATTCTTTTCATGTAGTTACTGGTGCCCAGGCCCTGAAATGCTTCCCTCTCTGACTCTTACATACAGAGTTGGCATGTGTTGCCCCCCTGCCTGACATAGGTTCTCTCTCAGGCAAGACCAGTCACAGCCGGCTTCAGTCACAGCTGACCAGAAGGGGCAACATAGACAGCCAAATCCATCCTGGCTCTAGATAAGTGCTGACTTCCTTTCTCTGCCAAGTCACATGTTGTCAATGTCGCCATGGGGTCAAAGTTTTCCCTACAGAGAGCAGTGACAGGCTAGTTTGTTCTGACTTTGGGCTACGGGAAAATGAATGGCCTCTGGGCTGGGCAAGTAGTCGAAGCAAGGGTGTTCAGGAGAGCACCATCTTTTCTTGGTGGGGCCCAAGAGTTAAATTTCTAACCAGTTCCAAGGTGATGCTGATGCTGCTGGTCCCGGGACCACACTGTGAGAACTACTCACATACAGTGTTTGTGATTCAATGTGAACTTTGTGATGCTGTCCGGATGCTGAGGGGCCCCCAGGATGTCCACCCAACTCACTGCAGTGGAAACACGTCTTGTGGAAACTCCTTCCATTGCACTGGATTTCTTCTGCATGGTAGACAGTCTTTTCACAGGCTCCACATTTTGCGCCTCCGCCCCAGTTTGGCATCTTGAAGACTATCTGGTCAAGGTCAAGTCTAAGGGGACATAAAGCAAATACCCTACATTGAAGTGGCCCCAGGAGTGAACCAATCTCTAATAGTGCAGTGGTCTGAAGACCAGGATCCAGCCCAATTTTTTTTTAGTGTTTCATTTATTCATTCATTTAGCAAACAGCTACTGTGTACTAGTCATTCAATAAGCTCAGACACTTAAATGGCTTTGGGTAATCACTTTACTACTTGGGAACTCAGTTTCTTCTCCTGTTAAATTTCAATAACATCTATTCCTATGTATTTCACAGGGCTCTTGGAAGGAATGAATAGGCTGATTTCATGCACATAAAAGTATATACAAATATTGTTTGGTTTTTTTTTCATCTCAAGTTTAAAAAATTATCCCATCAGAACTGGGAATCATCTATGAAGATGGTATTTTCTTGTCTAGCTAAGAGCTTTTCAAATCACCTTAGACCTTGCTAAATACAGATTCTGGTTTGGTAGATCTGGGGAGAGGCAGGAAATTCTGCATTTCTAACAGACTCTAGGCAATATTCATGCTACTGGCAGTGGACTACATTTTGGGTGTCAAATTCTTAGCCTATCTTGCTGAGAGAAAGGTATATTAATAATATATAAAACCTCCTATTCAGAGTTATTCCTCATATCCATACATTCCTTTTTAAGAATATAATCGCCTAGGCTCGCAGTGCCTCACGCCTATAATCCCAGCACTTTGGGAGACCAAGGCAGGCGGATCACCTAAGGTCAGGAGTTCCAGACCAGCCTCAACATGGAGAAACCCCATCTCTACTAAAAATACAAAATTAGCCGGGCGTGGTGGTACATGCCTGTAATCCCAGCTACTCGGGAGGCTAAGACAGGAGAATTGCTTGAACCTGGGAGGCGGAGGTTGCAGTCAGCCAAGATGGCGCATTGCACTCCAGCCTGGGCAACAAGAGTGAAACTCTGTCTTAAAAAAAAAAAAAAAAAAGAATATAATTGCCCAGGCTATAAGATACATTGGCACTACACTAGGTCAGTAGTTGGAAACCTGCTTTCTGCTTTCAGGGGTACCCTCCACCTGCTGAGCATATCAGGATGAACTATATAGCTTAACTTTATACCTGTTTTCTCACCTATACAGTTATTCCTTTCCTTGCTGCTTCAGTGTCCTTTAGAAAATCAAATGGCATGATGTGCAGGAAGGTCCCACAGAGTTCACAGTGCTCAACAGGAGCAAGACCATGGTGCTGACCTGTCCTCTTGCATTCTTGGAGACATTCAGCTATAAGGAGCTGCTGATAGCCACAGCCGCAGGACTGTCATTGTCTCCTCACCGCAGAATTACATTGAAGAGATATTAACCAAAGAAAACTATTTAAAAAAATAATTGTCCTCTGTATTTTTAGTAGAGATGGGGTTTCGCCATGTTGGCCAGGCTGGTCTCAAACTCGTGACCTCAAGTAATCCACCCGCCTCGGCCTTCCAAAGGGCTGGAATTATAGGCGTGAGCCACCGTGCCCAGCCTAAACAAAAATTTTTAGCCAGGTGTGCTGGTGTGCACCTGTAATCCCAGCTGCTCGAGAGGCTGAGGCAAGAGAATCGCTTGAACCCAGGAGGTGGAGGTTGCAGGGAGCCGAGATTGTGCCACTGTACTCCAGCCTGGGCAACAGAGCGAGACTCCATCTCAAAAAATAAATATATAAAATAGTAATAATAATTGTCCTCATCTGCACATGTTTTTAGTATGAATCCAAGTTTTCAGTTTCCTCAAAGCAGAACTAAAATAAGTCATTGATGTTAAATGAAATTTCTGAAATTCAGCTGCCCAGGGGAGCTGAATTTTCACTGGAATCCTCTGGTTTCTAAGAAGCCTGGTGTGTCAAGTCACGGAGCACTATCTAGCCATTCTGAGTGGCTGCTTCTGACCTTCACTTTCCCTTCTGGGAAGCCAGTCACCTTCTTATAATAGTTGGCGATTAACACTAAGCCCTCCTGGGTCAACTGGTCCGGATTGTATCTCACAGTCTCATAACAAAGGCAGTTTTTTGCTAAGAAACAGAAAGTAAATAGCAAACAGACCGCTGAACCTGATACTAGGTCTAGAAGGAATGCTTCTGTCTAAATATTCCCCCAAAGAGCTTTTCCTGCTTAGAAAAACTGTGAGGTTAGCCAGGAACATCCTATCCTTCCTCTCACAGAAGTAGGATCTTCTGCTAATTCAGTAAAATTTTAGAAAAGAACTTTAAAAAAGGAAACATTGTGCTGGGCATGGTGGCTCACGCTTATAATCCCAGGACTTTGGGAGGCCAAGGCAGGAGGATCACTAGCCCAGGAGTTTGAGACCAGCCTGGGCAACATAGTGAGGCCCCTGTCTCTTCTCCCCCAAAAAATTACCCTGGTGTGGTGGCATGGTCCTATAATCAATCCTAGCTACTCAGGAGGTTGAGGCAGGAGAATTGCTTGAGCGCAGGAGTTCCAGGCTTCAGCGAGCTATGATCACACCACTCTACTTCAGCCTAAGTGACAGAGTGAGGCCCTGCCTCTAAAATAAATAAATAAGAATTTCTTTAAAAATGGAAGCATGTAGTTTTTCTGTTTCTATAGTTCAGGTTGTTTAGGAAACTAGAAAGAGTAATGGATTTTGAGTTGAAAGGTTTAGAATTAAAACTCACGTTCATTCGTTCATTCATTCATTCACCCTGCATTTACTACCTGCCTATCATGTGTCAAGCACTGCACTAGGTACTCAGTGACAAAAGGGGGAAAACTTATAAAAATGAGTAGTTTGTGACCCCTGGCATTAAGAAGCCCATGTTGTGTGTGAAAAATAGACAAGATTCAGAATGCTGTGTACCAGAGAAGAGTCTTGTGAGACATGCTACAGAAACTCAAATGAGGGAGTGGCTCCCCACATTTAGACTGGGGATGAAGGCAGTGAACTGTTGGAGGGTCACAGAAGAGATCACATTCAAATGGGGTTTTGAAGGGTGAATAGGAGTTCACCAGATACAGAAAAGTGGGAAGGAATAATGCTAATGAAATCATGCAGAAAAAAGAGCAAGCAGAAAAGCATAGAGGTCTAAATAGCCTCTAAAAGAGCCCAGATTTGTTTATTTCGGACTCCATTTAAACTATAGACTTTCAGGGCTGGAATAGATTTTTAAGATTGCCGGACCCTCTCATTTATAACCAAAGTGTATTTCAAAAGTAAGCATTTAGGGATATTTTTCTTAGCCAACTTCTTTTTATACAATCCATTCTTCTCTAATTAAAGGTGATACATTTTCTAGAAAAGAATAGACTCACATAATTTTGCTCATGTTCATTTTGATCCTGAGTTTCAGCGTGATATAAAATAGAGGAGAAATGTAATAAATTTCCTCCAGGAATATGGCAGTGACACTTGTAAAATTAATGATATAGAAATTTTCAATGAAAACAACCTTAGGTCAAATTTCTCATTTCAGATTTGCAGTGGAGATTTCATTGGCATGTCTTGCAAGTGAATAGGAGACAGAGATACCTCTTGGGGGATAAAAATACATATATAACTGGGCGCGCGTGCGTGTGTGTGTGTGTATTCATTGCCTTGGCATACTTTTCAAAATGAGAATAAGATTACAGATAATACATCCTTCACAAACGAATGTATCCTAGCACTGGTTGTGTTTAAGTGATCATAAATATCTGACATACATGTATCATCAGAACTTGAAATTTAAAATAGAAATCTGTAAGTATTCTATTAATGATGCTCAGTTCCATTTCTGAAGACGGGAATGTAACCATGGAGGCTAAACAGAAGATGTCTCACAGGTCAAAAAGCAGAGGATATTTTAAAGTATCCTGAATCCAGGCCAGGCGCGGTGGCTCGCGTCTATAATCCCAAGACTTTGGGAGGCTGAAGCGGGTGGATCACAAGGTCAAGAGATCTAGAACATCCTGGCCAACATGGTGAAACCCCATCTCTACTAAAAATACAAAAATCAGCTGGGCGTGGTGGCACGCACCTGTAGTCCCAGCTTCTCGGGAGGCTGACGCAGGAGAATCACTTGAACCCGGGAGGTGGAAGTTGCAGTGAGCTGAGATTGTGGCACTGCACTCCAGCCTGGTGACAGAGTGAAACTCCGTCAAAAAAAAAAAAAAAAAAAAAAAAAAAAAGGCATTCCAGAGACATGGATTCTAATCTCGACCTTGAACTCAGGTAAAAAATGTTGATAATAGTATCTCCTGGACAGGACCATTGTGAAGGTCATGGGCATATGATGGAATTTAAAGCAGTATTGAGAAGTTATTTTTGCCCACTTCGCTTTAGGTTACTCAAATGGCACCGATGTGCTAATTAAGGCGCTGCGATCTGAAATCCCAGTTAGGTCCTGGCTTATGAACATAACCTTTTCAGCTTCCCACATTGCTTTGGAATTCTTGTGTCCCAACACTGCCCTAGACAGTCCCAGAATGTGAGTTTACCCTGGCCAGGTACCAAGGGATGGGCCATTTGTTTACCAGCGTTGCCTGGTACTGGCAAGGGTCATTGAAGGTGGGATACCAATTATAGGCTTGCCCGTCACTCAGCCCTGTTTGTCACCTGGGTCACAATCTCCATCACGCCACCTGGCATGACTCTCCGGGCCAGTCCCTGAGATGACTATGTTGTCACTGACAAATTGTGGGTCAAGATTGAAATGGTGGACAGTCTGGAATTTGCAAGGATGAGAGAGAATGGACAGCCCTGTGACATCAACTTGGAAGAGGCTGGACTCCAGATTTGGATACTCAGATCCCAGTGAGAGATTACCTTGTGCCCACTTTTAAACTAAGGTTTAACCAATACCATACGAGAGATTTTACTAGGAATATGCTTCAGTGGGGCAGTGGGAGAAGCACTGGATCAGGTGCCAGAGGCTGGAGTTCTAGTTCCATTTTGCCTCTTCGAAGCTGTGTGATCTGGGAAAAACCATTCAATCTCTCTGAACTTCAGTGTCCTCACTAGAATGGGGACAATAGTCCTTTTTATTTCACTATTGCTGGGAGGACCGTATTAGTTCAAGTACTGTCAAATCATTCTGTAAATTGTAGAGTAATATAAAATGTAAGAGTCAATTAGGTTCTGCCACAACCTTAAGTTGTCATTCATCAATCTGAAATTTCAAAGGAATAACTGAGCTGTGTATCTTGGGCACATTATTCCTAATCCAACTATTTCTCCCTTCCTCCCCACCTTCTTCCCTCCCTCCATCCCCCCCCCTTCTTTTCTTCCTTCCTTCCTTCATTCCTTCCTTCCTTCCTTCCTTCCTTCCTGTTTCCTTTCCCTCCCTCCCTTCCTCTCTCCCTCTCTTTCTCTCCCTCTTTTCCTCTTTCTTTCTCCCTTCTTTCCTTCCTTCCTTCCTTCCTTCCTTCCTTCCTTCCTTCCTTTCTCCCCCTCTCTCTCTCTCTCTCTCTCTCTCTTTCTTCTTTCACTACCAATTGCAAAACTGAACAATGATGAGTTAGGGCAAAAGTGGTGGGTACATAAAATGAGCACCCAGGAGGGAACTTTAGGCCATGACTTTGGGCAGAGACCTCAAGCCACAGTGCCACAATGCCACCATTTTCAGCTCAGTGCTGGCTCAGTTGGTCATCCTACTAGATGCTTGATTTCATGCAGTGAGTTAAATTGTCTACACTTGCTGAAGCAAAGATTTTGGATCATAGGAACACATATATGGAATCTAAGTAATATTAATAGTCATTTCTAACTGTGTTATTGAATCTAACATGCCTGGAGCGCTGCCCTTGGGTATCGTTTAATCTTCACAACAACCTTCAAGGTAGGTACTATTATAACATTTACTTTACAGATGAGGAAATGGAGGCTTTGGGAAATTACATTAGTTCAAGTTCTTGGGACTGATATGTGTCACATGAGTAGATTGGAACTTACGTTTCTCTGACTCCAAAACCGTGTTCTTACATTAATATTAGTTACTATTTATCATTTACTATTTGTCAGTTGCTTTACATATATTATATTTTAATACTTACAACAGCTGCCCAGAGCAAATTTTATTTCCATTTTTGTGGATAAGAGAACTGAACAGAGAGCTTAAGTAGCTTTTCTAAGATCACACAGCTAGTAACTAGAAGAGCTGCCATTCAACTCCCAGTTAAGCTGGTTCTGTATCTCATGCTCCTGTTTATAACACTGGAGAGAGGACAAGGGTCAGCACCTCCACTACCTAGACTTCCCAGCTGATGGGAATTGAGATGTGATGGATCCATTGTCTCTCCACGGGACACGGAGGATACTCAAGGGTGGGACTAACAGGGAAACTGAATTCATTCACTGGAATCAATGACTTTCTGAGTTACGGCTGTTCAACATGGAAAGGGCTTCCTTGGAACTGGAGAGTTCTCCCATGCTATCGATTTTCAGCGCAGGTGGGGACGGACATCCAAGTGGCTGCTATACAGTAAAGCCCCTTCAAGGGTCCTTCAAGCCCTGAGACAGATTTAAGGATCTGAAAAGTGACTGAAACCTCACCTTGCAGAAAAGCTGCCCAATGGGGTGCCCTCTCAAACCCTCTCCTTTATTCACTCTTAATTTGGGTAAGAAAGATGACATAGCCATAGTGAAATAGCATGGGCCTTGGAAGAACCAAGCTTAAATTCAGAAACACTAACTGTTGAACGTTGGGCAAGTTGGTCAAATTCTCTGACCCAGTGTCCTCAACGCATGTCCTCATGTAAAGACAATATGAGAAAGCTTGTCTGGGAAGGTTGTTTTCAGGTTAAAGAAGATAATAATGGCTGAGACACTATATAGAATTACTTAATACCTAGCAGGAATTGAATAATTGTAGTTACTTGCATCATGACTGTTATTGTTGTTATTACTCTATCTCCAGTTTTCAAGTCCGTTCTGTTAGAATAAACAACTCACTCCCTGCTTGTTCTCCATGGCTCTTCTAGTTCAGACTGTGAATCAGGTTTGTTTTTCAGCCTTCGGAGTGTGCCATGACCCGGGACAGGTGTGCCCAGGTCAGGGTGAGAGTCGGCCAGCCCCCTTGCATTGTTGGATTGGGTTGGAGGCAGCATGCCCAGCCAGGAGCCCTGTGGCCCAGGGAAGCTCATGCCCTTCAGTTCTCGGTGTAGGACATTCAAGGTCAGTGGCTGCTTCCTCCTGAGCTTCTGAACCCAGATATATGACGTCCTCCAGCCAGAGGCCCTTTTACAGAGCCCAGGAAGCACAGGTTGCTCATTGCCAGCATGGAAATAAATCCAACTGTTGGCTCTCACCCCCTTTTAAACTCAGACATGGTAGACACACATTAAATGAAGGCTGTAGAACATGGGCATCTTACACCTTTTCTGAAATTACATCTGAAGTGTGGCCAACTTTTACTCCCCAAAACTCACTCTTTGTCCTATTTTGACCTCCACAATTTATTTTTAAAGATCACATCATATCCCAGTTTACCTCCTGGCTCTGCCGCTTTCTCAGCCACGTGATGCTGGGCAATTCCTACGCTTTCTTGAACTTGAGTTTCTTCCTCTGAAAAATGAGTTTTGCAGAACTTTTTGTGACCCCTAAGTAAGGCAGTACTTGTTCCACACCTGCCCAGGGCTAGAAACAACCATCAGCTCATGATCAACCCTTTCCCACCGTAAAGCTCAGAAAAGGCTCCATCCTCCATGCCCTTCAAGATCATTACTGTCTCCCTTCCTGCCATTCTTCAATGGGATGAATAACTGCAGTTTTTCACATTTGCAGGCATCATATTTCTCTTTGACCATGAAGCCCAACCCTCTATACAGTATTTATTCACAGATATCTGAACAGCACATTTGTAACTGGAAATCTGCCTGCCTCGGGACTTATATTTCCTGTGTATTATATTCCTAGCTCTGGGTCTTTCCTCTTGTAAAACAAATTAATTATCTTCTAAGTCCTGGTCAGCTTCTTACCCACTCTGACCTCTGGACTTTTATCAGCACGCTTGTACTTAGCAGGAAACCCTCCCAAAACCCATTGGGTTTGGCTGTATGCCTTTTCTCAACGGCCTCACATAATTGTACGGTTATATTAAACTTCACAAAAGTACTTTCCTGTACTTTATCTCATTCAATTCTTACACATTCCTTTGATAGAGATAGCCTATCCTTAATTTTATTGTTCAGAAAATGGAAACTCAGAGAAGTTAAGTGATATTCAGAGCTATAATTTGAACTGGCTCTATAACCAATTATCTTTATTTTCTTCTTGAAGTTCCCAGGATTTCTGAGTTTGTATTCTATCAAGATTCTGTCTCCACTTCCTCCAAGGGGATTTTGGCTATTTGCTGGCTGAATGCTGCTGCGGCTCCCTCTTCCTTCCCTCCTCTCTTCCTCCCTTCTGCCCTCCCTCCTTCTCTCTTTCCTTCCCTCCTTCTCTCCTTCCCTCCCTCTCTTCCTTGCCCCCTGCCCTGTGTCTCTTCTCTCTGATGGATGACATATGTGTCTGGGCTGCAGAGCACCTGTCTGCCTGAACCCCAGGGACTCAGCTACCTCCTGCCCAATAGCCTGGGCTCATTGCCACCGACCACAAACGACCGAGTTGTTCAGAAAGGGACCAAAGCCAAGTTAGAAGACGCCCTCACATTTTCTGGGTTGTAAAGCAGTTCTACATGCATTGTGATGAATTGGATGTACCCAGCATTGAGATTCAATCCCAGATATAAACTGAGGACACAGGCCATCCCCAATTCCCCACTCTTCTTGCTGTTTATGTTCACCCTTCCCTGCATAGAGCTGCCTCTACCTCCCTCCAGCCCTGACATAGGAGATGATCCATACATGCTTATTAAATTACATTGAATTGTATAGCAGAGACAAGGTTCCTCAGACCAGTAACTCAAGTCCTCCTTCTTGGAGGAGTCACCACCTTGGTTAAGGAACAGGGCAGAAATTAGAGGCAGCAGCTTGGAGCTTTCAGCAGCATTTCCACTCAGACCATTGCTTAATACCACTTCTTATTCTCAGTCACACCTATGTCTGTCATTCACTGGGGTATTTTAAAAACTCCTTGACTAAAACCTAGAGGAAACAGTGGGAATCCTGACCACTGGCTGAACTATCCCTGCCATTTAATAGAGCTTTTAATATATTTCAACATAGCAATGTCTTTTTGGGGTCCAGTTTTGATTAATTTCAAATGATTAAAAGCAAATTTGTTGCTGAACATCTTTGGGATACAAAAATCGATTTAAAATCAACAAGCCCAAAATCTCAGTCATTCACCATGACCTTTTGAATAACACAATTCCAGCTAATTTGAGCATGGGAAAGCTGTCTGATATATTGCATCTAGTAAAATCGCTTATCGCTTTGTATCTGTGCAGTACTTTACAGTTAGGAAAAACGTCGCCAATTTATATTGATCCTTGCAGAAGAGGAGACCAAGCCCCGGAGGGCAGGAACCTTCTCAAAGTCTGTCATCCACGAATTATGTGGTGGTTGTAGGACTAGAAGGTCAGCAGACTTTGCATTATTTCCTCCCGCTTTCCAGTTGTTTCAACAACGACGACAGGAAACGTAATTCCACCACATAAGTAATTTTATAATGAGAATAACCCCTTACTCATTTATCTGCCTGTGAGGTCCCTTAAGCCTCCCAAATATTAACCATCCTTGCAGGAATTTTTTACTACCTGCTAGGTCCACACCAGAGTCAAGCACAACTTGAATCTCCTTGCACAGAACCAGACAGGGTGCTGGCGCTTGAGGTGTGAGATGTGCCCTTACTCTATAGGACCCTTTGCAGTCCAAACCAGCCACAGAACCAACCCACCTCCAGCCCGAATGTCTATCTCGCTCCACTCACCTGCCTGTGTGGTTTCCGTTCAGCTCAACTGAGTCTGAGGGGCTCTTGTCCTCTTTAAATATATGAAGGCTGTCACCAGCCTTGGCCTGCTGGGGGAAGGGCAGGAGGGAGGCCGAGGGAGAGGGTGAATGAGACGTGAGTAACACAACTGCTATCAGAGGCTGAAAATAGCCTGTGACCAAAGCCCTGAGTTTTGTCTCCCCCAACCCCCCAGCCAGCTGTGAGCCTCTTGGAGAACCATATCACTTGGGTTCTATTTTCACTGCCAATTGCTTATGGCACCAAGGGATCAATTTATGAAGTGTGTCATTTCTGATCAAGTGGTTGGAACAGGAACAAGAGCTAGGGGTTTAAGACTGAAAATCATTTCTCCAGGCCCCCACCCCACTGACCTTCCTGGAAATCAATGCAAGGTACCTCCAAATGAGTCATGTGCCATATCTGGGAGCCTCTGGAACTCAGAGCCACAGGTCACCACACTCGTGAAGAGAACTCAGAGCTAAAAATAAGGGTGATGGGTGTCTGAAACGATACTTAGATAATCTCTTCAAAGAAGCTTGGGGAAAAAAAGGTTGGCACATCACTTGGAACCTGTCGCTCCATCTATCCTAGGAAACGAAATTTTCTCTAAAAAGTTTTGAGTTACTTTGTTATTGTCTTTTTCTGTTTAAGAATGTGACACAGCAGTGCATATTTATCATCATCACATTATATTTATAACGTCTCGACATGTCTCTGTAGACCCATATTTTCTTTGGAGGTCTAATTTCTCTTTGCCTGGAATTCACACAGTTTAGATTTGATCAAGCACCAGGGACTGATATAAATTATAGCATTGAAAAGCTGACAAGAGGTTCAGAGATGTGAAGACCAATTCTTCATGTTATCGATGAGGAAACTGAGGCACCGAGCACCTTTCACTCGTGTTGACCCGGATGTTGAGGTAAAGTGCATGTAGAACCCAACCTGGAGGTTTATGATCCAGCCCTCACACCCGATATTAGCCCTTCAGTTACCTGCTCACAAAGCAATTGGTTGAATGACAGAATATTTCACTGTCAAGAAGGTGGTGGCAATTTCACAAAGACAGCCGTGGTATAGGCTCCTATGAGATATCCTCGGTCTGTGTTTTCACTGAATGGCATCTTCATCATAGAGACGAGGCAATCATGAGGATCTTAGAAAGTTAAAGCTACAAAGGACTTTAGAAATCATCTAGGATAGTGGCTTTTATTTGTTTGTTTGTTTCTTTGTTTAGAGAAAGGATCTCGTTCTGCCACCTAAGCTAGAGTGCAGTGGCATGATCACAGCTCACTGCAGCCTCCACATCCTGGGCTCAAGCAATCCTCCCGTCTCAGCCTCCCGAGTAGCTGGGACTATAGGCACACACCAGCACTCCTGGGTAATTTTTTTGTAGGGATGTGGTTTCACCATTTTGCCCAGGCTGGTCTCGAACTTTGGGTTCAAGTGATCTGCCTACCTCTCAACGTGCTGAGATTACAGGCTTGAGCCACTGTACCTGGCCAACCAATAGTAGCTTTAAAATTTTTTTGTGTGCGTGTTTGCATTAGAATACTTTTTTCTGTAGATAATCTTAAGAGGAACATCAGTATATAAAGCAGATAAAAGAGGAGCTTCCACTCGTAAGTGGGAGTTGAATAATGAGAACACATGGACACAGAGAGGGGAACATCACACTCCAGGGCCTGTTGTGGGGTGGGGGATGGGTGAGGGGAGGGAACTTAGAGGATGGATCAATCGGTGCAGAAACCACCATGGCACACGTATACTTATGTAACAAACCTGCACACTCTGCACGCGTATCCCGTTTTATTTTTTTAGAAGAAAAAAGGAAAAAATAAAGTTATAATTAAGCATTAAAAAATAAAAGGAGCTTCCTTGCTTGAAATGAATGGTGCACTTTCACCATCATGCCTTGCCCTCTTTGCACACTCTGAACTTGCCTTTACACACCTGCCCACAACATGATGTGTAGTTTTAGTTTTGGATTGAAATTAGTTTTGTTCATTATGGATTAGTACTTACTTAAACCGAATTATAAACTTTAGTGCTTTCTTCACTCAGTTACTGTTTTCTTGTTTTTGTTCATTTGGTTTTGCTTTTTGAGATGGAGTTTCACTCTTGTTAGGCTGGAGTGCAGTGGCACGATCTCAGCTCACTGCAACCTCTGCCTCCGGGGTTCAAGTGATTCTCCTGCCTCGGCCTCCCAAGTAGCTGGAGTTACAGGCACCCACCACCATGCCTGGCTAATTTTTGTATTTTTAGTAGAAATGGGGTTTCACCATGTTGGCCAGGCTGATCTCGAACTCCTGACCTCAGGTGATCCAACTGCCTCAGCCTCCCAATTACTATTATTTACTTTTTGTATCTTACATTTTTAATTCTGTGTGTGTGCATGTGTGTGTGAGGTAAATCATTCTCGATGAATTCATTGAGAGAGTCTGCCGTAAACTTACTGAATTATCACATAATGTAACAAATGCCATAGACAGGCTGGTTTAAACAACAGAAACTTATTTTCGCACAATTCCAGAGTCTGGAAGTTCAAGACCAAGGTGTTGGCAGGGTTGGTTTCTTCTGAATGTAGAAGGCTGTTTTCTCCCTGTATCTGCACGTGGTCTGCCTTGTGTATCTGTGTCCTAATTTCCTCTTCTTAGAAGGACACCAGTCATATTGGATTAGGACCCACCCATATGATTTCATTTTAACTTAATTACCTCTTTAAGAACCCTACCTCCAAATACCGTCCCGTTCTGAGCTACAGGGAGTTAGGACTTCAACATATGAATGTTGGAGGGACACAATTCCGCCCCTCATAGTCTTCATTTTGCTTTCACTTGAATGCTAGTTTGGTTAAATTTGGGAATCTCTATTCAAAATAATTTTCAGTCAGACTTTTGAAAAAATTCTTCAATTATTTTTAGTAACGTACACGACAGTTCTGGTGCCAGTCATATTCATGTTCCTTTATTGACTTGTTTCCTGTAGAAACGTTTAGGATCTTCTCTTGAATTTTATGACAATTTTCTGTGTTAGGGCCTTTTAAATTTTGTTTTGCTTGAAATTTAGTGGATGAGTTCAACTTGAAAACTCACTTTTCTTAGCTTTAGGAAATTTCCTTTTATTGTTTCTCTCATTAATCCCTCCCTCTATTTAATCTGTTTCCTCTTGCTGAAACTCTCATTAGAAGTTAGAATTTCTTTGTCCTTTTATGTTTATTCAAGGAGAATTCCTTAGCTCAATCTTACATGGAACTAATTTGCATTTCCTCTTCTTACAAGGACACCAGTCATATTGGATTAGGCCCGACCCATATGATTTCTTTTCAACTTAATTACCTCTTTAAGAATCCTACCTCCAAATACAGTCCCGTTTTGAGCTACTCAGTTCATCTACTGATTTTAAAATAATTACATTTATAATTTTTAAGATACCTAATTTTTTCATGTAGCCCATCCTTGCTTTATAAATGACATATCATGTTGTATCTCTCTGAGGATATCCATTATACTAACTTGGGGGAAGTCTTCTTTGTTTGCTCTACTCTACCAATTCGGTTTTCTTGGATATTTGTTCGTTTTTGTGTTGAGTTTGGTGTTTCACCTTCTTAGTGCTGGTTTTTCAACTATATTTAGGATTTTTGGTTATATGTTTACTATGTCATTTGGGACTTTCTGTTTTCCTTTTGGTGGATACCACCTCTGATTAAAGGAGCTTTCCCGCAGGGACTGTGGGGCAGGGATAGAGCCTGCTACCAGGTGTGTGCAGTGGCGGTGTGTCTCCTGTGCGGGCTCTTCCACTCCCTGTGGAAGTCACTGGTTCTGTGGGAAGTTCCCTGGAATTTCTGGCCCCTTAGTCTGGAGCCACACTGGAAAGTGAGGAAAGCTCCTAGCCCTGGACCCATCTTCTTATCCATCAACCTTGTGATAGCCCAGGGTGCCTCCCACTCTGCACATCCTCTGATTCCAAGTTTGGGATGTCCCAGGACAGCTCCTGCCTGGCCACACACTACTACACTGCCTGTGGCCAGGCCTTCTCGCTGTTAATCCACAGCTTTCTGCTTTCTCTCTGGAATTCTTCGAAGTTCCTCACTTGTTAATGGACACTTCTTTTCATGGTGTTGTTTTCAGTCTTCTCTCTAATTTATTTTCTTTTAAATCACTTTCTGGAGTTCTAGGGTCTGTTGGCAATCTCCAGCACTGTGCTGTCCAACACAGTAGCCATAACCGCACGTGGCTATTTAAGTTGAAATTATTTAAGATAAGTAGAGTGTAAAAGTCAGTTTCTCAGTCACAGAAGCCACATTCCAAATGCTTAAGAGCCACATGTGACTAGTGCCTCCACAGTGAACAGCATAGCTATAGAATCCTTCCATTGCTTGCAGAAAGGCCTCTTGGACAGCACTGCTCTAGATCTTCTGCATCTGAAAAGTGAAGAAATTCCTAAATCCCTTTTGAGATGCTATGAGGAATAGATGACAGTAAGCCCGTGTTGGGCACACAGCAGGGTGCTCAATCAGTACCAGCTGAACGCCCACTCAATGGTAAGTGAATTGGTGGTGCTGGGACTGGACCCTGCTGTTTCTGCCTCATTGTTCCCAGAATTACCATAAACGAGTGAACCATTGAGAAACAGAGGGCATGAAGGAGACCAGGCAAAAGCGCGAAGCAGGACAGTGAGCGTGACCTGAAAACACATGCCTTAAAACACTACCTTTATACCCCAAATCAGAAAAAGAGAGCTCAATTAGAAACAGTGATTTATTTAATCATCACAAAAACTTTGTCAGGAAGGCATTATTATTCTTCCCATGGTATGAATGAAGAGTGAAATAAATGCAGTCTACGAAAAATGGGCTAAATCTCTCACGCCACATAGTTAGGTCAACTGGAAGTTCATGGCTATGTTAGGACTAGAATCCACTGCTTCCTCATTCGTATTCCCTAAGATAACTAAAAATTAGTAAGTCATGGGGAAACACACATCACAAAGGTGACGAGGAAATACAAACCCAGATCTAACCCAAAACACTTCCACAGTGTGGTTCCAAAATTTGTTTGATCATGGTCCCCTCATAAAAAATTTTTGAGCAATACACACATGCACAAACACACACAGGTTTCTATAAAACATATTCACAATGATGCACTAAAAAGATAATAAATAGAATACGAGTCTCAATCTTCTGGCTCATACTCTAGCATTATTTCACATGTTTCCTAGGGGGCTCCCCACCTCCTACTCTCAGAACCACTGATCTAAACCATACCACATAAAAGAGGGAACATTTTGTAAGAGGGACTTGCAGGCTTGGGAATCTCAGCTTCCATCTGCTCATCTAAACCACTCTGGAAAGAAACGTAATTGGACCATAATATATTCAATGTCAGCCACATTCTTAGAGTAACTAGGACTTTTCACTATTTCTATGCACCAGTGGTCTGATATTTGTCATTGGCTCTTACTTCAAAAAGAGAATTAACTCTAACCTACCATTCAGAGGTTGCTCCTGACCACGCATTCCATCTGTGAAAGGCATGGAAATGGGCAAAGCAACATATAAGTGCATCAAGATGGTTCTTTTTTTCCAAGAAATAAAAACAAATGTCATCTTTACTGAAATGAAGTAAGACTTGATGAAACAAATGGCTCGTTTATTTACATCATCCAGATTTTTAAAAACTGGCCTCCTTGTTTTCATGGCCATTCACTGCTTGCTGTGATAACAGTGTTTTCAGCTTAAAAGCACTATGATGTGTTTGATTCTCTTTTGGGTGCAATTTCTCTCCTCTCTGTCCCTTTATCTCTGTTTCTGCCTCTCTCCCAATCAAAGGGAAGATACAGGTGTTATTATCCCCTTTTTATAGATGAAGAACTCTGTTTGAGAAGTTAGGTTACACAGCTAGTATATGGTAAAGTCAAACCTTGAACCCAGATTCTCTGTTCCAGAGTCAATGCTCTGATGGAAATTTTAACTAGTGGAATTGCTCTAGTCAGAATTTGATCTAGTTGGCATTATGTAGATGGGAGAGAGGACACGGTGGGGCTGAGCACCTGCAGAGCCAAAGTACCAGCTCAACTTTATCTTGCACTGAGAGATTAGCAGGGTTTTACAGAAACAGTATGACAGATTCAGAAGAGGCCGTGCCTACGTTTGCTATTCAGCTGTTACAAAGTCTTTAGGAGAAGCCTGGAGCAGCACAAATCCCCGAAGTGGGTATCACAGGGCCAGCAAATCGACATATGTAAATCAAATTGCAGATGTTCGGAGTGGATCAGTGGGATCGTCTTAGGAGGTGTTTCCATGGGCTGTGTAGTCTTTATAACTCTTCACCTGTGTCAACAACAGGCACCTCAATGTCTTTTGAATTTAGCCCTTCCTTTGTTCCTCCGCTTCTTATTGCCCCAGTTCAGATGTATTGCCTAGACTTTTTCAGAAGCCCCCCACCCAGTTTTCCCACTTCCCTTCCATTTGTTACACCACCACCAAAGTCATCTTTCAAAACCTGGATCTGATGATGGCACCCTTCAGCTCGCAGACCTCTGTTAGTGCCCCGTTACTATGAGATCGTGTTAAAAATTTTGACATCATTTTCAAATTTCTTTGTCTTGCTCCAAATTAACTTTCCCACTTCTTCTCCTACCATCCCACTTTCCTTTATCCTATCTACCAGCCTCTTCAGTCTAATCACTGTTCTCCAAAAATAGCCAGTACTTTCATGCCTCTACGCTTTGCTCATGCTCCCTCCTCTGCCTGGAATGTCCTCCGCCTCCTTCACCTCCTCCCTCTGGTGGAATCTTCCTCATCCTTCAATAAACAGCCCAGATGGCCTCTTCAGGGAAAGCCTCCATCCCTAACCTTTCCAGGTAGGATGTGATACTCTGCGCTGGGACCTTAAAACATGCTCTGGTTATGGGGACCTTTGTCTGGTTGTACACGTGTCTTTTTGGATCATCAGGTGGTGAAATCCTCTGTAAAAAAGAGAGCGTCTTATTCACCTTTGGGTCCTCAATGTTAGCACCTAGTAGGCATTTAGAAGTTGAAGTTGAATTTATTCATGTAAATGAATAATTTTGAGAGGTCTTGAAAGGGCTAAATTCCTACTATATCTGAGATAAGCTGCAAGAGATAAAGCACAAATTCAGCAAAGAAAAATTTACTTACTTAAGTCTATAGCCACTCTATCTAAACATAAAGATTGGATGCATTTTTATAATAGCTGGGAGCCTTTTTTTGGCTTTCCCAGTAAGTTTGTGCTGGGTCTATATTGTAATAACACTGGATTAGAATGAACAGTTATAGGTTTCTAGTCTTAGCTTTACTATTAATTAGCTGTGTGCCCTCTGACAAGTCAGTTCTCCTTTCTAGTTCCTTACTTATAGAATATTCATGTGAGGCAAATGATTTCTAAGGTGCTTTCTAATTCTGTAATTTGATAATTCTTATTTTTCAGTTAGGAAAACTAAGTCTTTACTTCCCTTTCAGCATGATGGACCTTAACCAACAAACAGTAAACTTTCTACATTGTCATAAAAACATCTTTGTCCTACTATGACCCTATTACCCAAAAATGTGGGTATTAGAAATGATGCAAGGTATTTTATGAGTGAGATCTCCTGCTATGGGGAAAAACAAACACAAAAAAAGGCAGACACAGCTAACAAACAAAAAACTCCTTATTGCTAAAACATCAGAGCTCTACTCCTTTGAAGTTGGAAGGCCTCACATCAAGAGAAGAAAAGAATCTCAGAAAGATTAGTTGATCTTTTGTGTTCACAAAGATGAAGGAGAGAATAAAGTGGTCAAGCCCCCCTGAAAGATGTTTCAGAGCAAAAGGAGATGCTTGCATGTCGAGTTTAAAACTCAGGTCCTCGGGGAAGGCATTCTACAAAGTGACACAGGTCCGAAAAGAATCAGAATCTTCAAGGTGGTGTCCCTTACTCGATGCTGTGACAATTACCCTTTATATAAGAAGAAATCTGAGAGTCCCCCAATATTCTGAAGTGCTGTATTCCAATTTCTTAAAGATAGTCTTGGTAGGGTGTGGTGTCTCACGCCTGTAATCCCAGCACTTTGGGAGGCCGAGGCGAGTGGATCACCTGAGGTGGGGACTTTGAGACCAGCCTGACCAACATGGAGAAACCCGGTCTCTAGTAAAAATATAAAATTAGCTGGGTGTGGTGGCGCATGCCTGTAATCCTAGCTACTCAGGAGGCTGAGGCAGGAGAATCTCTTGAACCCAGGAGGCGGAGGCTGCAGTGTTCAGAGATCATGCCATTGCACTCCAGCCTGGGTGACAAGAGTGAAACTCGGTCTCAAAAAACAAAACAAAACAAAACAAAAACAAAAAGTTGGTCTTTATATTTTAGAGCAATTTTAGGTTCGCAGCAAAATTGAGCGGAAGATACAGAGTTTCCATATCTCCCCTGCCCCCACACATGCATTGCCTCCCCCACTATCAACACCCTGTCAGAGTGGTACATTTGTTGCAATCAGTGAGCCTACAATGTTACATCATTATCTCCCAAAGTCTATAGTTGACATTAGAGTTCACTCCTATGGTTGTTCATTCTGTGGCTTGGACAAATGTATAATAAGATGTATCCACCATTATATTATCATACAGAATAATTTCACTGCCTTAAAAATCCTTTATGCTCCATCTATTCATCTCTTCTTCTCCGCTAGCCTCTGTCAACTACTGATCTTTTTACAGTCTCCATAGTTTTGCCTTTTCCAGAGTATCATATAGTTGACACCACATAGGATTGTAGCCTTTTCAGATTGGCTTCTTTCACTTACCAATGTGCATTTAAGGTTCTTCCATGGCTTTTCATGGTTTGAGAGTGCATTTCTTTTTAGCACTGAGTAATATTGCCCTGCCTGGATGTGCCACAGTTCATTTATCTATTCCACTACTGATGGCCATCTTGGTTGCTTTCAAGTTTTGACAATTATGAATAAACTGCCATAAACGTTTGTGTGCAGATTTTCATGAGAACATAGTTCTTGTGCAGACAATACTCATTTGGGTAAATACCAAAGGGTTTGATTTCTGGATTATATGATAAAAGTACATTTAGTTTTGTAAGAAACTGCCAAACTGTCTTCCCACGTGCCTGTACCACTTTGCATTTCCATCAGCAATAAATGAAAGCCCTTGTTGCTCCGCATCCTCATGAGCGTTTGGTGTTGTCAGTGTTTTGAATTTTGGCCATTCTAATACATGTGTAGTGGTATCTCATTGTTGTTCTAATTTGCAGTTTCCTAATCACATATGATATTGAGCATCTTTTCATTTTCTTATTTGCTCCCTGTATATGTTTGGTGAGGTGTCTGTTCAGGTCTTTTGACCATTTTTTAAATTGGGTTGTTCATCTTCTTATTCTTCAGTTTTGAGAGTTCTTTTTACATTTTGGATAACAGTCCTTTATCAGATGTGCCTTTTGCATATTTTCATATTTTCTTCCAGTCTGTTGCTTGTCTTCCCATTCTCTTGACAGCATCTCTTGCAGGTTTTTTTGCAGGACACTGCAAAAATGTTCTTCCTTTTTAAAATATACCTTTTCAAGCTAAACTCTACTTTTAAATTGCTTTAGCAGAAACATTAACTATCCAGAAATGTCTTTCCAGTCCACAGAGATAGGATTTGTTTTATTTGTATTTCCTGAACGTATGAAGTAGTAGAAATAGAAGTTAGAAAAATCACCTGTGTTCAAATTTGAGTTATAATTTTGAATGTCCATTTCAAATATTCATTGAGGGAATGTCTTGAGGTGGCAGACCTCAACCCTGTTTCCTAAATTTTGCTATATCTGATGCCATAGGTTAAGGGACTTCAACTAATATCCCATAAACCCATAGGATATGACATTTATTTCTTACTGAGCATACTTACTGTTATGGCAACGTTCGCCAGCTGGAATGTAGACTAAGTAGATGGTGAGATGCTTAGTCTGAGGAACTAAGCATGTGTGTGTGAGTGAGGAACACTTTCCTGAGAAGATTAGCCAGAACCTAAGAAAGGTTTCCTGTCTCCTAGAAGATGGGAGGATTTTGCCTCATGAGTATTTGTGAGAAAGTGGTTAAGGCAATAAGGAGCTCTGGTCAAAGGATGACACGGTACTGGAAAGGGGCCAAGTATATAGTATGACAACTGTGGATCTTTTTATAGACGTGGACCCTTTTATAGAGGCTGAAATGTGGTGCTGGAAGCTGTGTTATAGTTATTGTTGACTTGTTTGGTGATGTTTCTGTATGAATTTCTTCTAGTGAGTTGTCCCCAAATGCTAGAATTTGAAAGTGCAATAAGAAGTTCCAGAAGCTATAGGGCCAGTACACATGGACCACAAAACTTGATAACCATCAGGCCCTATAATATTTTCAGTCTGTAAAGAAAGATTGCATTATGCATACCCTCCTAGACCTGTGAAGGCAGAAATCATGAAATAAGCTTCATTACAAAAATTTTCCTAGCATAGGCTAGGAAAATCAAGTATCATGTTCTATTATGGCAATTGGAAGAAATATTGAAAATGAAGATCATGTTCCAGGGATTGGTAATCTTAAATACATGTCTATGAAAATAGTCCAAGGGGCCAGGCACATTTATTCAAAGATGAATTGGTGATGGTAGGAATATGAAAACTTTTAGCAAACTTTCAAATATCTGACGAACTGTCATATATATCAGGAGGGAAGAAATTCGTTCCAAGAAAGGGAGAAACTAGGACCAATAGACATTGCAGATAGATAGACCGACATTGTTTCAATGCAAAAGAAAATGAGCGTCTGAGAAGGTAGTGCATCCTTTTTCACTTTACAACAATTGGAAAATGAAATAATGTTTACAGTCCATGGTGAAAAAGAGTAGCACAATGGTTCCCACGTGCCTAAGGGCTGAGATGATTAATATCTTGCCAACCTGTAAGCCATTCCCAGCACAGTGATTGGGAAGCTCTGCATTGATGGGATTGCTGGTCTCTGATCATAGTAAATTCCCCACCTTAGGAACCCTTCAAGGAGAGTCTGGAAACAACCTGGATGGGGGTGTTGTAATGGCAATTTTAAAATGCTTTTAAATCTACGTACTTTTTATTATAGTTTCGTAAGTTCTGGCAAATGCACAGATTCACATAATCACCATCATGATCAACACACAGAACAGTCCTACCACCACCACCCCAAAATTATTTTGAGCTACCCTTTTATAGTCACACCTATTCCCATTCCTAAGCTCTTGCAACCACTGATCTGCTCTCTATCCCTATAGCTTTGCCTTTTCCAGAAGGCCATATAAGTGAAATCACACAGTATCTAGCCTTTTGAATAAGGTTCCTTTCACTTAGCTGAGTGCATTTGAGATTCATCCACACAGTTGACTCATCCGTGGTTTGTTTCTTTTTATTGCTGAGTGGTATTCAATTGTATGGTTGTGCCACCACGCCCATTCACTCACCAGCTGAAGAATACTCGGGGGACTTCTGGCTTCTAGCCCAACATTTTACATGAGATCACTTTAGGCCAGGTGTAGTGGCTCATGCCTGCAATCCCAGCACTTTGGGAGGCCGAGGCGGGCAGATCACGAGGTCAGGAAATCGAGACCATCCTGGGTAACACGGTGAAACCCCATCTGTACTTTAAAAAAAAAAAACAACATAGCTGAGTGTGGTGGCTGGCTACTTGGGAGGCTGAAGCAGGAGAATGGCACAAACCCGGGAGGTGGAGCTTGCAGTGAGCTGAGATCCTGCCACTGCACTCCAGTGTGGGCGAGAGAGCGAGATTCTCTCTCAAAAAAAAAAAAAAAAAAAAAAGTCACTTTGTCCTAACAAGTAAAACACTAAACAAACTGAAAACTAACAGTTCTTCTTAGCTCCATGAAATAATTGAAATCACAGGACAAACTGCTCTACCCGATTTGGGCAGACAGTAGATCAAATAACCCACAATTGATTGGAGCAGAAATTTCAGTGGGAGCCAGTGTTGAGTTAATTTAACCAGTACTTTAGAGCTGGCTTTAAACAAAAAATTACAAGAACATGCTAATAAGCAAAAAACAGAGTTTGAAGAGACAGAGTAAGCATCATCAGTACCAGACTCAGATATGACAGGGATGTTTGAATTATTACAACAGGAATTTTAAACAATTGTGATTAATATATTAAGGAATCTAGCGGAAAAAGTAGATACTATGCAAGAACAGATAGGTCATGAAAGCAGAGAGATGAAAATATTAAGAAAGAATATAAAATAAATGTTAGAAATCAACTTTGTAATGAAAATGAAGAAGGACTT
This sequence comes from Papio anubis, assembly GCF_008728515.1. Lineage (NCBI taxonomy): Eukaryota > Metazoa > Chordata > Mammalia > Primates > Cercopithecidae > Papio > Papio anubis. The sequence goes on from NC_044987.1 coordinate 78,541,068, forward strand.
TGATGGGCTTATTAGCCAACTGGACACAGCTGATGAAAGGATCAGTGAGCTTGAGGCTATGTCAATAGAAACTTCCCAAATTGAAAAGCAAAGGAAAAAAAGACTTATGATAAGTGGACCATAATATCCAAGAACTATGGGAAAATTATAAAAGATTTAAAAAACATACAATGAGCATACCAGAGGAGGAGAGAAAAAGAAACAGAAGAAATACTTGAAGCAATAAAGACTGAAAAGTTCCCAAAATTAATGTCAGACACCAAACTACAAATACAGGAAGCTCAGAGAACACCATGCAGTATAAATGGCTGTTATTTGGTTTGTTTCCAGTTTGGGGGCAATTATGAATAAATATGCTACAAATATTAATACACAGCATTGTTTTTTGTAAACATAACTCTTCATTTTTGAAGGTAAATATCTGAGTGGAATTTCTGGGTCATATGGTAAGTCTATGGGCAAGTTCGTAAGAAACTCCCCAGTCATGTGTCAAAGTGCCTGTGGGTTCCCACCAACCACATCCAGTTGCTCTGCATCTTCACCAGCATTTGCTGTGATCAGTCTCATTTTGCTGTTTCTTAAGTTTTAGCCATTTTAACAGATGTATAGTGGTATTTCAGTGTGACGTTAATTTGTACTTCTCTAATAAATAATGATGTTGAGCATTTTTTTAATGTGCTTTTTTGCTAACCATACATCTTCTTCAGTAAAGTGACTGTTCAAATCTTTTATCCATCTAAAAAATTGGATTGTTTTCTTATTGTGGAGTTTTGAGGGTTTGTTATATGTTCTGGAAACAAGTCAAAGGTGCTGTTAAAATCATCTGGAGAATGTTGACTTTTGTTTATTTTGGTAGGCAACCAGGCTGGTTAGGTTCATACCACAAGTTGTGTCTTGCCTTCTGAGGGCGGTGGTTCCAATGTCAAAGCCAAGAGGTAAAGAAGGAAAGAAAAACCCAGTAAACTCACTGGCATACATGCTATTCTTCTCTCAGGTAATAGTGTTTGTATTCTGCCCAGAGATTTTAGTTATAATCAGTGGAGGAGATAGACTGTAATGGGCTTACTTTGTCTTGTCCAGCACTAGTTCCGTAATGACAATTTATATACTGGATAGCGATTCTCCCAGATCATTAGACATCAAACCTGGCAACAAACCAGAATTACCAGAGACACTTTGTTTGCTTATTTACATATTTATTTTTGAGACAGGGTCTTAGTCTGTCACCCAGGCTGGAGTGCCATGGTATAATCATGGCTCGCTGTTTCCTCTACCTCCTGGACTTAAGTGATCCTCCCACCTCAGCCTTCTGAGTAGTTGTGATTACAGGCATGCACCAGCATGCCCAGGTAATTTTTAAAGTATTTTTTTGTAGAAGTGGGGTCTCACTATGTTGCCCAGGCTGGTCTCAAATTCCTGGGCTCAAGTGATCCTCCTGCATTGGACACACAAAATGCTGGTATTACAGGCGTGAGCCACCATGACTGGCTTCCTGGGAAGCGTGAAATAATATAGATTTAAGGGTTCCACCCTAGACCAATCTCCATTAGAAGCCCAATCATCTGTCAAAGATGCTTTCTGGTGTTTCTAATACAGTCAACCTGGGACTGATTTGGGGGCCCAAAGTTAGGGTTAAGCTTGGAAGTTTGTGAACTCCTGGATAGGACGATCTCCAAGGCCCTTTCCAGCCCTGAGATCCTCAGGCTCTATATTATTCAGAATATCCCATTCACAAAGATGCTTGTTAACGAGGCGCCATTCTATTCAGTTCCCTCAAAATTTCAACTGAAGCTATAGATCACATAGGTCATCTTGACAAAAATCCCAGAGAAGATTAAAAATATGTAACTGATAGCGGCTGGGCGCAGTGGCTCACGCCTGTAATCCCAGCATTTTGGGAGGCTGAGGCGGGCGGATCACGAGGTCAGGAGATCAAGATCATCCTGGTTAACACGGTGAAACCCCATCTCTACTAAAAATACAAAAATTAGCCAGGCATGGTGGCGGGCGCCTGTAGTCCCAGCTACTCGGGAGGCTGAGGCAGGAGAATGGCGTGAACCCGGGAGGCGGAGCTTGCAGTGAGCCGAGATTGCACCACTGCACTCCAGAATGGGTGACAGAGCGAGCCTCCGTCTCAGAACAAAACAAAACAAAACAAAACAAAAACAAAACAAAACAAAAACATGTAACTGATAGCAAGATCAAGGTATTAAAACCGACAGGAGAACGGATAGACTCCCCAGTCTGTAAGATTAGTTTCATGGAAATAACAACTTCTTGCAATAATAGCAGCAATAAAATTTAAATCTGCTTTATATAGTGCTTGCCAAGAGGAATATCATGTGTGCTCAAGTCCAAAGATTAGTGGTTTCATTAAGAGCCTCCTTTCCTCCCTAGGATCAGCTCTTTCCCATACATTTCACAAAATTCTTTTGGTTGAGTGCAGGTTCTGCTTATGTGCTAGGAATCACCAGAGAGTTTGAATTTGCTTTTCGTAAAAATTTATTTCTAAGGACCTCAGAAATCATCTCCTTGGGCTTACTTCTGTAAGGATGGAAGAGGAAACCAGCCCTGACAGGTTAAGTGCCTTATTAGGGAGTGCCTTATTAGGTTAACTGCCTTATTAGGGAGGCTGAACTGGGGCTTGAAGTCAGATTTTGGCTCCTAGGATGTGCATGTCCTACTTCTCTGAGTTGAGTCAAGTGAGATGTTGGATGCAGAGCCTCTTCGCATGTTAACAACAGGTCAGATAGCTGCAGTTGGCAGTGGCTGAGCTCCATGCAATGCATTTGTAAAGGGTGTTTTCATCTAAGAATGTTTCAGCTCCTGGATTTGCAGCTATGAAAATACTGGCAACTAAAATGACTCAGAACTTGCAAAGTGCCAACTTGCTGGCACATCCTATTCTCTGGGCACTGGGAAGTGGATGGCCCTTGGCTCTCTCTGGAAATTTTTTCACCCCATTTCCTCTCAAAAGTGCCACATGGTATTGTAGAGCCAGGGTTTAATCAAGTGAAGCAGAATCTCTATGAGTTATGAAGTAAACGATTTCTTATAGAAATCAGATCTTACACAATTGTGAGAGAAGCTGGGAGAGTAAAGGTTGGAAAGGGCTCATTGGAGGATTGGAGTCACAAACTGGACAATCTGAGAAGCCGACCCTGTCCAGCCACCACGGAGGGACTGTAGGGGAGGAGCTGGTGTTAGAGGCATATATGGGGGATTGGTGCCTCTGTGGGTCTGCATCGAAGCTTCTGGTGACAGGGCTGGAGCCGCTGCTCATCAGCAGGACCCGCCCTCAGGAGGAGGCGGTGGACAAAACCTGGAGGACAGCCAGGCAGCTGGAGTCAGGGGCACTTTTGTGTCTGTCACTGCATCACATTGCCCTGGCGTTCTGAGAGGAATGGTGGTTGTTTCCTTTCTCTCTCCAACATGGTGTGCAAACTCCTCTTTGGGGCTCAAAATCACAACCGTAACATGAAGGGGTTTTTGTGAAACGTTGTTCCGGCTTAAGAAACTTGATACAGAACAAATCACCTCAAGTATAGAGCCTGAAATAGCAACAGCGGTCATGCCTTGGGACTAATGCCATGGAAGCACTGTTCTCATTTGCCATGAACAATCTGGAATCAGCCTGCTTCACCACAGTCTGAACACGCATGACGGCGCCAGGCGGCCCGAGCTCTGGAGCGCGGGCCTCAGCTCCAGGCACAGCTGCATGCGCACGCTGGCACTGCACAGGGTCTGTCCCTCAAGCTTTCTGATATTAACTTCCACAAAATTGGGCCAATAATAACTATCTCGCAATATTCTTTGGAAGTAGATATAATAGTAGATGCTCAATAAAAATTATTCCTTTTCTCTCCCAAGTGCCACTTGTTCCCCCGGGTCATCTAGGACCTGTCCTGTTAATCTCTCCAGGTAGAAATGACCTGCTCAAACTTAAACTTGTTCAACTCGCCTTATTTTGCTGTTGTTTTGTTTTGTTTTAGGCTTTTAGCAGCCTGAAGCCAAGCTTTTTCAGGTTCTGTCTCTAGTGATAAGCAGAAAAGAGGGATGGGAAGGGGGCTTTACTGGTTCAACTAGAAATAGAAACTAAGAACCCATGAGTGTATTCATCCCCTTAGACACTGCTGGAAGTGTTGAATTTTGATAATGAATGTAGATATGTAATTCATATTTCGCATTCCTGGCATTTCATCGTGGTCCTAGATTGCCAGTATCAACAAGTTCCAGTTTGTGTGGATAGTGAAAAAAACCACTGATTGGCAAGGGAAACATCTGCCATCAATTTATGGCCTTTTCCTGCAGGAGAGGGATGGAGCCCTTCTTAGACCATTAGACCAAAATCTATTGACTTGGACATGCAAGATCTATTGGTTTAGAAAAGTGAGTTTGGTGACATGAGTTCCCTGGGGATCGTTCAATTTTCCTGGGTCAGAAGAGATAAATTACCATTCTGTAAAGGTATCTTGCCATATAGGAGGGAAGCAAACATATATATATTCATGAATCTTCACATATAAATACATATCTATATATATTCATATAAAGCAAAAGAGATACTATGTATATTCATAGATATATGTACTTAAAGTAATATAAAAAACATATATACATGTACATGTCTATCTGAGATATAAATAATACTTAGGATAGAGGGGCAAGACAAGTAGAAGCTGATATCAAATTTGGAGTCACACAACCACAGAGAAAAAATAGAACTTGAAAAGGATAATATTCTGAAGCCATTAATTTGAAGAGGATGTAGACCTATACATTGATTAGCCCCTGAAGGCATTATGGTATCATAGGTGGCTTAAACTGTGTTTGTTGAATTTGAATTTAACAAAGCAACAGTGCTCACGAATTTCTGAAATGTGAAGAAAAGGTTAAATTATAGTCAAAGTACAGTTCTCTAGGAAATGGGAAGTTATATTATCATTTTAGAAAGATTTTAATTCATAGTAACAAATAAAATTGTTCTTAGGATGAACTTCTAGAAGACTCACACATAGAGGATACTTTTATTAAACAAAGTAGGATGACATAGGCATTGTTTTGCACAGCACAGTGCTGATCATATGGTAAAAACTGGTAAGTACTTGAAAAAGAATTCAGTGTACACAGGGCCTTTTAAAAATGCACTTGATTACTTGACTGCTGGAGGACACTGATAATATATTCCCTACCTACATTTTTCTGCAAAATGTTGACAATCACACCAAGTCCTCATTTAGCCGCTGATTGGATTGAGCTAGTCACTGGCCTGCGTTCACTCAAACGGGATACTAAAATGCAAAATAACTTTTTAAAAAGTTGACTAAGAGATTGATATCTTTTTCAACCTAAAATAATAACACGTTTCCTTTGAGCTTATCTCTTATTTTAAGCCCTCAAGATATGAAAACTACTACTGATAAATACTGTAAAGAATCCGCAGTGAACTCACATTCTTTTATATAATTAGTAGGATTGCTCAGATGGCTTATCTGCTTTAAGTTCTGAAAATCTCTTTATCATTTATCTGCAGGAATACTAATCACTTGGGAAGGACAAGGCTGAGAGAACTTGTTTCAGTCGATTAAAAAAAATTTTTTTTTCCATCAAATTCTATTGCTTGAGTTTCCTGGGTTACTTATATCTCTTAATTCAACTACTTCCCTTTCTGGTATCTGAAATCGTACTTTACATCCACTTGAGCATAGGTGAGTTACTTGCATTTTCTGGTGAGATAAGCATTTCTGAAGACCTTTTCTATTCATTCTCTGGCTGAATTTTGCCAGGCCCAGGGAACAGGGAACAACTAGTCTGAGAACTAGGAAGCCTTTGCTGTGGGTTTCCTTCTGTGATCTGGTAAGAGCCCTTTGGCTACCAGCCACAGAAATGACTGGCAACATTAAGTAAAAGAAATTCTTGGAAGGATAGCAAAGGCCCAGAGACTCAGCGGATGTCTGAAAACCAGGTTTGAAGATGGGCCGGTGCCATGGCCACTTCAGAGGCTGGGAAGCAGGAGCTTCAGCAACAGTTGCAGCAGTAACAGACAGTAAGAACAACACTGCTAGGATGAGATGGAACATCCAATCCCAGGGGACTGGCCCAGGCTGGATGACAAGTCTACTCTTGCTAGACATGGATGGGGTTCCCAATTACAGTCCACTGGGCTCCATCCAACATGGAAAATGTCATTCCTTAAAGGAAATAAGGAGGCAGTTTGGGAAAAGAAACTTTTCCCATTGTATGCTGGCCAGATGACTTTGTCCACTACTGTGCTACTACCTAGTATCTTTAAAGTTGCTTCCAGCTTTGAAAACAAATGGAGAGTGCTTCTCCCATTAAAGCCGTTGGAATTACCACATCCTAGGGATGTTTCCGTCTATGAATGCCTATGAAACCAATGAACAATAATAGGACAAACTGGAAGACTTTTGTGAACAATGGGGGTTTATGTGGCTGTAATAGTTACCTATCGCTGTATAACAGTATTACCACAAACTTGTATCTTAAAATACATGTTTATTATCTCATAGTTTCTGTGTGTCAGGAATCCATGCATGGCTTAGTTTGAGTCCTCTGTAGGGTCTTATAAGGCTTCAATCAAAGTGGAGATAGGAGCTGTGGTCTCATCTGAGGCTTGACTGGGGAAGAGCCACTCTGAGCTCACTCAGGTTGTTTGCAGAATTTGTGGCCATATGCAGGACTGATTTCAGTTTTTTGCTGGTTGTTGGCTGCAGCCTGCCTTTTGCTCAAAGGCTGTCCACAGGTCCTTGCCACTTTGGGCCCCCCACCAACATGGCTGCTTTGATTCCTCAAAGCCAGCAAGGGAGAGAGACTACAGCAAGATGGGCATCACAGTCTTATGACATGTGACCACAAAACCACACACACAATTACAAATCCCATCACCTTTAGTGTATCCTATTGGTTAGAAGCAAGTTACAGTCCCAAGCACACTCAAGGGGAGGGGAGAACACAAGGGTGTGAACACCAGGAGGTGGGGATCAAGGGGCAACCTCACAAACCTGTCAGAGAAGCAGTACTGGGGGGACAGTGTCCAGAGCTGCCTGGAAATCTAACACCTCCTTTCTTCCCATGCATCAAATTTCTCCGGGAGGGTAATTCTTCACGTGGAGAATTGATGAGGGGAACAAAACAAAACCTTGGTTTCCAATCTCTCTAGCTCAGCCACAGAGGAGGGGGAGGCAGATGCAAGAACTTCCTGAGAGACACAGCAGCTGTCTGTCTTGGTGTTTGTCTCATAGTTCTGTGTAAGCAATTAAATCTAGTAGTCTCTACAAAACTATATATTTTGTCTGTATCTACCATTTGGCAACTTACCCTTTCTGTTTATTGTATGGAAATGCTTTATTCATGTGTACATACTATCTTTCCCGACTATAAGCACCTTGAAGGCAGGGGCCATTTCTTAAATCAGAGACCATTCACCTGTTTTCTAAGAAGGATAAAAACAAAGGCAAAGGTACTTTGGAGGAAATAATTCATATGGGTTCTCTAGAGCTGCTAGGCATGTCTCTAGAAGTAAATGGGCAATGGATAATGAGGTCCAATAGACATGAGCTGAGTACTTGCATACGCTAGCAGTGTGACCATGGACTTGTTGCTTTAATCCCTGTGAGCCTCAGTTGTAGCTCATAGATATGATACATTTGAAATGTGTAACCCTGTCTACATATAGTAAACATGTAGGAAATAGATACTATGATGCTCCTTTAAGACCCTGACCAGGGAAAGCACTTGTCAATTCTCAAGGTGCAATTCTTCCCATAAGGGGGTCAAAGAGACGCACACTTAACACATTGGAACTTGTTCCTTCTCTTGGAGCTCCTGGGGGTTTGGTACAGTAGTTCTCCAGGTGTGGCGGACATTAGAATCCTTACTCCTGTTTTCACACCCCTGGAGCTGGGCCGTCCAAGAAGTGTGTTAAGAGAGCAGGTACAGACCCACCTCTGCATAGAGCAGGAAGCGTGGGACAGATGCTGGTCACGTCAGGTCCCCTAGGCACCTTCTTTTCATTTCTAATCTCCCGGAGTGTGGTAGGAAGCACATGGGACTTAGCTGGGTGTCCTTGGCCAAGCAACAGCCTCTCCAAAGCCAATTTTACTTCTGCAAAAGTGGAGCAATCTCAAGGGTCAAAATGGGGGACAGAATGTAGAAACATTCTATAAACTTTGCATATCTAATGGCACCCAGGATGGGTACTCTTTACTGAGAATTTGCCTCTGTGATTAGGTAAATTTTAATTTTCTCCCAACAGTGCCCTAACTGGCCAAATGAAAATGCTAACTACATTTTAGAAAAGTTTTAATTTGAACAACTTATGATTAAAAATACATTTTATAAATAATTTTTCCATAGACTTGATTGAGGATTGTTGCAAACTTTACAAAAAAGATACACTGCAACAACAGATTAAAGAAATTACAAAAAATATAGCTATACTCCTATTTAAAAATACAACATTATACATCACACAGCGTTTTCTTTGTGCAAAATGTTTAAGGGAATGCTGTGTTAGGCATGTCAAACATATTTACTCAGAGGGAAGTAAACTTTAATACAGTTACTTTGCATAATGGTATAGGCACAGCTAAAATAATGGATTTTTTTCCCCCAGAAGTTAATATATCTTAGAGTTCAACATTTTACTTTTATTTTGTAGGATTGAAAGCTAAACTTAGCTTTATACAAATATATGTGTTTGTGTATATATATATGTACGAAAACAAATATCTGATTTCACATTGAGCAAATCCCCAACGTATTTACAGTATTTTCAGAGAATGTGTTCTCCAAATCAGTCTGTGTACATTTCTCTATTAAACAACTCTTTAGAAAATTAAACTAAGCCAACATCTGTTGATTAATGGACATCCTCTGTTGAGACTTCCAGTTTTCGCTGTGGGACAAAGAGAGTTCCTAAGGAGGTTTTATTAGCACCATCAAAATCCATGCAGAATGAGCTGGTTGGCTTGGTGGGTCCACCTGGGGTACGGAAGAAACTTTCGGCCACTAATTGTGACCCTTTGGGTGTCACAGGAACAGGCTGATTGGAAAGAGAAGAATGGACAAAAGACGTCAACCACACAGATACCTAATCTTACCAGACTTGGAAGATTGGGCTGGATGGATATATTGCACATTGGGAAACTGGCGTATCTGGAAATTGGCGAAGGAAGCTTTGATGAGTTTTACATTCTCAATTATTTTTGTTAGGGGAGAGACAAAAATCTCATGATAACCCAATAATATGGATGCCTTGGACACTCTTCCTAGGTTCTGGAAGTAACATAGGCCTTCAGTCTCCTGACTCTCCCATCCTTTCCCTCTCCAAAGAGGGAAAGCAAAAGTGAGTCTCTTATGACACAGATACTTGGGACTTAATAATTCCGGGAAAAATTAAATTAAGTAGAAAGCCTCTCACCTGTTGTGCCCCTGTCACAGCAACTGATTGTCCATTTGGCTGGCTCTGGCCTGGGACTGGTGAGTCATAGTTGGTGGCCCTTCCTTGCTGAGTGCCTGCATTTTCTGGTACGACATTAACAGCCTCTATTCTTGGAGACACAGGAACGATTCCAGGCCCAGGGCTGGCAGACATCTGCACACTGGGTGAGATGAGTCCCAAGTGCTGCAGGGTGAAGTTTACAATGGCTGAGCTTGGGTTCTGGATGGGAACGGGGTGGCTTGAAGCGAGAGCCGGGCTGTTCCCGACAGGTACGGCTGCCACGGAAGTTGGTGAGACCATTAGCTTCAAAGGTGTTACATGAAAAGAGGGAAAATTAACAGCAGTGAGTTCAGATGATGTCACTGGAATAACACCTGGAAAGAAAAGGGGGAAGATATCTTAAAAGCACAGACATTTATCCAAGAAGTTGACAAGGCTTAAGTGAACTTGAGACCGGCCCACATCTGGTTAGTGTTTTATGTGCACTCACCTGCAATTGGGGAGCTGTAAATCCTGTGGTTTGGGGAAAGAGCACCTGAGTTTTCTTTACTAGACAAAATGGACTCTGCCCCCAGGGATGAGCACTGGGTGAGAGGGATTAGGTATCCTGATGGGAACAAGGTCTAGAAAACAAGGAGGAAGGGTTTATTTTACACACAAATACAGGAAGAAAAACAGCCACGTGCCTCTTTCAGGACTAACATCCCTTGGTGGTTGCCTCATTGGACCAAAGCCTCCAGTGGTGTGGGCTGCAGGCAGGCTGGTCACCTGGCTCCTAGAGGAGAATCCCCTCCCACCCTTTCCAATGCTTGCCCCGAACAATACAGAACATGTTTCTTAAATGCCACCTGTGGTCTTAGGACACCTCTGGATGCTGGCAGTGACCCTGCTTAGGGGTAAGGATTCATCCAGCACACCACTCTCACATTGATAACCTAACTCCTGCTACTGGACTCCTTGGTATGATGTAGTAGTAACTGATTGTTCTTGAATTATATAGAATGGTATTTCCCAAAGAGCATTCTGAGGGCCCCTAGGTACACGGGTTGCAAATAGGCATTGCTTGATTCATGGTCAAATATAATTGGAAAATGCTGAATTAAACAAAGTCAAATCGTGTCTTTATTAGAGGATTTCCAAGAGACTTTAATGGTGGCATGCATTAAAAATCTCCAAGTGGGGCACACAGCAGGTAGCATTTCCCAAATTATATGGCAACAATATTTTCAGTAGGCATTTAAGGAGGACTAGTATTTTAAGGCAACTTTAAATGACACTGATTTAGAGAAAAGGGGGCTAAACTATGGGCCATGGGCCAGTTCCCACTCCCTGCCTGTTTTTATAAATAAAGTTTTATTGGAACACAACCATACTCATTCATTTATGTACTGCCTATAGCTGCTTTCCTGCTATAATGGCAGAGTTGGATAGGTGCAACAGAGCCCATATGGCCCTAAAACCCAAAAAATGTCTACTATCTGGCCCTTTAAAGAAAGTTTGCTGGCCCCTGATTTAAAACAGAAATTATATAAGTGAAGATTTCTTTCTAGTACTGCTTGCTCTAATGATAACAAGCAGTCTTAAAATACACAAAGTACACCAGAGTTAAAAAAATTACAAATAAGAGAATTGATGAATTCATATTAGAGACGCACATGCCATTGAGCAAAAGCTTTAGGCAATAAAGTTGTATCACAAATAGAAAAGGCCCAAGGATAGGGTTCCATGTACCTCCCAACATGCCTACTAGATCACTGTACTTTACCAAACAGAAAAAGATTACATGGGTGGCTGAACTGCATGAAAAGTCTGCTTTAGCCTCACCATAAGTAGGACTGGCAAAAGCTAAAAACTGCTCTTATAAACTAGGGCCCTCCTTTTATCTTCCTTCAGACCCTTCTCTCTATTGTCAAAACAACAGTTTAATCTAGTTGTTAATAGGTTTTTTCCTTGGGAACAAGGGAATTCAGAATCCACAAAGCTAAAAGTATACCACAAGTTTTTAATTTTGTTTCTTAGGCACTTGGTACCACTCAAAATCTCTACTAGTAGGTGCCTTGAAAACGGCTGGAAGAGATTTTTAAGGGGCAAATTTAGGTGCTTCACGAAGAGCTCCTCTCTGTTAGCTTTAGTTATATTCTCTCATGGTACAAATTATTCTGATTGCTGGTTTAACTCTTTCAAGTCTTCAGTAAAACCCATAGTAATAGAATAATAATTTAAAAATTTCCAACCAACTACATTCATTATAAAATCTTTTAACCTATAATGCCAATTCCCCTTTTTAAAAAAAAATTAGAACTATTAAATTGCAGAATGAATCTGACATATTTGAACTTGAACTCTTCTAGCCCATGGTAACCCTCCCACCCCTTCCTCCTATCATGCCATCTTCATTCCTATCATTCACTACCTGATATGTTTGTGTTTTTTTGCATACTTATCTTCTTTCCACCCCTAGAAGTGTAAATTCTCAGTAAAAATTTGTTGAATGAATTAACACATGAATCTCTCATTGTCTTTGTTTTGCTCAGGTCATACTAAAAAGAAATGGTTAAAAGTGGGTTGGGCATGATGGCATATGCCTGTGATCTCAGCACTTTGGGAGGCCAAGGTGGGCGGACTGCTTGAGCTCAGGAGTTTGAGACCAGCCTGAGCAACATGGTGAAACCCTGTCTCCACACAAAAATAAAAAATTAGCCAGACATGACAGCACACCTGTAGTCTAAGCCACTTGAAGGATCACTTAGGCCTTGGAGGTCGAGGCTGGAGTGAGCTAAAATCATGCCACTGCACTCCATTCTGGGTGACAGAGTAAGACCCTGTCTCAAAAGAAAAAAGAAATGGTTAAAGTTTCAGACATATAAAAAAGAAGCAGGAGTGTATGGAAAATCTATCCACTGAAAACCCTAATCCTGAATAACTATGTAAGCAACAGGAGACCATTATTAAATCATACCCGTTGGCCAAAAGAGGTTATGGATCTCCCAGAATATTGAATCAAGCAAAGTCTTGTGATTTCCCCCTTAGTATATAAATACAAAATGATATTATGTAAGATAGTAGATGTTTTGAATGGTTACCATGAGGCCATCCTCAGGGAAGATTTGTCAAACTCTAAGCTTCCTCTTCAATAACAACAGTAACAGATAATACCTTTTAGCTTATACGACGTCTTAAAAGGATCAAACCCTTTTATGTGTATCATCATGGAATAAATTCACTTAACCCCACAAAAACTATAATATGCCCACAGGCAAGTACCCAAAAGCAATTGCCACCAAAGGCAGGTACTGGGTTAGATTTGATCCAGAGCATAGTGCTTTATACCCAGTAGGTGATGAGGAAAAAACTGATGGAATAAATTCTTTACAGATGCAGAAAAATAAGACATGGAGAAGTAAAATACCTTGTATTAAGAGCAGGGGCAAAATGACAGATTAACTTTTACTTGTACATTTAGTGGTATTTATTGGATGTTACAGTAATGTCTTTCATATATAATTGTCCTAAGGGACAAAAATGAGATACTGTATGTAAAAGTGCCTAATATCTGTTGTGTCTGCTATATGTGGGTAGGTATCCAATAAATATTAATTCCCTCCTGAACTAATCTCCACTTAGGAAAAAAAATTTATCTTGCACGTCGAAATCTCCAGAAACTAATATATGAACTATATCTACAATTTGCCAAGATCAGTTTGATTTTTCTATTTACATAAAATAGAAATTATGATTTAAATTTTACGTAGAAAGTAAAAACGGGGAGCAATTTATCTTCTAGGCAACAGATGCCAGTTACATGACATCAAACAAACATTAGGTAGTGACTCAGAAAGCAGGAGTTACAGGAACCCTGTGCATCCATTCGTTCATTTGGGCTTACGTCTGCTTGTAAATTATTTATGACTTTCATGACAGGTGTTTCCATTCCAGTGTGTGATGGAGAAATGGACTTAAGGACAACCACCCGTGGTACTTTAAAAAGAGAGCAAATAATCCCTTCCTCCAAAGGTTAAAAATGTCCCTGCTGTCATCCCAGCCAGGGGATTAGTTGTTGAGGGCCTCATTTGGATTATGGGATGCTAAGGAACAGTTCCTTGTCTTCTGAGAGAATGCTCTTCAGTAAATTTCACAAGTCACCAATCTTCCTGTAATAGACTAGGGAATTCCTAAAGCTTTGTGCAGTTCAAGGCTGTACTTACTGTGGAGACATTTTCAAGTCCTTTTAGTTCCTCTCTAAATTTCTTTTTGGAACCACTGTCCTCGAGCATGCTTGCCCTCTTTGAGCCTCTTTCTCCAGCCAGCTCCCTGGTTCGGCTCTTTGCCCCTTGCCTCTCTGGTGCTGGCAGTAAGCTTCCAGGCCTGGTAGAAGCACTGGCCTTTGAGGTATCATTGGCTGCCTTCTCAGTGGTGGCATCTGTGGAGTCTTTTGTTCCAGCAGCTTTAGAAGAGTGGGTGGTGCAGACTGTGGGGCTCAGGCCTTGGGGTGGCGTCACACTTTGGTGGGCTTGAGCAGGCTGCAGGTAGATGGCATAGGATGGGCCTGAAGGGGCCTGAGGTAGGATCAGGGGCACTGCTGATGACAATGGGCTGGGGATCAGGGGAACCACTCCCAGGGGCTGGATGAGGGATGGTGCTGTTAGCTCCATCTCAGCATTCGCTGGGGGGTCCAGAGGGGCTACTGGTTTGCAGGGTCCAGATCTTGCCAGCTGTACTTTCACTTTCTGTCTGGATTCACTAAAAGACAAGATTTAATACACGACATGATGGATATACATTTTCTCTGAACTGTTCTACAGCTTTAAGCCTCACATTGAAGACACGCTTTTATGGAACATGCAGATAATTTCTGTAATGAGTGAATATGAGATACAGAAAAGATTAGCTCTCCAGTTTTCAAGGCTAGTGCTTCTTTTCACATAAAATAAGTAATCCTAATAATGCAACGTAAAAGTAATTCATCCTGTTATTAAAGAGCATTGCCAACCTACCTCGATTGCTCTTCTAACTGCATTTTACAAATAGCTGCGAGCTGAGCCATTTTACTTGGGAAGGGTGTAGAATTCTGAGAACTCTCAGCTGGTAAAACAGAAAGGAAGAGAGCATCAGTCAAAGCTAAAGAATAAATGTTCACACAGATGAAACCTCACTGAAGTCAGAGGAACAGAAATTTGTATCTCTCCTCAAAGTTGCATAGCAATTAAACAATAAGCCCCATAAATGACTTTTTAAATTTATACATTAGTTAGGCTTCAAGAGGTTTTGGGTATATAGATATTGAAATAATTCTCTGACAACTATCGCAAGGATCAAGTAAGCTAAACAAATTGAGATAAAAGGGAATTCTTCCTAGCAGATCCCTGACATTCCTGAAAACATACCTTTGTTGGTCTTGATAGGGCTACTGGGAGCAGAATTTATCTTTCTCCGATCACTTTCTATACTCTTTACCAATTTGATAAGAGATGGGTGTCGAGTAAAGTTTGGTTTCCCACGTGTGGAAAAGAGATTTTTGGCACAGTTCTCTTTTGAAGACCGTCTCACCTCCAAATCAGAGGGAGTAAAAGGAATGACTGGGCTGGAGCCTGAAACGGAAAACATCTGTGTATTAAAACCTGGATGGCTCAGTTTCCCTTTGGGATATGAAATAAAACAATTTTAGGAATAAAAGTGGCAAGTTACAGAGCACTGACCATGTGCCTATCACTGTTCTAAGGGCTTTACAGAGAAAACCTTGTTTGTCTTATTAAATGAATTCCGAGACACAGTATTTCCTATATTAGCATTTCTGAAACTGCACTATATCTTATAACCAGTGGTGTGCTAGAGGGTAGTTATTAGCAATTTTTCTTTCTTAGTGATATAGAAAGAATTGTGCATCTTACAATCAGTGGAGTCTTAGATCTGATGAAATAAGGGTGATCCTCACAGCTCCATGAGGTAACTGTCCCTCAAGAAATGCAGCCCCGTGTCAGTGATGAGAGCTCTGACCCACAGAGACATTAACCTACTGGCTCAAAGTCTCTCAACTGGGAGCATGTGGGCCTGGGATATGAACCTGGTCAGTATGGCCCCAGAACTTTCACTCCAAATTCCTGCACCAAAGGACCTCTCTCTGAGATTATACCAAAATCACAGTAACTCCACTGAGGTGCCATTGTTCTTCCCATTTCACCAATGAGAAAACTAAGCCTCGAAGAAGTAACTTGCCTCAGGCTGCAAAGCCAGAGTGGCAGAGCTGGGAATGGAACCTAAGTTTCCCTCTGTCTCCATGGCCCACGTTCTTGTCATTTTCAATGATTCTGGGCGGGGATCTTAGGTAGAATGCAAAATGTCAGCATCGCAGAGTTAAGATGAAGACTAGAAATATCTACTTTGATACCAGAGTGAACTCATTTCATATTCTCAATGGGCACAGGTTCTGTTGTGGTCACTGTGCCACATAGCAGCAATAGTGTTTTATGCTTTGTGGTGCTTTCAACTTTCCGAATCCTTTCACATACAGACTCTACTTCTTGAACACAGGGAGGGAGGTTGTTATGGATCTTGGTTTGCTGATGGAGCCAGTAGCCAAACTTTCTATATTGCCATTCATCTTGAATCATCTTTTCAATCATATATATCTTTTCCATGTGGGGCTGTGAGTAGGAAAGGGAAGGGAAAATATCTCCCAATGTGCATTAATTCAAAATAATGAAGCAGGATAAAGAAAATGTGGTACATATACACCATGGAATACTATGCAGCCATAAAAAGGAATGAGATCATGTCCTCTGCGGGACATGGATGGAGCTGGAAGCATCATCCTCAGCAAACTAACATAGGAACAGAAAATCAAACACCGCATGTTCTCACTCATAAGTGGGAGTTGAACAATGAGAACACATGGACACAGGGAGGGGAACATCACACACTGGAAATTAAAAATTAAAAAAAACACACACATATACACACACACACACAAATAATAAAGCAAAAGGTGAAAGAAAAAAATACATACCACTGGTATTTGGACTGATTTCTGGGCCGGTCCATTTAAAAGCTGGTTTTCGGCCTCTTTCCTCTGTAACATGAACTTTCTTGATAAGCTCCAGGCTACTCAGAACATTAGCTATATCATACAACCTCCTAATTTTTGCTGGGAAAAAAAGTATATATACCACTTAATGGAATAATGAAAAGATCAAAGAATTTTTCTTCAGAAAGACTTCATGTATATTCTAGGAGCTGTCTTAACCATCAATGTCAGACAGAGAAACATCTGCCTCCTTTTAAGTTCTGGTGATACAGCTTTAATTACCATAAAAAAGTTTTAAATATTTAAAAGACTCAGTTACTGCTAGTACTCAATGCTGAAATGACAATAGCATATGTTGACAAAGAAAAAATGACTTGATGAGATCACCCTGTCTGAAACTATGTTACAGACTATTTCAAAAATAAAAAGTCACCATTCCTGGGTATCTCCTAATGAGGATTCAGAAGAACTTTATGAACAGAGAAATAAAAGTATCAGTGACAAATGTCTTGCTTTTCTGCTTGCAATAGTTTATAACAAAATGTATTTACTATAGCAGCATGGAAAATTCTGTACCCCATCAACATGTGTAATTTTTAAAATATTGTCTTTATGTAATATGCAAAACATAGATCTGTGAATTTGACAAATCTCACATATCTTAAAGAGTTTTGTTACAAAAAGTCTGTTTTTACTGCCATCCTGATAGTACAAATTACAAATCAAGTCTCCTTCCTAGCCATACCAGAAGATTCTGACTTCCCTGGGGATTCAGTAACTTACACCTCTGCAGTTCCTGGAATAGTTTTCAAGGTTATGACTAACCAGTGAAACAACGATGAAAACTATCTGGTGACTCACAAAAGGCAAGTAACCCCTCAGTAGTATCAGGATGTGTTTTCTGAAATTGCAGATCTCCCAAGCCAAGTGCCCCTCCCCATCCTCTGAGCACTTCTTTCCACACCCTTCCTGCAAAGTCTGGTGTAATGGTGAGGGCGTAGCTCTTTTGTTAGGAATCCAGTTTACAGTCCCTTCCGAATTTTGAGCAGATAATCTAGCTAAAACCATTCCTTCAAAATGGCAGGCTACCTGTGCTGCAGGTCACTTCTGGGGACAAGTTTATGAGTCATTTATAAACCCTCTATATCAGCATCAGTGGAAGGAGACCTGGGGTCCAGATCCACTTTACAATTTACTCTCATTTAGAGCTTACACAGAATAGATTCTTCCAGTGTTTACTTTTAATGAGAACAGTGTTAAAATATCAAAAGAAGCAATGTGTCAAATAAGAGTAGTGATACTTGGCCGGGCATGGTGGCTCATGCCTGTAATTCCAGCACTTTGGGAGGCCGAGGTGGGTGGATGACCAGGTCAAGAGATTGAGACCCTACTGGCCAACATGGTGAAACTCTGTCTCTACTAAAAACATAAAAAGTAGCTGGGCATGGTGGCGCGTGCCTGTGGTCCCAGCCACTCTGGATGCTGTGGCAGGAGAATCGCTGGAACCCAGGAGGTGGAGGTTGCAGTGAGCCAAGGCCGCGCCACTGCACTCCAGCCTGGCAAAAGAGCGAGACCCCGTCTCAAAAAAACCCAAAAACCAAAAAGCAAAACAAAAAAAAGAGTAGTGATACCTATGTATCATAACGAGTTAGCTAAATCAATATTATCATGGCTTCTGGGAAGAAGTGAAGATATAAAAACATAATTAGAGAAGATCTGTTTATGCACCTATGTTTCCTAATTTGGAAATGAGTTTACGACTGAGATTTTATTGTTTAAGAATAGGTTCAAAAATCCATGGCAGTCATGACACTTACTTTTAAACTTGCTTTTATCCAAATCTTCCACATGGTCCTCCCCAATTAAAATCTTGGCAGCAACTTCTAGGCTTACTATCTGAGGCGTTGACACCAAAAACAGCATCACAAATTTCTGGCTCATTACCCTTAAAGACTTGTCTTTGCGGCTGTTTACGGACGCTTTAGAGAAGGATGAGGATTAGAGAATTAAAATTCATAAAGGGACAAGTGACTTCTAAAGTAACAAGGCTAAAAATACCACCACCTGATCATACAGCTGACAACTGCGGCATTTGAACATTAAAGGCAGCAGTAGCTTTAGAGCCGTGTTCTCCACAGGACCTTTTCCTTAGACAGAGGACAAATGCCACGCAGCCTGGGGTTTTCACTACCATCTCTCACCTGCCCGAAATTCCACTCCAGGGAGTTCCACGAAACACACGTCTGGGTGTCCATTTGGGCCAGTGTTTGATTTGATGATATGATCCTCTATACTGTAACTCTTAATAAAGTCAAACTCTTGCTCATATTCTTTCTTTTTGATCATCATAATCTGCTCGGCATACTTATTCTCCTCCCCGACGCTCTTCAAGGTGCCAAGGGTTTGGTTGAGGTTGTGTCGCCCGTGCCAAGTGTACCTGTTTTTGGCGAGGCGGCTCACCATATGTAAACTCTCTAGGACGTTCACGATATCGTAAATGCGACGACGTTCAACATCTACAAAGAACGTGCAATTGTGTGTTACAGATTTTTGTAACTTGTTTAGAATTGAATAGCATTTTCTTCCATGGTTTATTCGTCAGTAGGTCCCGGATAATATCACTTTCCTAACTGTACTGTAAGTGTACATACTCAACAAATACTGTGAAGGTGAGAAAGACATGTCTTTGCTTTCCAAGGGTACAAATCATATGAATTAGAAAGGCAATAATTAATGAGGGCCCAAGATGTGCTACACAGCTTTAGGAAGTTTTCACCCTAAACTTGTGAAGTAGGTATTATGATCTTCACTTTAAAAAGGATGAGAAAGGCTGGGCGCGGTGGCTCACGCCTATAATCCCAGCACTTTGGGAGGCCAAGGCGGGCGGATCACGAGGTCAGGAGATGGAGACTATCCTGCCTAACACGGTGAAACCCCGTCTCTAATAAAAATACAAAAAAATTAGCCGGGCGTGGTGGCGGGCGCCTGTAGTCCCAGCTACTCCGGAGTCTGAGGCAGGAGAATGGCATGAACCCAGGAGGCGGCGCTTGCAGTGAATGGAGATCCCGCCACTGCGCTCCAGCCTGGGCAAAAGAGCGAGACTCCATCTCAAGGGAAAAAAAAAAAAAGAATGAGAAAACAGAGGCTCAGACCAGCTAAGTAGCTCACCCTCACCCGCAAAGAGCTAGCAAGTAGCAAACCAAGTCTTTAAAACTCTACATCTCACACTTTCCGACCCCTTCCAATACCTACAGGTACACACACACCCATCTATAATGATCATACGATAGAAACAAAATGCTGAGATTTCAGAAAAGTACAAAAACCATGATGTAGTTTTTAAAAACTCACATAAAAATAAAATATCCCGTTTTGGGTCTAATTTTGCTTACTTTCTAGCTACCATTAACAATGTGATATTAGTAATTCTGTGACTCTCATCTATCTATTTAAATTGGGTTTTCAATATTCTGTAATGGTACAATTCTCTTCGTTCAAGAAACTTAATTTCAATTTAAATATTTGATGAGATCAGCCTTTCTGGAAAAGTGATCAATAAAACACTATTTTAATAAGGGTGGATCCTACTGACCTCTTGCTGTTCCTGGAATCTGCCAGATATGCCCTTGCTTTGTACTAGCTGTTCCTTCTGCCTGGAACCCTTCTCCCTGATGTCCTTACAGCTCCCTACCTTGCTTCTTTCAAGTCCTTGCTCAGATGTCACCTTCTCAAGGAAGCCTGATCTGACCACTTATGGCAAAGCACCTCCCCAGCACTCCTGATCCCTTGACCCTGATCTACAATTTATTTTTTCCACTATGCGTGTTACCTTCTAGCATGTATTATCCTTCCTTACTTCCTATATCCTTTACTCAGTATCTATTGCCCCACTAGAATATAGGTTCTAAGAGAGAAGAGATTTTGCCCTTTTTGTTTATGGATGTATCCCAGGCTCCTACAACATTGCCTGACACATAGTAGTAGGAGATTAATAGATATTTGCTGAACTTCCTACCCAGCTACCATTAAGCATATATGAAGAGTAGATGAATCTAAATGGCATATTCTTAAAATGTGAAATACAGTTGATATTTACAAACATGTATTAGAAGGGCAACTTTTCTTCACGGGGTGATTGCTTTGTATTAAAACGTGTTATCTTGCACAGCACATCTCTTCACAGGTTTAGATTAAGATACCCACATGACTCCAATTTGTCACAGGCCCCTTTTTAGCTCCAAATAGATTCAGGTCTTTGAACAGAAGATAAAAAGGGGCAGGAGGAATAACTTGTGCCCAACACAAAACATTCAGAAAACTAGTCCTCAGAATAGTGCTGGAGGTCCAGGAGTGCACAGGTCCTGTTCCCACTCACAGAAGCTGATCCTCAGCGTCAACTAGGAAGATAACCATTCATCAGCCTGATTCTTCAAGAACAGGAAGGCAGAGCAATGAGGCAAAAGTTCACAGTTGTAACTTTGTAAAACAAGTCATAAGACAATATTGCCTTTCTTTAAAGCTTCAGAGAAAACTGCAGTCAGAAGCAACCTTCATTGTGATTTTTTTGCCTCCAAGATTTGCTGAAATTTGCAACTACTTGCCTTCATTCTTAAATTAGAAGAGGGCTTTAGGGATAGAAAATTTCCATGTCGCCTTATTTGTGTCCTTTACAAACACTGGCTAGATGAGCCGGGGTCTGAAGGAGTTAAGTCCATAAAGCCACTTTAATTATTAATTCTTTCAGTGAGTTCTTTGCATACTTACTAAGTTCCTCTGCCACTTCGTCAAGGCAGATGTCATTATTCACAGCAGGGTTGGGATAATTAGGATATCGTGCTAAGAACTTATGACACAATAATCCTAAACTTTTCTCTTTTCGACTTGGCTGGCATTTCTCAAATTCATCTCCAGATAAGTGTTCCTACAAAGGAAAAGGTAAACACTGTCTTATTCTAAAATAAAGTTTGACAGATTTATTAGGGGCATCTGTGCTCGATGACTAACACCAACTTACACACGCTTAGCTTCAACAGCTGCAAAGTCTGGGTGGGAGAAAAGGTTGGTGGCGGGGTGGGGGAGTACAAAACACTTGGCAAACCTGAAAGGAAAGCCTGAAACGAAAATAATGCAAAGATTCAGAATTCCCAGTGCTATATTTCTTGGGGTTCAAACCTTTCTGGTGCTCTGAAGGAAGTTAATAACAGACTTCAGGTGGTGATGCTTTAAATTGCTGGCACTTCTCCAATAGCTACAAGCCCCCCAACAAATTTCCCAGTCTCCAACCAGTCGTGAAAACCTACGTGTATATAGTCTTTGGCCTCAGGTAATCCACTTCTGTTGTCAAACAACCCCCTTTTCTGATCTCTGTTGCGGATCTCAGGGCTCACAGCACTGATGAGCATTTTCAGGTTGGCTGTCGGTGTCCACGGCTCTCCCTGGGAGCCTTCTTTGGGCTTGGTGGGTGTGGTTAAAGGGCCAAAGTCAGGCTGGATCTCTGTCAACACGATATTTGCTGTGGTGGATTCTTTCAGAGGTGTTTTCATTAGTCCCCTTTTATGTGGCTCACAAAAGAGATTTTCCTGGTTTAAAAAATGTAAATAATTAAATCCATGGTAAAACAGGATTTATCAGACAGCTTGGATTCCAGAAATTGCATAATGAATAGAATCATGCCAAGGAAAAAATGTCTAATGAGATTGTAGAGTTGAGGAAATTAATAACTGTATTCTAATGGTCATGTGATGTGTATTGTCCATTCTAATAATTACACTTCCCATTTTAAATTTTGCAATAAGGCCTAAATGTTTTCACCTTTTGTTTCAACCACTGAAAAAACAACTTTAGTTAGGACTTATAATTGTATTTTGAAATAGTTTTAGATTTAAAGAGTAGCAAAGACAGTATAGAGTTCCCAAATGCCCTTCACTCAGCTTCCCCTAATTGGACTGACAATGTTAAATGATCTCAAACTCCTAGAAATGACTTTTGTTTACTCATGGTACTGTAATAAGTAAAGGCCTACAGGGCAGAAATTCTTATCCACCTAGCATAATGGCTGCATGAAATGGGTGCTAAATAAAATACCACTGAAGAGTCAGAGAGACAAGGAGACAAGGGTGAGGGATAGCATATGGTCAGATTTATCAGGGAAATCCAGAGTGTCCAACAGCAGGATTTCTGACCAGAAAAGTCTGCTCTTTGAACACACACTCTCTCACTTTACAGATAGAGAAAATGGAGCCCAGAAAAGTAAAATTATTACGTTGATGCAAAAGTAATTGTGGCTTTTGCTATTGAAAGTAGTGGCAAAAACAGCAATTACGTTTGCACCAACCTAACAGCTACCTAAGACCACAAAGCTAGATCCTGGCAGAGGCAAGATAGCCACTGAGACAAAAGGGAAAATTAACAGCAGTTCATAAATAAGGCTAATGGAGACTATGTTCCTTCCAGTTTTGGACACCAGGGACTTCACACACTACTCTCATCTTTATCTATTTTAAAGAAAATGCTTGGAAGAGCAATAAGTAAAATAATAGGCAAACCAAATAACCAAGAACATGGATTAATGGGACTTGCTGTGACATCCTGGGTTTATCAAGCTCTTTTCCGTTTGTATGTTCATGGAATCCTGCATTCCTAGCTTGCAGAAGAGAAGATGTAGGCTGAGAGAGGTCACACAGGATGGGAACCTGGATATTCTCACTCCAAGTATGGTGCTCTTCTTACATAGAAGTCAGTGTGGTGGACCCAACAGGAGCTCCTTGCAGTATGTGCGTCTGAGATGTGCTGATCTGAGAATAGGCTTTTTCTTTGCCTCACGTTATCAGAAGCAATAGTAATTCTCTTATTTGACTAACATCTAAAACTACTAAGAAATGTGCATGTTTAAGTTCACTTTTTTTTAACCTATCAGTAGTTGGACACCCCCCCAAAGACAATTCTTTTGTAATCTTACAAAATATTTGCCCCCTAAACAGAGCATTTTGCAGAGCCCATAAATAAGCTGCCAATTTGGTAAAAAATTATCTTAAAAAGAAATTCAGTCTCCAATCATGTCAAACCCCCTTTCTGAATTTCAGTTGTTCAAGAATCCTCAGAAATGTTGTAATGAAACTAACGAATTCTTGAAGAGGGGTAGGTTTGCCCCTTTACAATCTTTCCAGTTTTTAATGATTTGGTAGCTGTCTCCAAGACATACATATAGAAAATATATTTTTAAGAATAATAAAATTTGTCAGTTTCATTACATTTCTGAGGATTCTTGAACAACTGGAATTCAGAAAGGGCATTTGACATGATTGGAGACTGAATTAAGATAATTTTCATTTTTTAAACTATATTAATTAAATTAGTATATATTTTAAACTAGATATTTTTGAAACTATAAGGTTCATTTTTTTCCAGGTTATTACAGAGGCTAACCAAGGATGTGGCATTAATAAGATCTATTGGATAGGGAAAAATTATGGAGTTAAATCCGGATGATACTGAATTTAAAATTGCAGTGATGAATATTGAAGTTATAAAGTACCTTTTCGTTCTCCATTCTGTAAATTCCTCATACATTTAGAGTTTAAAAATGAAAAATCTGGAGTTCCTCCCCAAATCCCGATGGTTCAAGTAGTCCAATCAATTGGACTAAAAGTTTTAATATCCTTAAAGAAAAAAGGAAATAGAAAAAGTTAGAGAAAAACAAGAACCAAAAGATCTGTTGAAAATTCCTTCACGGACAACAGGCTACGGAAACAAAGACTAACGAAAAATGACAAACTATATTTACATTTTATTCTCGACCAGCGATCGCCCCACTGGGCGTAGAACGCCAACAAATGCCAGTAAATTCCTTCAGCAAACGGATCGGCTGTCCTAAGACTTCAAGTAACCCACAGAATTTCTAGTGACAGCCCTCTCCCATCTGTAGAAAAGGCGGGCCATTCTCTGGACCCCAGCAAATACTTTAGCAAGCACCCACCTGTTCGCAGATCTGGGCTCCGGACTGAGCGCACAAGCCCAGCTCCCGGCTGAGCGCACGCGATCCCAAGTAACTGGGTACAAGTCTGCATCTAGATGCCTGGATTTCTCCCCTTACACACACGTGCACAGGCTCAGCAGTAAAGTCATGGGAGGTTGCTTGACAGGAAAGTTCCAAATTCAGTCCCAAAGCTCCAAGCATACAGCTGGACATTTAAAGAGAGTCTTATAATTAAGGCTTTTTTTAATTTTAAAAAGAGCTTTCTTAAAGATACAAAGCACTATTTAGTCCCTATTCGAGTGGCCAGTTCACACCACGGCGTTAGACTCCACCTTGGAAGGCGGCATTTGCCCAATAAGGCAAGCAGGTACAGTCCCCGGGCAGCCACTAGCTCCGTGCACTTCCCTCTCCTCTGGGCCAAAGGCCCTCCCCCAGGCCCTGTCTGCCCGCCGCCCGCCCGACAGTTCCCGGACAGCATCATCGTGGTTTCCAGGACAACAATTTCCGACCAACCAGAGGGCCGGAGGCGGGCCTGCGATTGGCCGACGGCGCCAGGGGCGGGGCCGGACCTTCCGCCTTCGATTTAAAAATTTGGCGCGGAAAGTCGGACCGTGGCCGGCGCCTCCCTTTAGCTGCGCGGGGCCTGAGCGCGGGCAAACCCGCGCCCGGAACCACTGCATCCCCGCCCCTCCCCCTCGCTCGCCCCCGCCCCTCTGCGCGGGAGCTCAGCTCCTCCCTCACGGCCCCCGGCGGAGCGGGAGGCGGGAAACGGCCGCCGCTGCGGCCACCGCCAGTGCCACCCGCCCGAGCCCTCTCCCGATGCCGCGTCGCCCGGGCGCCGCGCCGCCCCTCTGCGTCCCGCTGACCTGTCAATCCACCTCACGGCGGGAGCCGGCGGGGGCTGAGCCGGGACTCCTCAGCACCGCTGCCCCTCTCAGGCCCGGGAGCCCGCGTACCTGGCAGTCAGTCAGTCTTTCCGCAGCGCCGAGGTGGGTGCCGGAGAGAGACTCCGGGACCGGGACTGGCGGGCCGGCTGGCGGGCAGAGGGAGCGTGACTGTCCAGGAGCAGCCAAGCCCCCGATTTGAAATTAACCCGCTCCCGGCGCGAGCCGATCCCGCGGGCGGGGAGGGCCGCTCCCCTCCCCCACGCCCGCTAGCTCCGGCCCCGGCCCCCGCGCGCCAATCCGAGCCTCCTGACCGTAGCCGCCGGCGAATCGGTGCAGGCGCCGCCCTCCGCTCCCGCCTCTACGGCAGAGTTGGGGGAAAAGTTCAGCAACTTTTTTTTTCCTTTTTTTTTTTTTTTTACATACACCCCCTCCCCTTGCTCAAAGTTGGGGAATAAAATTTGGCCCGCCCGGGGCTCGCGGGCTGGGCCGCAGGCGCCCTGCGATTCCCCGCATGGGGCTATCTCACCCCTGCCCAGCTCCAGGCCGGCTCACCTGCCCTCGGACTGCAGCTGGACCTCTCCCCCTTGCACCCCTCGCATGCATGGTTGTGCTGCCCACCGAATGCCCCGTCCCTTGCAGAAATTGGTGTGAGGAGGGAGAAGCTTGACTACTGGTGCCTAAGCTCCGTGGGCGCGGGGCCTTGGCCCCGCTGTGAGAACTCAGGTGTAGGAGGAGAGGAGGAAGGCGGAAAACCCGCCAAGCCTGTCCCCGCCGTCTTTCCTCTCGGTCTCCCATCCACTCCTCCCTTTCTCTTCCCTGTTGTCTTTCCCTCTTTTTCTGGTCTCCGAGCCTAAGGCAGCTTTAGTCTGGTTCCCTGTGGAGCCCTTGCAGGGTGGGGAGACACTTCGATCCTCCGTCCTCACTTTGCAGAACGGGACACCGAGGCCCGGGGCGGCGGCGCTGCCTCGGCTGCACCTGGATCATTTGCGCCCGCGTTGGCTCCCTTTGCTCTCCTCTGCCTTAGACTTTTCTGCGGATGGGTGCTGAGTGTTGCCCAGCCGCGCCGAGATCTGGGAGCCGGTCTCTGGATCTGGACTCGGTTTGTCTCTTCCTCTTCTGTAATCGCTCGTGTTTAAGCTCCAGCAGGGCCCGGGGCCACGCTCCCCCAGTCCCACCACTAAGTTGGGGATCAGTGACTCTCCCATTGCTGACTAGCAGGGCGAGGCATTTTTATTTTCTGCGGAACGCGATGAGGGCGGGGATGCTATGATATTTAGGCTGGGGTCGCAGCGCAGCAGCTGCCAGCCATAGGGCCAAGGGTCTCCGTGTGGAGCGAAGGCTCTTCCCCCCACCCCGAAACTCGACCGCAGACCTGCGGGGTGACCGCCCTGGAATGTTGGCGCCGTCGTGTACCTGTCCCCACTTCGTCGACAGCTGAGGTGCAGATCTTGCTTAAGAAGGCGCTTCGACCTGAAAGCGAGCCTTTCAGGTACTGTGCAGAGGGTCAGCTGCCTGTAGCTCGCAGATTTAAAATAAAGCAGAGGTCACTATACAGGGTTCCACCGTTGCTAGCACTGAGCAGCTGGTTCTTACTAAGCCCAGGAACCCCTTTTTTGGAGCAAGGCTGGGTTCTAAATGTATCAACAAAAAGTGGGGATTTGGTGCTTCTGCTTTAGCCACTAGCTGTTGGCCAGATTGTCATCTCCCCCACCCCCCTGAACGGTCAGCACTCCTAAGAGTGCATAGGTTCAGCTATGCCCAATGTACCCGAAGTTATTACAGCCCCGGAGTCCTGTGGGCCATAAATCCCCTTTAAAATTGTTTAGAAGCAGTCTGCCTCATGCACCTGTGTTCAGAGATAGTGACTAATTCGTTCAAATCTGTCATCTACAGGGCCATTCATGCTGCAGATGTCTGAGTGACAATTACCTGTAAGGCACATCATTCAGGGAGCAGCCACCTCTGGTGACACTTGACAGATGGCCTCTCATTTCATACTCAGCACAGGTGTGAAAGCATGGGGTATGACTCTGAGAGGGAAGCAGGGTTTTAAAGTGACAACCCCAAGGTCTCACTGTAAGTAACAGGGCTGGAATTTGAAGCCAAGGCTGTTTAACGCCTCAGAACTTTCCACTGAAAGCTGTGTTCACCACTGTGCAGGGTGCTCATCCTTACTTGCTTCATAGGATCGTTGTGTCCCATTTTATAGAGAAGAAAACTGAGGCACAAAAGGGTTAAACTGATGACCAAGTTAGCTACAGAGCAAGAATTAGAATCCAAGTCTACCCGCTCCAAGTTCATACATCCCATTCCACTGCCTCTGAAAGATCCTATGAGAGCAATGTTAGTGCCAACTCAGGCTAGCCCTTAACCATTTCAACCCCTCCCTAAACACACAAAAAAACAGGAAGGTGAGAATGTAATTCTTGCTTACTGATAGTTGTCATGTCTTACTGAAGGAAGTGAAATTATAGTCAAACTCATTGAGTATGTTGAAAAATGGTTTTATTAAGAGTGAAGTGATACAGTTTTGAAGTCTTAACAACCCTTTCATGTAATGAAAGGTAACGAAGAAAGAAAGGTGAAATAGTTCTACTCATTGCTGTGTAGAGTATCAGTTTGAAATGCAGCATGAATGTAAAGGAGAGAAAAGACTACTGAAAACTTTTATGTTTACTGCATAACCAAGAAGGAAGGATCAGGACATAAGCTTGAAATCTTTTTTTTTTAAATTTTCCCATCAAATATGTTTTCCACTTATTAGTTACATAATCCAAGGGAATATTTGTGTATTTGTTTCTGGCCTTTTGTTCATCATGTTGTGTAATCTGTGTCTCACTGAAGTTAGACCAGTTTTTCTGCTCTGTGATGCCGCCCTTCTGGATTGCACAAGTTGGAGGGCTGATATGTTGTGTAACACATTCAGCATTAAATAAAGTATTATGAAAAAAGATATCAAAGGTAAGGGGGAAAGATAGGTATCACCGAGGCGCCTACATTCAAAGGTAACATTTGGGATTCCTGAAGTGTGTCCCTTTTCATAACCACCAAAAAGACAGGCAAGACCTTCCCCTTCTGAGCAGGGAAGGATGAAGGGCTAAGGAATGAGCTCTAGCTAATGGGTTTCTTGACCTTTTTTGTCTCTTGCTGCCCCACTTCTTAGGTGCTTGTATCACCAGCTCTGCTTCCTGACCTAGTGGGGCAATTTGGGTTTGTGCTTTTTCTGCAGTACGTGTTGGCATAGATACCACGAAACAGCTGTCTGGAGCTTAAAACTGCACAAATCCCTATGTGCTGGGTTGGATGTGGCTGCTTACAAATAGATCTTAGCTATTCCTGGTCCTTGTACTGAGCCTGCAAATGAATCATGCTGGGTCCAGTCTGGGCAGGGTTAAAGAGGATGGATACAAGCAAAGCACCCAGGAAGCGGGCATGCCTGGAGCTGGCTTGTGCTGACTGTGGAGCTAGACTAGGTCAGAGTATGTCCCAGGCAGCAGCAGGGCTGTGTGTGAAATCCCCTCAGACTCTCCTGTGACCTCCTGTGGGAAATTCCTGATGGGCCCTGATCTATCCTGACGAGCCCTATATAGACATTTGCAGCCCGGGACTCAGCTGCAGCAGTGACAGTTGCTGCCATTTATTGAGCAATTACTGCTTCTGATTTTTTTTTTTTTTTTTTTGAGACAGAGTTTTTGCTCTATCACCCAGGCTGGAGTGCAGTGGCATGATCTCGGCTCACTGCAACCTCTGCCTCCTGGGTTCAAGCGATTCTCCTGTCTCAGCCTCTCAAGTAACTGGGACTACAGGCACGCGCCACCACACCTGGCTAAGGTTTGTATTTTTAGTAGAGACGGGGTTTCACCATATTGGCTAGGCTGGTCTTGAATTCCTGATGTCATGATCCGGCCGCCTCGGCCTCCCAAAGTGCTAGGATTACAGGCATGAACACTGCGCCTGCCAGCTTCTAAAATTTTAAAATACTTTGGGGATAATACAACACAAAATACTGAGAGTCCTCATGTGAAGCTGGAGTCTGAGTTCTGTTCTCATTTTATTATTGCACATATAATCTTAAAATTGTCATAATGTCGTGTAATCCAGTGCTTATCAGTGGGTTGGAAAAACCTGCTTTTCCAGGTTCTAGGACATTAAAGAAGTATATGTAGAGATTCCTAGGAATAGGGTTCAGGGATTTATTACCTAAAATATAGCCCCCTTGGAGCCAGGTGTGGTGGCTCATGCTTGTAATCCCAGCACTTTGGGAGGCTGAGGTGGGTGGATCACTTGAGGTCAGGAGTTTGAGACCAGCCTGGACACATGGTGAAACACTGTCTGTACTAAAAATACAAAAATTAGCTGGGCATGGCGGTGGGTGCCTGTAATTCCAGCTACTTGGGAGGCTGAGGCAGGAGAATTGCTTGAACCCGGGTGGTGGAGGTTGCAGTGAGCCAAGATTGCACTACTGCGCTCCAGCCTGGGCCACTGAGCAAGACCGTCTCCAAAAAAAAAAAAAAAAAACAACAAAAGTCCCATTCAATGCAGGAATCCTATAACCTTCCTGATCAATTAATGATTGCTGCTCTTTGCTTAAAGCTGGTAGTGAAAGGTAACTGTGCTGATCCCCTCCAGGCAGATTTATCACATCCTGTTCTTGATCATCCCCCTATATAGGCACCTCTGTTATGGATGCTTCCCACCTACACCACTGTGAGCTCCTTAAGGCAGGGAGAGGGACTTCTTCACCTCTTGGTCTTTCCAGTGCCCAGCCAGGTGCCTGACCCAAAGCAGGGGCCTGATAGATGTTGGTTGATGGAGTAAAATTCTACTCTGAAATGTTATCCCAGCAACCTCAGATGATACCTTGTCTTTTAATTTCTTTATCTTCAGTACTGAGTTCAGTGCCTGACACACACTTGGTGTTCCATAATGCTAGGAAAATGAGCTCATAATTACCTCTCCCTTTTAAATGTCAGGTTTTTTACTTTAGCTAGGTTCTTTGGTTTTATTTATTTACTCACTGAAAAGTAGTATACTGAGTGCTATACTATGCCCCTAAACCCTGAATTAGGTGCTAGGTATACACAGTGAGTGAAAGAGATAAAGTCCTTGCCCTTTTGGAGTTTATATTCAAGCAGTAGAA
The DNA here is from genome assembly GCF_008728515.1 of Papio anubis. Taxonomy (NCBI): domain Eukaryota; kingdom Metazoa; phylum Chordata; class Mammalia; order Primates; family Cercopithecidae; genus Papio; species Papio anubis. Next base: position 78,571,554 of record NC_044987.1, read on the forward strand.
AGTGTCTGGTGCAAAGTGTTAACTTTTATTGTATTTTCTTTTTCCCTATAAGTGTGAGATTTCTCTGCCATTCCTCAGTTCAATAAATATGACTTATTTTTTTTAAATAAATGTTCTACCTCTATAGTACTTTTTAAAAGTTTCTGTAGGTATTTTTCTTCCCTAGGAACCCAAGTTTTCTTTTCTTCTCCTTTCAGCCCATATGTATGGGTCACTTGCTCCAAGCCTAGGGACTCTGCTAGGCACCAGCTACAGGACACGATGGCTGCCCTTGGGATCCCAGCAATAAAGCCATCTCTTCACTTACTCCCACTCCCCCTCTTTCTTTATCCCTCTTCTGCAGAGATGTGGACTTCATCTGGACAAATTGTGTGCTTCTCTGAGTTCTTTAAGATTATGGCCTCTTAGTCACTGGAGGATGCCCTATTTCTCCTGGAATGATACTGAAGTCAGCATAAGTGGGTTCCTTACACCTCAGTGGCCCTCAGTCATTGTGAATTCAGGCACTGGGAAGACAGAGCAGGCTCTTAATCAGCTGTGTCAGGCTGGGGGCATCTCCCATGTAAGGTTCTAGGCAATCACCAAACATTCTAATAATCCACTCCTCCCTGAAATCTGAAATCTACCTGATTTCTTCCAACTTCTTGGCACTAATGAATACCCCTTAAAGTTATGGTTTCCAGGATATGATTTGACCTAATATGCTTCATGATACTCAGATATATTATGGTAGAGTTTTATTGCTCATTGTACTGCTTCATTGTATAATACGGAGACAGAATAAGACCTACACAAATTGATTTTGTTGACAAAAATACTTAAGATTTTCCAAAAGAATTAGATAGCTCTCCTCTTAGCCTTAATCAAAAATGTTTAGGCCAGGTGTGGTGGCTCATGCCTGTAATCCCAGCACTTTGGGAGGCTGAGGCGGGCGGATCACAAGGTCAAGAGATCGAGACCATCCTGGCTAACATGGTGAAACCCCATCTCTACTAAAAATACAAAAAAATAAGCCAGACGTGGTGGCGGGCGCCTGTAGTCCCAGCTACTCAGGAGGCTGAGGCAGGGGAGAATGGCATGAACCCGAGGCGGAGGTTGCACTGAGCCAAGATCGCACTCCACTGCACTCCAGCCTGGGTGACAGAGCTTGGTGGCTCCATCTCAAAAAAAAAAAAAAAAAAAAAAAAAAAAAAAAGTTTAATAAAAGCTCACAGCAGTTATCAATATGGAAATTGACTAGAGTATGTTAATCCACCTGTGGTTATAGTTATTAATGAATTGCATTTGAATTTGCCCACAAAATGTATAGTTCTATATACTCTTTTACAATAGTGCTAACATGGAACATAGTCCATGATTGATCGTATGCTCAGCCATAAAGCGAGTCTCCATAAATTAAAAAAAAAATATCAAAACCATACCGACCATACTGTCAGCCACAGTGGAATAAAAATAAAAATCAATACCAAGATGATCTTTCAGAAACCACACAGTAACATGAAAATTAAACAACTTACTCCTGAATGAGTTTTGGGTAAACAATGAAATTATGGCAGAATTTTAAAAATCTCTTGGAAATATGTGAAAACAGAAGTACAGCATACCAAAATCTCTGGGTTGCAGCAAAAGCAGAGTTAAGAAGAAAGGTTATAGCACTGAGCACCTACCTCAAAAAGTTAGATCTCAATGATCTAACGTTACACCTAGAAGAACCAGAAAAATAAGAACAAATGAATCTCAAAGTTAGCAGAAGAAGAGACATAATTAAAATCAAAGTGGAACTGAATGAAATTGAGGCCCCAAATCCATATAAAGAATTAACAAAAACCAAGTTGGTTATTTGAAAGGTAAACAAGATCAGTAGACCACTAGATTAACAAAGAAAGAAGATCCAAATAAGCACAATGAGAAACAACAAAGATGACACTATGATTGATCCCACATAAATACAAAAGATCCTCAGAGACTACTGTGAATATACCTCTATGCACACAAACTAGAAAATCTACAGGAAATGGATAAATTCCTGGAAATGCACAATCTCCCAAGGTTAAATCAGGAAGGAATTTAAACACTGACTAGATCAATATTTAGTTACAAAATTGAATTAGTAATAAAAAGCCCTACCAATCATAAAAATCCCTGGACCAGATGGATTCACAGCCTAATTCTACCAGACGTACAAAGAAGAGTTGGTACCAGTTCTACTGAAACTATTCCTAAAAATCAAGGTGGAGGGACTCTTCCCTAACTCATTCTACAAAGCCAGCATCACCCTGATAACAAAACCTGGCAAAGACACAACAAAAAAAGAGAACTACATGCCAATATCCCTGATGAACATAGATGCAAAAATCTTCAATAAAATACTAGCAAACTGAATTCAACAGCACAGCAAAAAGTGGATTCACCATGAACAAGTAGACTTCATTCCTGGGATGCAAGATTGGTTCAACATGTACAAATCAATAAATGTGACTCACCACATACGCAGAATTAAAAGCAAAAATCATGTGATTATCTCAATAGACACAGAAAAAGCTTTTGATAAATCCAACATCACTTCATGATAAAAACCATCAAGAAGCTAGTCCTCGATGGAACATACCTAAAAATAATAAGAGCCATCTATGACAAACCCATAGCCAACATCATGAAAACTGGAAGCATTCCTCTTGAGAACTGGAACAAGACAAGGATGCCATGCCTGCTCTTACCACTCCTATTCAACATAGTACTAGAGGTGCTAGCCAGAACAGTCAAGCAAGAGGAAGAAATAAAAGGCATCTGAATAGGAAAATAATAAGTCAAGCTATCTCTTCATGGACTATATGATTCTATACCTAGAAAACCCTAAAGACTCTGCCAAAAGGCTCCTGGAACTGTAAACAGCAAAGTTTTAGGATACAAAATCAATGTGCAAAAATCAGTAGCATTTCTATCACCAATAACATTCAAGCTGAGAGCAAAATAAAGAACTCAATCCCATTTACAATAGATACACACACAAATACCTAGGAATACATCTAACCAAGGAGATGAAAGAATCTCTACAAGGAGAACTACAAAACACTGCTCAAGAAATCAGAGATGACACAAACAAATGAAAACATTCCATGTTCATGACTTGGACGAATCAGTATAATTAAAATGGCCAAACTGCCCAAAGCAATCTACAGATTCAATGATATTCATATCAAACTACCAACATCATTTTTCACAGAATTGGAAAAAAAATTCTACAATTCATATGGAACCAATAAAGAGCCCAAATAGCCAAAGTGATCTTACGAAAAAAGAACAAAGCCAGAGACATCACATTACCCAACTTCAAACTATATTATAAAGCTACAGTAACCCAAACAACATAATAGTGGTACAAAAACAGACACATAGACCAATAGAACAGACTATAGAGAATTCAGAAGTAAAGCCACACACCTACAGCCATCTAATCTTTAACAAAGTTGACAAATAAGCAATGAGGGAAGGACTCCCTATTCAATAAATGGTACTGGGATAGCTGGATACCTATATGCAGAAGGATGAAACGGAACCCCTGCCTTTCAAGATATATAAAAATTAACTCAAGTTGGATTAAAGATTTAAATGTAAGACCTCAAACTAAGAATCCCAGAAGAAAACCTAGGGAACACCCCTCTGGACATCAGCCTTAGGAAAGAATTTATGACTAAGTCCCCAGAAGCAATTACAATAAAAAAAAAATTGACAAGTGAGACCTAATTAAACCAAAGAGCTTCTGCACAGCAACAGAAACTATCAACAGGGTAAACAGACAACCTAGAGAATGGGAAAAAAATTTCAAATTATGCATCCAGCAAAGGTCTAATACCCAGAATCTATAAAGAACTTAAATAATTGAACAAGCAAAAACCAAAAACCCATTAAAAGATGGACAAAAGACATGAACACATCTCAAAAGAAGACATACAAGCAGCCAACAAACATATGAAAAAATGCTCCACATCACTAATCAGAGAAATACAAATCAAAACCACAATAAGATACCATCTCACACCAGTCTGAATGGCTGTTATTAAAACGTTAAAAAACAACAGAGGTTGTTGAGGCTGTGGAGAAAGGGAATGCTTATACATTGTTGTGGGAATGTAGATTAGTTCAGTCACTGTGGATACCAGTTTGGAGATTTCTCAAAGAACTCAGAACTACCATTCGACCCAGAAATCCCATCACTCGGTATATATCCAAGAGAAAACAAATTGTTCTACCAAAAAGACACATGTACTTGCATGTTCATAAAAGCACTATTTAGAATAGCAAAGACATGGAATTAACCTAGGTGCCCATCAGCAGTAGATTGGATAAAGAAAATGTGGTACATATATACCATGGAATACTACACAGCCATAAGAAAGAATGAAATCATGTCCTTTGAAGCAACATAGGTGCCGCTATAGGCCACTATACTAAGTGAATTACCATAGGAACAGAAAACTAAATAACACATGTTCTCACTTACATGTGGGAGCTAAACTTTGGGTACTCATGGACATAAATATGGCAACAGTAGAAACGGGACTACTAATGAGAAGAGGGAGGGAGGGGGACAAAGGTTGAAAAATAAACAGTTGGGTACTATACCCACTACCTGAGTGATGGTATCATTTGTACTCCAAACCTTAGCATCCTGCAATATACCCAGGTAACACACTTGCACATGTATCCCCTGAATCTAAAATGGAAGTTGAAAAAAAAAATTGGAGCAAGCATTTTTATTTAAAAAGTTAGATAAAATAGTGCTAAGCTTTGTTACAGATTCAATCTTTGAGATAACAATTTAAAATCATTTTAAAGTTGATTTGAAGAATACAAAATGACATTACTTATAAATTATTTTTCCTTCTTTTAATTTTAGAGACAGAGTCTTGCCCTGTCTCCCAGGCTGGAGTGCAGTGGTGTGATTATAGCTCACTGCAGCCTTGAACTCCTGGTCTCAAGCAGTTCTCCTGCCTGGGCCTCCTAAAGTGCTGGGATTACAGGCATGAGCTGCCACTCCTGGCCTAAGATGGCCACTTTTAAAGAAACTCAGGGTCTGGAGGACACAGAAGTATCTTCTAGTTTGTAATCTTTCCTTGAGATAGGATAAGATGTGGATGAAAATTAGAACTTTGTGGTGAAACAGACCTTGGTTGGTTCAAAGGCCATCTCATCATTATAGCTGTGCATCCTTAGGCATATCACTTAACTTCTCTGAACCTCCTTTCCCCCCACTCCCTAAAATTGGAATTAAAATATACATCCTCATAGGCTCTCATGAGGATTAGATGAGATAATCAATGCAAAGTACTTAGCACAATATTTAGCACATGGCAAGTACTTAATAGCTATTATTATATATTGTTATATATAATATAATCCAAAACCAATCCAGAGAAATGCATATCTGTCTTTGTGTTTATTTTTGCTTTCTTAATCACGTCATAGAGATTCCCAATAGCTAGACTGTGTCTAAGAACCTTTGGCCAGGAAATTGTTTCTTCTCAGCAGCAGAAACTGTGTCCTCCACCCCTTCCCTGACCTTCCACTGCTCCAGCTGCAGGTGCAGCTATATTCAGTGCTCACCTGAGGGAATGCCCAGTGTTGTTGGAATCCTTACAACTAGAAGCCTGCTTTGTCTTTTTTTTTTTTATTTTTTTTAAAGGAGAAATGGCTTGAGAAAGACATGTTGAAGAGGAAAAAATACGTTAAGGTAACATGTTCTTATCTGTTACTAGAATTAGTCAATGCATCATAATTTAAGGGTTTGTGTCTAGTTTATTGGCTCTATTAGTAAATATCACCTCTCCTGTGCTTCACTTTCCTGTCTCTTTGCTCCTAGCACAGAGATTTCTAAATTGCTTGAAGTACAGGCCCAGGCATAGAATTAGATTTGGTTAACACTTGGCAACTGGCTTAGAATCTGAAGACTCTAACTCTAGTCCCTGGTTCTGACACCTACTAACTCTGCAACTTTAGGGAAGCCACTTACCTCTCTGAGTCTCAGTTTCCTCCTCTGTGAAATGGGCCGGTAATATCTATGGCATAAAGACTTCATTGATGGTATGGGACCAACTGAGGCTACATGTGTAAAAACATTGTTTGAAAATGTTAATTGCTATTTGATTACAAGGACATAGTCTTATTAATATGATCAAATCTCTTGCTAGCTTATTGGTTTTCATAGTAGGAGATGTCACTTGCTGTGTGATCTTGGACAAGTCACTGAACTCCTCTGAGCTGCACTTGTCTCCCCGGTGACATGGGAAGCGTAGAATTGATTACTTAAATTTCCTGAAGTTGTACAAGTCTATGCTGATGCCGAGCTTTCCTTGAAAACTGGAAAAAGCACAGGCTTTGAAGTCCGATGGACTGGGGTTAATCCTCTGCTTCGCAGCTTGCTTTCTTTTTGTCTCTCTGTACCCATAAAGGATTGTCTCAGAATGTTCTGGGTATTTTTGAAAAGTAACAGCAGCTTGACTGAAAGGCAATTTTGTCTGTAATAAGACATCAGCTGTGAGCACAGTTCTGCGGTGGCAGAAAACAGATCAGGCAGAGATTCAGGTCCATACTTTCCAAACTCCAGTGGCCCATTTGGTAGAACCAGTTTACATTTGTATGTTGAATTTTTGTTGACTAAATAACAGTGATCCAAGAGCTGAGATGGTTTTTTGGTCCCACTAGGGAGGGTTGTATTGCTGTCAAGGTGTGGATAAAGCATTTCAGGCAGGCCTGCCCCTGGAACCTGGCCCAGTAGTGTGCAGCTGTGTCAATAGGCCTTTGAAGTCCACACACACCAGCCGACTGGTCAGCAGCCCCTGGGATGGTCTGTACAACCTTCGTCACAGGAAATTGGGAAAGGCATGTGGAAGCTAGCATTGCTGGAAGGGGAGGAGAAGAAAACTACTGGGCTCTTTATGAAAACATGGGAGAAATTTACCCAAATTCACAGGCTGAGCCCATCAGCAGGATCTGGGATTGTTGATCACTGCTCTTCTCTTTCTGGCTGCGGATCAGTGTGATGAGCTGGTTTATCTTTATTCTGACCTGAATATGTGTCAGCTAGCGCTTCCGTGAGGCCTCAGCATAGTGATAGTATACTGGTGGCGCTGATGGTGCTGATGGTGCTGCAAGATTCACAAAGAGCTTCTGAATCATTAAAATGTGAACAAACCCTGTTCAGGAGAATTGTAATGCAAAATATTTTTCATTTTTATTTGTCCATTTCTGGTATTCTACATTTTGGGGCACTGGTCTCTTCCCCTGCCCCAGGATTTTCCCCATGTGCAGGTGCTTTTTCATCACATGATCTCATTTAATCTTCACAACATCCCTGAGGTATGTTGTCTTCAATCCCTCTTTGGCAAAAGAGGAAATGGAAGCTCTGGGTGGTTAAAACTTGCTGAAGATAACACAGCTTAGCAGGAAACCCTGAGCTGTCTGACTCTCAAGCCTGTGTTGAGAAATCCTGCCCTGTGCTGCCTCTCACTGCGTAGATCCTATCTGGATAAAGTGCTGGGTAACCAGGAATCAGAACCTCTGGAGGACGAGTATGACTTCTTTTCTGTCCCTGCTGCCTGAGTTCAAACTCTCAACATCCTCTCTTCCTCTTCCCTGTTATTGCTCTGTACCAATGCTCTGTCAATGAGTCTTGTCACTTTGGCCCACTGTCCCCCCTTGCACCCCTGCCTTTCTTTTCATTCTTACCCTCGTTGCCACACACCTGGGGCACTGCCGTAGCTGGCAGCTCCCTTTGTCACCAGTCTTTCCCTTTTCCATCTTTTCCACTCACCCTGCCAGACTCATTTGCTTTAACACTGCTTTGTCCTATTTCATTTTAAACATCCCAGGGACTCATAAGATAAAGTCAAGACTCAGTGCTTGACCTGAAACACCCCCCAGTGCCCCTAGGTGGACCCCAAAGCTTCTACATTAGTCGCTTTTCCACGCTGCTGATAAAGACAGACTCGAGACCGGGCAATTTACGAAAGAAAGAGGTTTATTGGACTTATGGTTCCATATGGCTGGGGAGACCTCACAATCATGGTGGAAGGCAAGGAGGAGCAAGTCATGTCTTACATGGATGGCAGCAGCAAAAGCGAGTTTGTGCAGAGGAACTCCTGTTTTTAAAACCATCAGATCTTGTGAGACCCATTCACTATCACGAGAACAGCATAGGAAAGACCCACCCCTTTAATTCAATCACCTCCCACCGGTTCCTCCAACGACATGTGGGAATTATAGGAATTGTGGGAGTTACAATTCAAGATGAGATTTGTGTGGGGACACAGCCAAAACGTATCAGCTGCTTTCCAGCCTTGCCCATCACTTCCTGCAATAACTTGATGTTGCCTGGAATTTTCTGACTTCAGCATCTTTGGTCATGAGGTATCTTCTGCCTAGAATGTGACACACCTTCCCACCCAACCTCCCCTCTGCTAAAAATCTCATTATGGTCTGGCTGAAGTGGCCTGTCTTTAATGAAGCTTTCTCCAGTCACCTTGCAGGAATGATTCCCCCCTTGGAACACTTTGAAACACTTAAACAGTACTTCTCGTATGTTGCTTCACTGTAATTATTTGTGTGCCAACGTTTCCTCCCTATATACCAATGGGATTATGGAACCCATGTGTGTGTATCCCCCACTGTGGTCATTAGCATAGTGCCTTATATGTAGTGGGCCCTTTGTTGGATGAATAAACTAATGAACAGTGAAAAGCAAATAGTAAGAAATAAGTCATTTATTGTTTCCCATGTGTCAGACAGTATTCTTAGTGCTATTCAAAGTAATAATTCCTTTAATTCTTGCAATAACCCTAAGAAGTAGATGATATAGAGATGAAGAAGCGAAGGCATGGTGAGCTGAGCTAGTCAAAGAATTAGTGATTGACCCAGGATTCAAATCTGAGCAATCTGCCTCCAGGACCTAGACTTCCACTGTAGGTACCTTTCCAGGACTCTTTTTCCTCTACCTAGAAGGTCCTGGCAGGCTAATAGGTGTACTCCTATAAGAGCTGCCTTGTGGGCTTATGGATTTCTCATTCGTGGCAGGTTCCTGAGGGCCTGAGATGGTTAGCATCCAGCATTTCTTCCCTAAGCCAGTACACGAAGTCTTGCTCACCTTGGCAATGTGCATCAGGCAAAATGGTGAGAGAATGGAAACACCTCCAAGTGCTGAGGTTCCGCAGATGACAGGTGCTGTGTGAAAATGAAGCATGTTTTTCATGTTCTATAAAACATGGCAACTTCATTACACCATAGTCAGAGTATGGGCCCAGGACTCCTATAACACTCCACCTTTGGCATGAGGTGATTACTTGGTTAATAATCCTTGTCGGCCTAGTGCACATACCCTGTGTTTATCACTCCCATCTTATAATTAACTTTTATATTTTCCTTAACTTTACAACTCAATCTGTGCACCAGAGTGCCTGCAAACCCATATTTATCTAATTTAGCAAACATTTGCATGCACTGCAATTAGACTCACATGTTGTGTGATCAACGTCCTTTGCTAATTGCATAATTCCTTTTGAGTTTAATCATCATATGGCATTCTTTTTTTAAAATGTCTATGTGGTTTGCTGTTGATTGTGAGCTGCATGTGAAATCTCAGGCTGAGGCACCTGCAATCACAGAACCAAAGATATTCGAGAGCCAAAGACAAGGGAGGAACTGGGTTCCTTATTGACAGGTGAAGAAATGGAGGCTCAAGGAAGTTAAGGGACTTGCCTATCCAAATAGCTCATTATTAAGAGTTCCTGAAGATGTGAAGGGATAAACACATCTGCAAAGAATATCTCCCAAACCATCCCAGTGTGGAAATTCCATGAATAATTGAAGTCAGTCCTGACTTAGCATGGAGCTTGAGTCTGGACACAATTAGTCTGGGCCTAAAATAAATCAGGTTATAGGCAAGGACAAATCTGAGAATATTCTGGAATTATAACCCTTAGCAATTGTTTTTCAGCTTTGGTCTGCATGTTGCCAGTAGACGTTTTGGTATAAGGAAAGCTGGCTAAACTCTTTTCCTTTTCTTCTGCCTCTTAAAATTATTTTGTTTGTTTGTTTGTTTTATTGTAAATCTAGATTAGAAGAGAGTAGAGGGTTCAACCAGGAATTAGGGATTGGTCTAGAAAGAATCAGAATATTAGAGCTGAAAGTCTATTTAGCTTGTTTTATAATAAAGTTCAGAAGGGCGTGTCCCAAATCACAGAGTTGGTTGCTCACAGGTTTGGGACTTGAGGCCCTGTCTCTTTAGTTGATGTCCAGGTTTTTCTTACTACAGTGCTCTACAAATCAAGAGACTTAAGTGGACAAAGTGCTCCTTGTCCTCTCCTTCCCTCATGCAGCACCTTTACACAGTGGCTTGGATGCCCAGTGCTAAGCAAGGGTGTATGGATGCAGATGCCCAGACCTTGATCTAAGCTAGGATGCAAAAGCAAAGGATGCAAAGGAGAATGGGACCTACCAGGATGAGGAAGGCATCACTTCCCAGTGTGGAGATTTTGAACTCAGAGAGGATTTAAGAGAATGCGATGGAACGTAACACAGTGACTGGCCCATTTTGGGAACTCTACTGATATTTGCCAAATAGACATGTGTACTAGCAAGGGGATGAAGGTAGGGTGATGAGGTCAGAAAGATAAGGACAGACTACTGCCACCTGCAGATTTTTTTTTGCTTGGGAGGCAGAGGAAATCATGAAAGTCCTACCACAATGGACTTTCATCCATTTATCTGCCCAGGAAGAAAGACCTGGTGATTAATGTGGAAGCACCAAGAATCATTGGGGGCTGGAAAATACAGCCCAGCAGTATGCTCAGAAAGAACAGGAGACTGGGTCTTGGCTTCTGCCACGTCTTGTAAACTGGGAAACCTTTCCATTGCTGCTGGCAGCAGTAGAGATTCCCTGCTCTCTGAGCCCACGGCTTGCTTCTACAACAGTACTTGCCATCATCTGTCAGATATATCCTCTGCATCTTTGGCTCTTACGTAACATCTAGAGAGTAGTAAGTGCTCAGTTAATGTAGGTTGAATGGATGAATGGATGGATTGAACACTGTTGAAATGTTCAACTCTCGCCAAGTCAGCAGGGAAAGGTAATGTATGGAATGGCCAAAGTAGTAATAAAAATATTTTAATAGCCTAGATGGATGGACCAATAATATTAAGTTTACCTAGAGGAAATGTAACACAAAGTCTATATTTAGCTTTAAAAATGTCAATTACCCAATCAAAGAGTGGGTGAAATATGAAGGAGTGTAGTCCGTATTTTTAAAAAGCCATCAGTGGTAGGTCTTAGTGGACCGTAAGCTCAACATGAAAAAGTTTGTCATGTAGCTGCTAAAATAGTGTTGAAGTTCATCAGTAGAAGTCTGATCCAGATCAGTGCAAGTGACACTACCTGTAGTTTTGTTTATTAAAAAAAAATTTTTTTAGAGATGGGGTCTCACTTTGTTGCCCAGGCTGGAGTGCAGTGGCCATTCACAGGTGTGATCATTGTACACTACATCATTGAACTCCTGGCCTCAAGCAATTCTCCTGCTTCAGCCTCTTGAGTAGCTGGGACTGTGGTTTTTGAGCTGGGTCAGGCCATCTCTGGGGCAGATATTCACTTGGGATTCCTTTTTTTTTTTTCTTGAGATGGAAGTTTGCTCTTGTTGCCCAGGCTGGAGTGCAATGGTATGCTCTTGGCTCACTGCAACCTCCGCCTCCCAGGTTCAAGCGATTCTCCTACCTCAGCCTCTCAAGTAACTGGGATTACAGGCATGCACCACCACACCCAGCTAATTTTGTATCTTTAGTAGAGACAGGATTTTTCCATGTTGGTCAGGCTGATCTCGAACTCCCGACCTCAGGTGATCCGCCCATCTCGGGCTCCCAGAGTGCTGGGATTACAGGCCTGAGCCACCATGCCTGGCCCACTTGGGCTTCTATTAATAGACCTTCTATTAATGGACCCACATCTTACCCTGGGTCCAGTGCTTTAGTTTACAAAGTGCTTTCCCAGGCATTATCTTGCTACATTGTTCTAATGAGGTGGTTTATATATTGGTAAAAGGCAAGCTGACTTGCTCAAGGTCACCCAGCCAGTGAGTGGCAAATCCTAGTCCTACTAATTCTTGTCTGTATTCTTTCTGCCACATCATGCAGCCTTTATGCAGAACAGAGCACCCACTGTGCAGCATCTAGAAGTGAGGCCAACATGATGCTTGTCAAATGCTGTCAACAGTGGACATGCTCAGATGGGCACCTCGCAATCAGCCAGACTGACAGTGATGTTTCAGAAACCACTTTTCCTAACTGAGAGGGGCTCTGATGGGCCAGCTCACATTACAAGCACAGTGATCTTGGCCTCTTTCAAAACTGACAGGAGTCAAACATTGAACATCACTTTACCTCTGAATGAGCCCAGGAAAGGACAGATCTCTTTTTGAGACAGGGTTTTGTTCTGTTACCCAGGCTGGAGTGCGGTGGCATGGTCATGACTCATTGCAGCCTTGACTTCCCAGGTAGCTGGGACTACAGGCATGCATCACCATGCCTAGCAATTTTTTTTTAATTTTATTTTTTTATAGAGATGAAGTGTCACTATATTGTCTAGGCTGGTCTCAAACTCCTGGGCTCAAGCAATCCTCATGCCTCAGCCTCCCACGTGCTGGGATTTCAGGTGTGAGCCACTGCACTCGGTCAGATCCTCATTCTTAACTCCTCATATACTATAGAAAGGATTTGTGAGATGGGGCTGTAAAAGGGGACAGAAGAAAGGGAAAAGAAGTAACATTTTTGAAGTTCCTATTAAGTTCCTGGCTCAAGATATTTTCACATTTATTTAGGTTTCCTGTTTTTAATGCTCTACCTGTCTCTAGCCTCACTTCTTACCCTGGTCACCACTTGACTCCTACAATCTCCTAGCATTGGCTGTCATAATATTCACTCACATCCCTATGGTCTTTACCAGAGGCTATCTATGCTTCAAAAAATGTCTTTGAGGTGAGTAGGATAGGGATTATTCTCTTATTTCACAATGAGGTACAAGAATGTCTATCTATCTATCTATCTATCTATCTATCTATCTATCTATCTATCTATCTATCTATCTATCTATCCATCCATCCACCTACCCATCTACTCATCCATCCATCCATCCACCCATCCATCCTTTTATTCATTGAGCAAATATTTATTAAGATAATTCTATGTTATAGGATGTATACGATGCACTGGGGAAACAAAGATATCTGGAAAGCTCTTGGAGGAGATGTATAAACTTATGAGAAAAGGAGGCATCATAGTTGGGGCTTTTAATTAAGGAGGGTGACACAGATGATGGGATGTGTCACGGCAGGCCGTGACCAGTAGGTGGCACTCGGGGTCCCAGAAGGCTCATGAGTTCCTCCAAAGCCAAGCTTTCATTTTCTATTCATTACTGTGCTTAAAATTAAATTCTAAGACATATCATCGAAAAGCTGTATTCAATTTGATTTAAATTCCATTTATTTGCTGTTAATTGTTCCATGCTTTTCTAAAAATGGTCAAATTAAATCTAGTTGTGTCAGGGCTTCTTGGGTAAGTGAAAGTCATGTCCAGGAAATTTAGACTCCTAAATAAGTTAGCACCTCCGCTGATTGGCATTAGGTCCCGAATTCCTCTCTTAGGAAATACTCATGAAAAGTTAATGTTATTGGAAAAAGATCTGGAAGGAGACACGCTAAAATGTTAGTTGTGATATCTCCCAGTGGCGATAATACAGACGGTTTTAAATTTTTTTTTTTTTTTTTGAGACGGAGTCTCGCTCTGTCACCCAGGCTGGAGTGCAGTGGCACAATCTCGGCTCACTGCAAGCTCCGCCTCCCGGGTTCACGCCATTCTCCTGCCTCAGCCTCCTGAGTAGCTGGGACTACAGGCGCCCGCCTTCTCGCCCGGCTGATTTTTTGCAGTTTTAGTAGAGACAGGGTTTCACCATATTGGCCAGGATGGTCTCGATCTCCTGACCTCGTGATCTGCCCACCTCGGCCTCCCAAAGTGCTGGGATTACAGGCGTGAGCCACCACTCCAGGCCTAATTTTTTTTTAATATTTGTCTACTTTAGGCATTTTTTTTTACAATCAGCATGTATTGTTTGTTTATTTTAAATTTTTCATTAAAGTACAATCTACAACTGGAAAAGTACAGAAGTCTTAAGTGAACACGTAAGTTTTAAGATATATTTATATATACATATAGCCATCACCCCACTTAAGATGCAGAACATTACCAAAACCCCAGAAAGTTCCCTCATGTTCCTTCCCAATGACCCTTACCCCTGAGAAACCACTGTTCTGACTTCTGCCACAAATTGGTTTTGACTGTTTTGGAACTTCATATATATGGACTCATACCGGATGTTTTCTTTTTCGTGTTGAGACTTTTACTCAGTGCTATTTCTTTAGGCTGATGTGTATAAATATATAAAAACTTACCAAGCTGTTCTGTTGTATGTAGCAGCATCTGTTCCTTTTTCATTGATGTGTAGTGTTTCATTGTGTAAATATATTACAAGTAGGTATTTTTATCATCAGAAGAAAAATTTACTAAAAGTAATTAAATATAGACATAGCAACTGCTTCTTTGCTGGAGGCCAGGGAGTCATTTCAATGACAAGATAATCCTCAGGGGATATGGATTTGGACAGCCATGCTGGAATTGGCCTGGGCTCAGAAGCACTGGCTCTTTAAGAAAGAAGTAAAAGCTGTGTGGGGTCAGGTGTTCTGACTCAAGAAACATTGACTTCATTGTTCTATGGTGGATAGGGCTAGCTCTGGATCTCTGGCTGGGTGTCTGCCTTTAGGGCCAAGTTACTGGAGTTCTCTGTCCTCCCTGAGCCCCAGTTTTCTAATCTGTAAAATGTGTAGGCTTGCCATATTTTGGGGAAAAAATGAAAGAAAAAAATCAAGAGAGCCAGTTAAATTTGAGTTTCAGAAAAACAATGAACAATTTCTCAGTATAAGTATTTCCTGAGCATTGCATGGAACATATTCATACTAAAGAATTACTCATTGTTTATTTGCAATTTAAATGTAACTGCATTTTATCTGGCAATGCTAAAAGCGGGTGTAATACAATATCCTGCTTACACAATAACACGATTTTTTGTGAGAAAGTGTTTGAAAACAGAATAGTATGTACAGATGAAAGAACACAGAGAGGGCTAGAAAGGCAGGGAGGAGAACCACTGTGCTTGGGATTGAGTCCTGTGGGCCCTGATCAAGACAGGAGCCTACCCTCTCTCATCCACCACCAAGACCCCAGTGCCCGGCTCCATGCCCATGCTGGAGAAAGAGACACTGAAACATTATCTGTTGAACAGCTGAGTGCATGTGATTTCCATCTCAGGCCCTTAACCTGCTTTTGACCTTAGGTAAGCTATTTAATCATTCTGTGTTTCTTTTATCTTACTGCATTATTCAACTAATCCTTCAAGGGACCAAACTCTTTGCTGGGTAGAGGGACTGATGAACTGAGGTTTCCACCCTCCTGGAGTTTGTATTAATATAAAAAGGGATGAGAGAATGTAAATATGTAAACAAGGAAAAAGATAATTTCTGATGGTAAAAAATGCTGTGATGGAAACAAGGCTGTGTGATAAGAGAGGGTCAGCAATGCTATTTGCATGGTTGTTTGGGGAGGGTCACTCTAAGGAGGTGACCCCCTGAAGAGCCCAGAGGAGGGGCATTCTGAGCAGAGGAAAAACAGGTTTTCTTACCTGAAAATTGAGGGTGAGAGGACCCACTTCTAACAACTGTAAAGGGTCAAATGAAGGAAACTTGACTTGAGACATTTTCAAGTTTCCTACAAGTAAAAGAGATCATGGACTTTTCTCCTGGAGCCTCAACCTCAGTCTCCAGATGACCCAGAAACTCAGGACGACAGTATTTGATTCCTTGGGTGTACTGCAGAGCTCAGTATACTCAAAGAACTGCATTGTGGGCCAAACTGTTTACCTGTCTGTGGGGAGATAAGTACAAGCATTGAAGGTGTTTAAAAACTTGGATAGTACCATGACATCCAAACGCATATTGTATTTTGTAACTTTTCCCCCATTTCATTTTTCTGTTATCAATCTATGATAGACTGGGAAGAAGAAGAAGAAAAAAATCCAACTGGTCCTTAACCACAGAAAGTTTAAAAACTGGTATAGTGACTTTCGAGTCAGAAAAAGCTGAGATTTATTACAGTTCAATCTTTTACTGGCTGGTTGACCTTAATTAAGTTGCATAATCTCCCTGCGCCTTGGTTCCTTCTGCAAAATAAGCATAACAGTGCTCACATGTTAAGGCTTTGGAATTTCAATGAGGTAACCTGTGTAAAGCACCCGACACAGTGACTGGTGCAAAAATGTTAATTCCCACTATTATTATTACTAGTATCTTACATCCATTCATTCATTTAACAAATAGTACAGTTTACTGAGTGCCTATTATGTGCTTAGGCCTTCTTCTAGGAATGGGGATACTATAAGAACGATAAAACCTCCCTCTTCCCAGTTTGCATGGGGGAGAAATAATAAATGAACAAGTGAAACAAATGATCTATCAGATGGTGATAATTCCTATGGAGACAAAACGGGGAAGGCAGAGAGGGGAGAGCAAGCCTCACTGAGCAGAGAGGAAAGAGGTGGGAGGGAGCCCATCAAATGTCTAGAGGGTGTTCTAGGTGGGCAGACAGCAAGTGCAAAAGCCCTGAGGTGGGACCATAGCCTGCCTGGTGTGTTCGGGGAACAGCAAGGAGGCCAGTGTACCACAGTACCACAAACAAATTAGAGAGGTGAAGAGGGGCAGAAATAAGTCAGAGCGGCAGAAGGGGCTTTGTCCTCCTGGCTATCCCTAGAACCGTGGATGTAGCAGACACTTGAGAAGGGCTTGGTTCTTGGTGGAAGCTTTCTCCCTGGACGCCAGGGCCTTGAGTCTTCCCATCACATGTATGGGAAGCATGTTTCCCATCCCCAAATCCAAGGTTGGGGCCTTTAACTCTCCTTGTTGCAATGCTCAGCCCGAACTGAACAGTGGTTCTTACCACACTCTAGACTCAGATGGATCTTTTCCAGCTGAAATAAGATCAGTTCAAAAGCTGCTTGTGAAATCAAATCCAGATTTCTGTCACCCGTGCCTTTCAATGTGCACAAGCTTTTTAGGTTCTTAATATATACAGTTGGTCCTCATTTTTCACAGATTCTGAGTCTGTGAATTGATCTGCATGCTGACAGTTATTTGTAACTCCCAAATCAATGCTGGCTGTGCTTTCATGGTCATTCTTGGACATGTACATTGTGGGAGCAAGGGAGGCACCTGTCATGCACATTTGCAGCTGAGGTCCAGCAAGGTGACACTTGCCTTCCTGATTCAGTTATAAACGAGTGTCCTTTTCACGGTTTAGTTAGTACTATGGTTTTGCATTTTTGTGCTTTATGTGGATGATTTTGATGTTGAAAATGACTCCCATCATAGTGTTGATGTGCTGTCTTGTGTTTCTAAGTGCAAGAAGGCTGTGATGTGCCTTATAGAGAAAATATGTATGTTTGAGCACCGTTCAGGCCTGAGTTGTAGCACTGTTGGCTGTGAATTCAGTGTTAATCAACAGAATATAGTATATTAAATAATGTGTCTTTAAACAGAAACACACATAAAACAAGGTTATGCATTGATTGGTTGATGAAGATGTGACCAGAGGATCACAGGAGCCTAACCCCATGTCTCCCCTAGAAGCAATGGTTCAGAATTCATTAATTCAGTATTACTGGTGACATTATAGAATATAACCACTGTGAATAACAAGAGTCAACTATATGAGGGTAAACTGTTTTCCTGAGAAGTACAATTTATACTGTTATAGCAGGGTCTGGGAATACCAGTTTTACCCCACATCTGCCAGCATTAAAGCGTTAAATATTATCATTAATTTTTTTCTAATTTGATAGGTGAAAAGAGTATGTAGGCTTTTGTTTGTTTGTTTGTTTTTTGAGACAGGGTCTTTCTCTGTCACTCAGGCTGGAGTGCAGTGGTGCAATCATGGCTCACTGCAGTCTCGACCTCCTGGGCTCAAGCAGTCCTCCTACGTCAGCCTTCTGAGTAGTTGGGACCACAGGTATGTGCCACCACACCTGGCTAATTGTTGTATTTTTTTTTGTGGAGACGGGGTTTTGCCATGTTTCCCAGGCTGGTTTTGAACTCATGGGCTCAAGCAATCCACCTGCCTCAGCCTCCCAAAGCTCTGGGATTACAGGTGCGAGCCACTGCATGCAGCCTAAAAGTATGTAATTCTAATGTGTGTTTTTTGACTGTCAGCAAGGTTGAATGTTTCTCATTGCTGGCTGAAGTTCAGGCTCAGTGCATATAAGACAAATTTCCTTGAGTCCTATGTGAGAGGCAGAAAGGATTGAAGTATTTCCAGGTCATCCTGATGGCAAGAAGCCAGCACCAGGGCTGCATATGGCAAGTTATTTTATTGCAGGACTTCCATTAAGTCAAGGGAAACAACAATTGATTGAGTCCCTGGTGTATACAAGCCCTGTGCCAGTCTTCTACATCCAGGCAGGTTACCTTTTCCCTGGGATAACGCAGCCAGCTCCAATATCAGCGCTTCTCCTCATAGTAGTTAGAGCAGAGTTTTTGGGTCAGACTGCCTTGATATGAAAATAAATAGAACCAACTTACGGGCGGTATGATCTTGGGTACTTTCTTAACCAGTGCTCAGTTTCCTCATCTGTAATAATGGAGTTGATGATAATAATACTATCTTACCTCATAGATTTGACATGTGGATAAAATGAGTTAGCACATGAAAATCACCTAGAACAAAGCCCAGCACACTGTAAAACCTCCATGCATGTTGGCTGTTCTTATTAAGTACCAAAAACCATAGTGGGGCATGGAGAATACATAATCCTTGTCCCACACAAGCTTGCCTAGGAGACAAGATTTGCACCCTTGAAATGAAACTCTTTCCATGTTGGCAGGTGTGGCTTAGCAGAAAGAACACCACCTGAGGTGTCAGGAATTCTAGCTCTGCATCCCATTTGCTGATTTCTTGGACTTAAATCACTTTACCTCTTGGAACCGCGGTATATTCACAGGTTAAAAATATACCTAACCCTTAGGATGCATTCTCACCTGTCTTATTTAGTCTTCACAACATTCAAATGACATCCATTTTAATGTTCCCATTACACTGATGAGGAAATTGCAGCTTACAGGCTGAGGTGTCTTATCTGAGATCCTGTAGCTAGTGAGAGGAAGGACTTTTGATCACAGTCCATTGATATTCTTACCACCCCTGATGCCTCTAGTATAAAATGAAGGATTTGGTTTGGAGGCCTGTCTAGCACCTGCCAGCTACTAGTCTGTGACCATTTAAGAGGAAGAGTGGTGGGTTAGGGGATTTAGCTTACTTAGGAGGTGCATCTTCATGGTTGGTTAAATCTACAAATTCATCTTGATGCTGTCACTTGATGCTTTACTTTTTTTTTTTTTTTTTTTTTTTGAGAGAGAGTCTCGCTCTGTCACCCAGGCTGGAGTGCAGTGGCGCGATCTCGGCTCACTGCAACCTCTGCCTCCCGGGTTCAAGTGATTCTCCTGCCTCAGCATCCCGAGTAGCTGAGACTACAGGCATATGCCACCACACCCGGCTAATTTTTTTGTATTTTTAGTAGAGACGGGGTTTCACCACGTTAGCCAGGATAGTCTCGATTTCCTGACCTGGTGATCCGCCCACCTCAGCCTCCCAAAGTGCTGGGATTACAGGCGTGAGCCAGCTTTACCTTTTTTGAACGTCACCTCTCTTAGTTTCCCCAGAATGGGTGACTTTCAGCCAGTGTTTCTGCATTGACTTGTTTTCTGGCTGGAGCCTCTTTTGCCTGCCAGTGTGAGCAGGATCAACACATGTGTTCCTCTTCCCTCCTCCTTGCTCCTTCTCTCTGCCGTCGTTTCTGAAGCTACAGTCAATAAGTCTTCCTCGGGAGTTGTTCTGCAGCTTGAACAGTTAGGGAAGTCTAATCTTTTTGTTTGCAGCCACTTTGGGCAATTGGCTACTGAATATGCTGCCTCTGCTAGCCTTCCCTGCTTGCTGGGAGAATTAAGTTCCCTCCTCCCCAGCTCCTCTGATACTGAGTAGTAGAGCACACAGTGGCTAACACATCCTCATGACATAATCCCTGCCCTTTGGCAAGGTCAAACATTACTTTGCTCTTTGACACCTGCAGACAAAATGCCATAATTACCTTTTTGTCTTGATAGGAACTGGTATTAGGTTTCGACTTCTTGCTTTTTCCTCAAAATCAAGGCTATTTGGCTGTCATGGGGCTACCCATCCTAAGACAGTAGAATCCAAAATGAACTTTCTTTGCTTATTTGCTGTCATTGCAAGTGGCAGCTCTATGAGAATGGCCTACCTTGCTTGTAGCTGTCACCTCAGCCCATCTCAGGGCGTTGGCTTGTCAGGGGAAGAAGGATTACATGTGGTATTATATTAGGCCATTCTTGTGTTGCTACAGAGAAATACCTGAGACTGGGTAGTTTATAAAAAGAGGTTTAATTGGCTTACTATTCTGAAGGCTGTACAAACATAGTGCCGACATTGCTAGGCTTCTGGGTAGGTCAGGGAGCTTTTACTCATGGCAGAAGGTAAAGTGGAGGCAGGCACATCACATGGTGAAAGCAGGAGCAAGAGAGAGAATAGGTGGGGGTGGTGCGGGGGAGGTTAGGTGCCACACACTTTTAAATGACCATATCTCATAAGAACTCATTATCACAAAGACATCACCAAGCCATAAGGGATCCGCCCCCCAACCCAAACGTCTCCCACCAGGCCCCACCTCCAACATTGGGGATTACAATTCAACATGAGGTTTGTGTGGGAACAAATATCTAAACTATATCAGGTATCAATGGTCCTTTTCTTGCTGAGTCTTTTCTCACTGGTTAGCAATGAAGAAGACAAAGTTAATGGCCTGTGTGTGTGTGTGTGTATGTGTGTGTATGCACATGCAGAAATAAATACACTCATTCACTAGTAAACAAATTAGAATCAGAATGCAGTGTCATTTAGTTGGTGAACTTCTACTCTTCTTTTGAGGTCCAGACCAGGGGCCACCTCCCCTGTGAGGCATGAACTGATGCTTAGACTTTTTATGCTTGTCCTGCTCCTGGTGTGGGCATTGACTATAACTGTTAACATCCCTATATGGTAATATATCTCTCTACAGGCTTATCTCTTACTCAACTGTGGACTCCTTGAGATCAGAGACTAAATCTTAAGTATCTTCATTTTTCGATTGTTTGGGAGAAAGCCTAGCACAATAGGAGTTTAATAAATGTTTGTTGAATGAATGAATGAAGTGGTGGGTAGATGCCCCCTGTGTGTCTGGGTAAGCCATTGTGCCGGCTTATTCTCTTAGTGGTTACAGCCAAAGCTGAATGTCATCCATCAAATGGATTCTGACTTGCAAACACTGAAAAAGCACATTATGATGAATGTCACTTGCTCAGGCAAGCCCCATTACAAAAGGCCAGTGGACCGCAAATGTAACAGCCTCTAAACCCAAACTGGGCAAACAACTCTCCTGCTTGGAACCTAAACTGAACCGAGTATCTGTCATCTATTGAAATTTCCAACTGAGCTAAAGTTGTTCCCTGCCTCCCTGAATCACCCCCTCCAATGCCTCCTGGCCAAATTTTACTTGGTAAACTAGTTGCAATGGGAATCAAACCTGTATTTTATTCCAGAACAAAATAAGAAGTTTAAAAATATTTCCATTCCTGCGTAAACCAATACTTCATTTCATTGGCATTCTGCCCTTCTGTGAGTCTGGTTATCTTATGGATCAAATAATGCATCATTTGGCAAATTATGACTGCCATGGAAGTGGGCAGGACTACTCCTTTGTTTTCAGAGGGCAGACCTAAAACCAACTGCCCTTGTCCCTGACACCAGGTTTGGTGTCACCACATGAGGGTGGTTAATTCCTTATCATCTCAGATGCCCCCATCCACAGGGAACTTCACTATTTCCACGGCATGTTCAGAGCCACTCTCTCACTGAGTTCCAAAAATGGCCCTGTGAGCTGGGTGGCCCCAGGATATTATCCCCATTTCAGAGATAAGGACATGGAGACCCAGAGAGGAGGTCACAGAGGTCACACACACACTTGCCCAAGTGCTAGAGACAAGACTCAAACTTTATTTTGGGGGATTCCAGCTTGATTTCTCTTACCTCAATGACTCAACCATGCCTTCTGAGCACCCAGCCTGCTGCTCAGTGGCACATGTATAATTTGGTTCCCCAAGCATCTTCCCTAAGTGAACGTGTGCAAGTTAAAGAAAACTGTTTAATGGAAAGACTGTTTTATCTTGTGCCAGTTCCTCAGTTTTCCTCCCTCCACTGCCAATGCAAGAAAAACCTTGTTATTTAAAAGTCAGGTTTATTAAGGTGTATTTTACACAAAATAAAGTACAATTGCATGGGTTCTGAAAAAAGCATACACTCCTGGAATGATCTACAATCTAGATAAAATATTTTCATCACCCCAAAAATTTTCCATTGAGCCCTTTTGCAGCCCTCCTTCCCTACTCACAAGCACACTGTAGGTAAATGAATACCAGCTACTTAATACAGTTAATTGTAATGTCTAGTCACTAGAACTCAGTCCAAGTAATACAAGAAAGAAACCAGTCATTTAATCTACCAAACACAAAATATACCTTGCAGCATTTACTGGGGATGTTTTAAAGTCTTTCTTTACAACTTCAGGGCCTTTTTGCTTTCTTGGTTGGGTCCAACATACATGGAATTTAAGACATCTTCATCCTTTAAGGGAGTGAAGTCACAAAAAAAGGGTATTTATATTAGAGAATTTTTTTCACAGCCATACTCCTCGGGCCCCATCACACATCTACTGAA
Organism: Papio anubis; assembly: GCF_008728515.1. Classification (NCBI taxonomy): domain Eukaryota; kingdom Metazoa; phylum Chordata; class Mammalia; order Primates; family Cercopithecidae; genus Papio; species Papio anubis. The sequence goes on from NC_044987.1 coordinate 78,594,507, forward strand.
ACTTCCAAAGCTCTTGTAAAAGACGCCCTAGGCTGAAAAGAAATGTGACTTCTATAGTCTTATAAAGTCCCCAAGACTTTGGGTACATTAGGCTTCTGAAGAGTGTTAACTTTTGCTAACTAACATGACAAAATGATGAAATACATAGGATTTGTTTTACTTTCCCCTGTTTGCTACTTGAGCACAGTTAGAATGAAATAAGCTTGACAGATCCCTCCAGATAACTGGTACCCTACTGTGTTTGAAATATTTTTGACCTTCACCAGGGTGCTCTAGACTAAAAAAGCATTTACATGAAATGGTAGCTTTAGCTGATAATTCAGTAGATACTTGCAACAGTCCTGGTACAAATGAAAGCACTGCCTTGTGACATTTGAAATTCAGGTAACTTTATTTAAATTCAAAAACAATTCTTAAAATTGCATTTAGAGTCAAGACCTTTTTGTATTATAAAAATCACAAGATGTATTTCTAAGTAAGGCAAAACTAGTTCTAGGTTAGCAAGACCAGATTTGACTTTAGACTTACTTTATTCTTTAAACAAGTTATAGAGAATACAAAACCACACAACTACATGGAAACTGAACAACCCACTCCTGAATGACTACTCAGTAAATAATGAAATTAAGGCAGAAATAAATAAGTTCTTTGGAACCAGTGAGAACAAAGAGACAACGTACCAGAATCTCTGGGACACAGCTAAAGCAGTGTTAAAAGGGAAATTTATAGCACTAAATGCCCATATCAGAAAACAGGAAAGATTCAAAATTGATACCCTAACATCACAATGAAAAGAACTAAAGAAGCAGGAGCAAACAAATTCAAAAGTTAACAGAAGGCAAGAAATAACTAAGATCAGAGCAGAACTGAAGGAGATAGGAAAATAGAAAGACATGAAAAACCCTTCAAAAAATCAATGAATCCAAGAGCTGTTTTTTTGAAAAGATTAACAAAATAGATAGACCACTAGCCAGACTAATAAAGAAGAAAAGATAGATTAATCAAATAGACACAATAAAAATTATAAAGGGGATATCACCACTGATCCCACAGAAATACAAACTACCATCAGAGAATACTATAATCACCTCTATGCAAATAAACTAGAGAACCTAGAAGAAACGGATAAATTCCTGGACACATACACCCTCCCAAGACTAAACCAGGAAGAAGTTGAATCCCTTAATAGACCAATAACAAGTTCTGAAATTCATGCAGTAATTTATAGCCTACCAACCAAAAAAGTCCAGGACTAGACGGATTCACAGCCGAATTCTACCAGAGGTACAAAGAGGAGCTGGTACCATTCCATCTGAAACAATCCCAAACAATAGAAAAAGAGGGACTCTTCCCTAACCATTTTATGAGGCCAGCATCATCCTGATACCAAAACCTGGCAGAGACACAACAGAAAAAGACAATTTCAAGCCATTATTCCTGGTGAACATTGATGTGAAAATCCTCAATAAAATATAGGCAAATTGAATCCAGCAGCATATTAAAAAGCTTATCCACCACGACCAAGTCGGCTTCATCCCTGGGATGCAAGGCTGGTTCAACCTATGCAAATCAATAAACGTAATCCATCACATAAACAGAACCAATGACAAAAACCACATGATTATGCAGAAAAGGCCTTTGATAAAATTCAACACTCCTTCATGCTGAAAACACTTAATAAACTAGATATTGATGGAACATATCTCAAAATAATAAGAGCTATTTATGACAAATCCACAGCCAATATCATACTGAATGGGCAAAAGCTGGGAGCATTCCCTTTGAAAACTGGCACAAGACAAGGATGCCCTCTCTCATCACTTCTATTCAACATAGTATTGGAAGTTCTGGCCAGGGCAATCAGGCAAGAGAAAGAAATAAAGCATATTCAAATAGGAAGAGAGGAAGTCAAATTGTCTGTTTGCAGATGACATGATTGTATATTTAGAAAACCCCATCGTCTCAGCCCCAAAACTCCTTAAGCTGATAAGCAACTTCAGCAAAGTCTCAGCATACAAAATCAATGTGCAAAAATCACAAGCATTCCTATACACCAATAATAGGCAAACAGAGAGCCAAATCATGAGTGAACTCCCATTCACAATTGCTACAAAGAGAATACCTAGGAATACAACTTACAAGGTATTTGAAGGACCTCTTTTAGGAGAACTACAAACCACTGCCCAAGGAAATAAGAGAGGACACAAACAAATGGAAAAAAAATTCCATGCTCATGGATAGGAAGAATCAATATTGCTAAAATGGCCATATTGCCCAAAGTAATTTATAGATTCTATGCTATTCCCATCAATCTACCATTGACTTTCTTCAGAGAATTAGAAAAAACTACTTTAACTTTCATATGGAACCAAAAAAGAGCCCGTATAGCCAAGACAATCCTAAGCAAAAAGAACAAAGCTGGAGGCATCATGCTGCCTGATTTCACACTATCCTACAAGGCTGCAGTAGCCACAACAGCATGGTACTGGGACCAAAACCAATATATAGACCAATGGAACAGAACAGAGGCCTCAGAAACAACACTGCACATCTACAACCAACTGGTCTTCAACAAACCTGACAAAAACAAGCAATGGGGAAAGGATTCCCTACTTAATAAATGGTGCTGGGAAAACTGGCTAGTCACGTGCAGAAAACGGAAACTGGACCCTTTCCTTACACCCTCATACAAAAGTTAACTCAAGATGAATTAAAGACTTAAACGTAAAACCCCAAACCATAAAAACCCTAGAAGAAAACCCAGGCAATACCATTCGGGATATAGGCATAGGCAAAGACTTCATGACTAAAACATCCTAAGCAATTGCAAACAAAGCCGAAATTGAAAAACGGGATCTAATTAAACTAAAGAGCTTCTGCACAGCAAAAGAAACTATTATCAGAGCACACAGGCAACCTACAGAATGGAAGAAAATTTTGCAATCTATCCTTCTGACAAAGGTCTAATATCCAGAATCTACAAGGGACTTAAACAAATTTACAAGAAAAAACAACAACCCCATCAAAAAGTGGGCAAAGGATATGAACAGACACTTCTCAAAAGAAGACATTTATGTGGCCAAAAAACATATGAAAAAAAGCTCATCATCTGTGGTCATTAGAGAAATGCAAATCAAAACCACAGTGAGATACCGTCTCATGCCAGTTAAAATGGCGATCATTAAAAAGTCAGGAAACAACAGATGCTGGAGAGGATATGGAGAAATAGGAAAGCTTTTACACTGTTGGTGGGAGTGTAAATTAGTTCATCCATTGTGGAAGACAATGTGGCAATTCCTCAAGTATCTAGAACCAGAAATACCATTTGACCCAGCAATCCCATTACTGGGTATATACCCAAAGGATTATAAATCATTCTACTATAAAGACACATGCACACATATGTTTATTGCAGCACTGTTTACAATAGCAAAGACTTGGAACCAACCCGAATGCCCACCAGTGATAGACTGGATAAAGATAATGTGGCACATATACACCATGGAATACTATGCAGACATAAAAATGGATGAGTTCTTGTCCTTTGCAGGGACATGGATGAAGCTGGAAACCATTATCCTAAGGAAACTAACACGGGAAGAGGAAAGCAAACACCACATGTTCTCACTCATAAGTGGGAGTTGAACAATGAGAATACATGGACACAGGGAGGGGAACATCACACAGTGGGGCCTGTTGGGGGGTTGGGGGAAGCAGAGAGAGAGCATTAGGACAAATACCTAATGCTTGCATGGTTTAAAATCTAGATGACGGGTTGATGGGTGCAGCAAACCACCATGCCACATGTATACCTACGTAACAAACCTGCATGTTCTGCACAAGTATCCCAGAACTTAAAGTATGATTTTAAAAAAAGAAATTATAGAGAATAGAGAAAAATAGGTTATTTACAGAAAGTTATACTTACATATGTACTCAGAAGCATAAATTTGGTGACAGAAAAGACTTTATTGTATACTGGAATCTCAGAAGCAGTTCTGAAAGAGCTTAGTTTTATTTTCTTGAATTTTAAGAATGCCTAAGATCTTTCTTCATTTTCAATATTGGGAGGCAAGTAGTATTTACTTTAAATGTCCCATATTGCCCGGGCATGGTGGCTTATGCCTGTAATCTGAACACTTTGGGAGGCCGAGGAGGATGGATCACCTGAGGTCAGGAGTTCAAGACCAGCCTGACCAACATGGCGAAATCCTGTCTCTACTAAAAATACAAAATTAGTTGGGCATGGTGGCACATGCCTATAGTCCCAGCTGCTTGGGAGGCTGAGGCAGGAGAATCGCTTGAACTTGGGAGGCGGAGGTTGCAGTGAGCCGAGATCGCGCCAAAGCACTCCAACCTGAGTGACAGAGTGAGCCTCAGTTTCAAAAAAAAAAAAAAAAAAAAAAAAGAAAAGTCCCATATTAGCAATGTTATACTCTATAAGGGGTACATCTGCAGACATATCGAGTGTCACTGTAGAAGAGCATGGAATGGCTTTTGTGAAGAAGTTCAGGTACATCAGTGCAAAAGTTAACTGAACTAGTTCTTTCATCTCTATGGTAACAGCTTCCTTCTCTTTATCAACATTACTTATTTGTGACAACTTAATGTTTCTATTTGCAAGTTCTCCAGTTGCAGAAAATTTCACTCCATCTTTTGCACAGGAAATTACTACAGCATCTCCAGTATGACTGAGATTTCGGCATATGCATGCAAATTCACCAGCAGGCATCTTTACTACACAGCTGTACTCTTGTTGTGGAATTCCAAGTTGTTCAGCATCCAAATCCATTAGCTTCATTTTATAATCTGAAACTTTCTCCTGATTTAGTGCTTCAAATACTAGTGGCTAAGGTGTCTGCATTATCTTCAGCTCCTAATGTCATGACATCTTCATTGCCAGCACAGTATAGTATTTTGAACATACTGGTGAGGTTCATGCCTATGGCCAGGTTGCAGTCGCAGCAGCACGTATTGAAGCCCTTGGAGCAGTGGGTGAGTTGCCCCGAGGAGATGCAGGATGAGTCTATGCTGTGCACATTCAGCTGCTTGAGCTAATGTCCCGACAGGCCTCACTGATGAGGTCCTTGAGGGCCTCCAACACATTCTTCAGGATGGAGCCCTGGACCAGGCGTACCTTGAACATGGTGGAGTCACAATGACATGGCTACAGGCAGGTGCAAAGGAAGAAGGTCTAGCCAGTTTTGGCTTTATGAAGCTCAGAGCAAATGGGTAAATGCAGTGAGAAGAGGCTGAGACCTCAAAAGATGATGACAAGTCCACTATGCCTGCAACTGTTTAATCAAGTCTTGGTTTTCTAATGAAGAGCTGGTGCGGGTTCAGGAGCATGAGTGGTGGAATTCACAGATTGCTATCCTCAGAATACCTTCCTGGCAGAAACCCAGGAGCCATGCTGGGATCCACACCCACTCCACCTCCTGCCCCTGCAGTTTCTGCTGGCATCACTGGAGACAGTGGAGACTTGTCCATTACTCTGGCAGGGATTGGACATACCTCCAGTGGGTTGTCGCTCCAGAAACCAGAGAGCAAAAGAAGCCTCTGGCTAGGCTGCCACCAGCCCCTGAGTGGATGCATCATGCCCAGGGATTGAGAGTGAGCCATTGAAGCCCCAGGCTGGTGGTAACCAAGTTCCTTGAAGCCTTTACATTGCATATTGCTGAGTGGCACTATTGTAGGCAGGAGAGGAGGGCCAGAGAGGCATAAAGGCTGTCTGCCCCCAAGCTTCTTCCTGGAAGGCCTGCAGGTACCTAAAGTGTCAGAAAAGCCATTAGTGCTTCCTCCCCAGGTGTCCCCAAGTGTCCCCAGTGGTCTGAGAGATGATCTTAGGAGTCACTTGGAGGAATATTGGGTTTTAAATGTAATAGTCATGCATTTTAATGTCTCTTCTATTTATGGCAAGTCATATAGGTTTTCAATTAGTGGTCATAATGGTTTTTTAAAAATAATGTTAAAAAAGTGAATCAGTCTCAAGCCTGTAATCCCAGCACTTTGGGAGGCCGAGACGGGCGGATCACGAGGTCAGGAGATCGAGACCATCCTGGCTAACATGGTAAAACCCCATCTCTACTAAAAAATACAAAAAAAACTAGCCGGGTGTGGTGGCGGGCACCTGTAGTCCCAGCTATTCAGGAGGCTGAGGCAGGAGAATGGTGTAAACCCGGGAGGCGGAGCTTGCAGTGAGCTGAGCCCTGGCCACTGCACTCCAGCCTGGGTGACATAGCAAGACTCCGTCTCAAAAAAAAAAAAAAAAAAAAAAAAGTGAATCAGTTTAAAGGAAATTTTTAAGAGAAGCAGCATAGTATAGTAGTTAAGAGAATGAACTCTGAAGACAGATTCCCAGTACCACACTTACTAGCTATGGGACAGTGGGTAAATACTTCACTGTGCTGTGGTTTCTTTATCTTTAAGGAATAACAGTAGTACCCACTTCATGAGTTAGTTCATGTAAGCACTTACAACATGTCCCAGCTCACACTAAGCATCACACAGGTAACTGTTAAATAAAATGCAGAAAATCAAGGTGGCAGGGGAGTATAGGGCAAACGTAATGAGGATGGGTCTAGTACAAGAGAAGGTTATAGGAACGTTTGTCTTCTGCAGTTCTTGCTGTGACAGATGGGCGCCCAGAGCCCAGGGAGCAGAAGGGTTGTATCCAAAGTCATAAACTGACATTGCATGGCAGGGCAGAATGAAATCCCTGCTCACTTGACTTACTATCAATTACAGGGCTGCAGAGGTGGCCCCTTCTATGGAGAAAGACAGTTTGTCCCATGGGCCACTCAAAGTGGCAAACATAGTCTTCAACAGAGGTGACACAGACATACCTTGGAGGCAGCCATGCCATTGCTGACCCCTCAGATGGATGCAGTTTCCCATAGCTCCCTACTTGCTGATGACATGGCCACGGCCATAAAGCAGTCTTCCAGAGTCTGTCCCAGGTAGATCTCAGGCCTCCATATGCCAGGGCCAGGCCATAGAGGTCATGGCTGGAGCCTCAGGACCTACCACAGAGCTGACCCAGAGAAGCCTCTGAAGGAATGTTTGATGACTCACCAAATGAATGAATGAGTAAATAAATAAACAAATGCTCTTTCATCATCCCCATTACATGGATCAGCTGATCAGCTAAGCAGAGGATATGCTTGTGCCCAAGGGCCCTTTTGGTGCAGTGTGTGTTCTTTCTGTGGGTGAGGCTGTGGAGGTATGTGTCTGCAGAAGGTGCTAGGATAGTCCTGGGTGTGTCACACACGAGGCCATGCCCTACACTTGTGCAGGTTTTTTGTGACCTCTGGGATCTGAAAGATCAGTGTTTGCTAGAGCTGAATAACAGTGAGGTTAGGGGAGTTTGAAGGAGGGAATGGAGGTGTGACATTTCTGGGGCCCAGTCCTGTAGGCAGGTTTAGGGCTTAATGACTATAATCACTTTGGCATGAGCAGCTGACATGGGCTCCTCACTCTATAGTTTACCTAGAGCGCTGCCACTCCAGTTTCATCACTGGCTCCTCAGCACTGCATGAGAGCAGAGCAGTTATTGCAGTTTCTATTTAAAAACAAAGCCTGTTAAATGGCAAAGCTGGATAGAATCAGCTCCTCTGAGCCCATGTCCAGTATGATCTCAAGCCAGGGTGCCTTTGGGTTGTGTATATCCCAGTAACCAATCCTGGCTGTGGCATGGTGCTTAGCACATGATTCTCATCCCCTACCTCCAGGATTGTTTGCTGAAGAGTCAGTGACCAAATGAATAGTGCAAAGGAGAGACAAGAGACCTGGGTCGAGGGCAAAGGGTGTCAGGTCAGGGCTGAAGGGCGCAGGAGGAAGAAAGGGCTGGAAGGAATTCTCTGAAGATGGGCTGCTTCTTTCATGACTACGTTGGCCAGGCCAGGTTTTGGCTCAAGCCTTTCCTTGCTTTTAACTTATCAGAAAATTTGTCATTGGTTCCCTAAATATTGAGAATAAATCCAAAGTCCCACCATGGGCCATAAGGTGCCACGTGAGCAGGCTGCCCACTGTCTTGTCTCTTCTACTCTGTAGCCCATGGAATGTCACTCATTGGCTGCCTTTTGCCATTTCTAAAACATTCCAGCATACTCAGGCCTCAGGGCCTTTGCACTTGCTGTTCCCTCTGCCTGATATGCCTTTCCCCCACTATCTACCTCAAATATACCTCCTCAGAGAGGCCCTCTCTGCCACCTTGCCCCCGTGGCCTTCTTGTTTTTCTCCACAACACTGATCACTCCTTGGCATTTTATTGTATACGCATTTCTATCTGTCCACTGGAAATGAAGCATCACAAGGCCAGAGATCTTTGCCCGCTTTGTTCACTGCTGTATGCCCAGTGCCTAGCATGATGACTCACATTTATTAGGCATATTAGATACAAATTAAATGTATTTGAATGAGTTAGTATGGTTTGGAGCTTTTACCTCTCTGAAGCTTCTAGGTGTGCTACTTTCACAGGAAGAGTGATCCTGGCCTAGGATGCTAGTGCCTACAAAGTAGCAGAGCTTGTACTTTATTAGATTCACTATATCTAATAAGAGGAGGCACATTGGATAAGATGCAGCCCCGGTCCGCCAGGCTCTGCCAAAACCAACGTGTCCCAGTCTGAAGCAGATCCTAGTTAAGCTGGATGGTGGACTGGTAGACCAGCATCCCTCTGGCCAGAGCAGACGTGGATGGCAGGACTGGCAAAGATCGGGACTGAGAATGGCTGAGATCAGGACATCAGGGGTCAAAGATCAAGACAGGGATCTGGGGCTGGGACTAGGGCTGGGAAGAGCCAATGGGTCCTTGGTGGGCATTTAGGGGAGCTGGGTAGTTGATATGGTTTGGCTGTGTCCCTACCCAAATTTCATCTTGAATTGTAGCTCCCATAATCCCCATGTGTCATGGGAGGGACCCAGTGGGAGGTAATTGAATCATGAAGGCAGTTTCACCCATACTGTTCTCATGGTAGTGAATAAGTCTCACAAAATCTGATAATTTTATAATGGGAAACCCCTTTCACCTGGCTCTCATTCTGTCTTGCCTGCTGCCATGTATGATGTGCCTTTTGCCTCTGCCATGATTGTGAGGCCTCCCCAGCCACCTGGAACTGTGAGTCCATTAAACTTCTTTTTCTTTACAAATTACCCATCTCAGGTATGTCTTTATCAGCAACATGAAAACGGACTAATAGAGTAGCCAATGTGTCTGGAATGATAATGGGGGGCCAGTTAAGGTGGCTTCTTGTAAGCCGTTGATACTTAGGACTTCTCTGCTGGCCCTACCTGGGCATGAAAGATCCATTTCTTGGCAGGATAAACGACAATATTGTAATATGTAAAGATCCTACATATCTGCTATCTCACAACAACCATGTGTAGTATATTTATTCATTTAGCCAACAAATATGTGTTGATCCTGTGTAAGAACCAGGCACTGTAGATGTTGCCTCAGTCACTGTTTTAGTCCATTTGTGTTGCTATGGACTCAGGTATACCTGAGCCTGGATGATTTATAAAGAAAAGGGGTTTATTTGGCTGACGGTTCTGCAGGCTGTACAAGAAGCATGGAGCTGGCATCTGTTGATGGCTTCTGGTGAGGGTCTCAGGCTGTCTCTACTCACTGCAGAAGGGGAAGGGGAACCGGTGTGTGCAGAGATCATGTGATGAGACAGGAAGCAAGGGAGGGGAGGGAGGTGCCAGGCTTTTTATAACAATGAGTGCCTCCTGGGAACTAACAGAAAACTCATTACCTCAAGGGGGCACCAAGCCATTCAGGAGGGATCCATCCCCATGACAAAAACACCTCCCATTATGCCCCATCTCCAACACTGGAGATCAAATTTTAACATGAGGTTTGGGGGACAAACATCCAAACTATAGCAGTCACATATAGGCAATCTCTACATTTATAGAGGTAACTAACACTCCTTCAACAAAATAGATGATTGTTTACTAAAATACATCAGTTGCTTTATCATCCGTGCTAAGACTAGTGGTTATTACGTGGTAGATGCTCAATTAATATTTTTGAATTGCTGGATGAATATGTAGGTTAATGACTTCATCCATTTACTGAACAAGGAAGTAACCCAGAAAAATCAGATTTGGAAATCTGGCTCAAGGTGGTTTTACTCTTGAGACCAAATAGTTCTCTCTGATTCTAAGACTTTGAAGGTTTACAGATTTGGTATTAATACATTTCTAAACTGAAAATACCAAAAAATATTGTGGGAAAGTGGTTAAAAGTTGCCAGTTTTTCATTTTTCCAAGTAAGGAGATGGAGAAAGATATTACCAACAATTGTTATTTCATAAAAGGGCATTTAAACACTTCAATTGTGTGAAGGGTGATCCTAGAATTTTAAATCATTGGATACATATTGGTTCTATGAAAAAGTTACTACATTGTTCTAATTTTTTCCCATTTCACTGAGGATTGGGGTAAACTTCACTAATCCACAGTGAAGAGACAGGTCCGAGCTCACATGGGCATTTGGGAGCCTCTGGCCTGGAGGAACCAGTCACTCAAGTTCTTTCCTCTCTCTTTGTCTCTCTTTTTAGCCCTCTTCCCTTTCTTCTCTTTCTTCTTTCTTTCTCACCTCTTACATACAGACACACTTAGACACACTGAGGCACATTTCAAAATTCCAAAGAGAAGCAGGCCATGTATCAGAGTTAGACCTCAGGTGGAGAAGAAAGACAACCTCTCCTGTTCTGAGTACTGCTTTCCCAACTCTAAAAAGAAAAGGAGAAGGGGGTGGGGGTGAAGGGGAGGAGAATCTTCCCTACCTTCCCATCAACCTTCTTTATTATATCTGTTCAAAGTGAAAAAAAAAATGGTTTTAAACTCTCAGTGTTAGTTTATGACTCCTATTAATCACATGTAATAACCCTCCCAATTATTAAATTATGGGGACATGTGTTTCCTCAGCCAAACAGAATAATTATTTACTGAAATGAATTAACATATAGAAAAGCCTCAGTTCTATGGAGGTTGAAACTTTGCATAATGAGTTTATCAGCCTTAAAAGCACCAGACGAGGTTTTTTTTTTTTTTTTTTTTTTTGGTGAAATAAATACACTGATTATGGTGAAGCTTATCCGTGCTGGCATCTTGCCATTTGCTATTTCTTTAATAAACACAGGTCGAGTTGTGTATCTGTTTTCAGTTTCATTTATCAAGGCTCCCCTTTGCAATTAACAGCTGTGGTAGAGGTGGGGTGGGGGTAGGGAAGACATGTTCTTACCAGCCTCCTCCTCCAGGTCCCCAAAGTTGCTCATTTGGGGCTCCTTTGTATTTTAATAGGCTTGCCAATCAGCTGACAGCAGCAGCAGCAGCAGCAGCAGCGATGCACAGATCTGATCTGTGTTGGCAATATACTTATCACTCGGACATGCATCTCCAGGACACCAGCCTTAGCAGGAAGGGGAGCCAATCAAGGGGAAACAATTATGCAAATTTAAAATGTAAACTCTCTGGAGCCCCTGCCACAACCTGGTAAGAGGATGAAGGTCTGCTTTCCATCCCTTTTGCTAGTGACAGCAAGCTCTCTTCCCACATATCTTCCAGGGAGATTCCTAAGTCATTTAAGCATCTGCAAAATGGCCCCATGGACGTGTGTTGGGAATGAGGATTTATGCGTAATTATATCTAAAAAACTCTTATTTTTCATGGTACTCATGAAGCCACCCAGTCTCCTAAATTTTTTTATCTAGTGATGTAGGGACTGTATCAAATGTTCACCAAAGGACATTTAGGTCATTCATTCATTCAACAAGCATTTAGTAATGTATATTTCAAAATTGCTGAGAGTAGATTTTAATTGTTCACACTCCTCCCAAAATGAGAAGTATGTGAGGTGATGGACATGTTAATTAGTTGTATTTAATCATTCCATATTGTGTACATACATCAAAACATCAGATTGTATCCCATAAATATATACAATTACTTGTCAATTAAAAATAAAATTTGAAAAAAATACAGGCATGTATTCAAGGGTGCAATACTGGGAGCTTCTGGAGCTTATAGTTTGGTTACTTTGTTTATTCCTTAAAAAACAGATAGCAAACGTCTACTCGGAGTGAGGTACTGATTTTGGGTGGAGAAAAGACAGATGAAGTTCCTGCTGTCATGGAGCTTGCCTTTGGGGATGGGTGGGTGCAGGAGCATGGCATGAGGCTTCTGATGTGGTTCTCAATAAGAACCATGACTCCTGGCAGTCACAGCCTAGCTCTTGAACGTAGTCTGGACCTAGTGACTTGCTTCTGAGAAATAGAATATGGCAAAAGTGATGGGACGTCACTCCTGATCGGGCTACAAAAGACTGCCTTTTATCTCAACAGCACTCTCTGTCTCTTGCCCTCTCACTTGCTCTGATGAAGCTTGCTGCCCTGTTGCGAGATGCTCTATGGAGAGGCCTGCATGGCAAAGAACTGAGGGTGGCCTCTGACCAACAGCTCATGAGAAACTGAGCCTCACTCCATTGTCCACAGGGGTGAGCTAGGAAGCAGATCTTTCTAGTGGAGCCTTGAGGGCACTTGTAGCCCCAGCCAAAACCTTGATTGCAGCCTGCGAGACTCAAAGCCATAGGCTCTAGCTAGCCACTCCTGGGTTCCTGGCCCATAGAAACTGTGAGATAGTAAATGTTTTTAATGTTAAGTTATTAAGTTTTGGGGCAATTTCTGGCTTAGTCAGGTCTGAGTGCTAAAACAAAATACCATTGACTAGGTGGCTTAAGAACAAATATTTATCTCACATGGTTCTGGAGGCTGGGAACTGGCAGATTCAGTGTCTGGTGAGGGCCCTGTTACTGGCTTATAGATAGCCACCTTCTTACTGTGTCCTCACATGAGCAAAAGACACAGAACTTTAGTGTCTTCTTCTTCCTCTTTTTTTTTTTTTTTTAAGAGGGAGTCTCGCTGCATTGCCCAGGCTAGAGTGCATGTGATGATCTCATCTCACTTCAGCCTCTGCCTCCTGGGTTCAAGCAATCCTCCCACCTCAGCCTCCTGAGGAGCTGGGATTACTGATGTGTGCCACCAGACCTGGCTAATTTTTTTTTGTATTTTTAGTAGAGATGGGTTTCACCACGTTGGCCAGGGTGGGTCTCTAACTCCTGACCTCATGTGATCCTCCTGCTTTGGCCTCCCAAAGTACTGGGATTACAGGCATGAGCCACTGAGCCCGGCCATCTTTCTCTTCTTACAAGGATATTACTCCTATCATGGAGGTTCTTCCCTTATGACCTCATCTAAATTGAATCACTCCCAAGAGCCCCACCTCATATTGGGAATTAGGGCTTCCATATATGAATTTTGGGAAGACACAAATAAATAAGCAGTCCATAACAATTTGCTTTATAATAATAGATAATAATATGGTGGCTGGAGGTGGGGAGTGAGATTATAAATTAATAGGCAAAAAGGAAGATATGAGCTGGTGAAAAAGCAGTGCTGAACATGACTGAAAGGTGATAGACATACTGAAGAGTAACAGGGTGGCTGCTGAGAATTTGAGTCTCAGGGCAGAACAGATCCTAAAGGTCCTTTGTTCAATACCCTAGATGAAGCCAGTGTGCTCTGTGCATCCCTTCCAACGGGCATCCAGCCTTGGGTCAAATACCCCAAGTGAGGGGGAAATTCACATATATGTTACTCTGTCCCATCTTCGGACGTAAAAAATACTTGCTGCTGGGCTGGAATTTGCATCCCTATGGTTTTGTCTCCCTGGTCCTGGTCTTTCTCTTTGAGGCCGTTTGTCCTCTCTGGTCTTTTGAGCCCCTATACCCTAGACAGTTGTCCAGCCTTTCTTAGTTGGCCCTCGAATTCCCTGACCCAGGTCTCCTTTCTTTCCCAGACTGGTTTCGATCTTTTGATACTGCTTTTGGCCTTTCTGACTCTACTGCCTTTCACACTCCCCTTCCTCTACCCACTGGGTCTCTTCCCATAGTCTCTGTTTGCTCCTATGGTCTGGGGGTCTGTATAGCTTTAGTTAGAAATTCTGCAACTTTGGTCAATGGCCCCTCACAGCATCATGCCAGTCTTCTCTCTCACATAGCAAGCTCTTCTTTTCGCAGAAAATGGTCACCACATGCCAGTTGAGCATTTTCCTCTTCTGGTAAACGTGCTCACCTCTTTGGCGCTTCACCTCCTCCTCCTCCCCAGTGACTTCCTTCCTCCCCTCCCTTCTCTGCCAGCCTCAATTATCACTTCTGCAGAGGACTCCCTGGGGGGTGGCCCTCTCTAGTCAGCTACCTGCTAGACATTGTCCTGTGAGATCCTTACAGCCCCTGGAGCTCAGCATACCTTCCTTCCTGTCCTCTGACAAATATCCACTGATGCTGACACTGGGTCAGTGTTCCTTCTAGTCGTCGTCCCCTTTCCTCCCCTGCCTGATGGGCCAGAGTCTCCTGTGTCTCCTGGTATTCTATGCTCTAAACTCAGGGACATCCTAGGCTTTTTCTCTTTCCTTCACCATCCGTGATTAAATCTGTCATTTGGTTTGCCTTTTTTTCCCCCCCTTCTCAGGGCCTCTTTCATCTGCCCCTTCCTTCTGCCACCCCTGCGGACCAGGTCTTCATCAGTTCACCCCAGACCATAATAATCCGCATCCCCCAAAGAATTTATTACAGGGGACAGTGCTGGAAACTGGAAGTATAGAGACAGGCAAAGCAGATCTGGCATCTGTCCTCGTGGAGCTTGCAGTGAGCTTGTTCATGCATGCATGCATTCACATATTCATTCATTCATTCAAATAATTATTGAACACCTTCCATGTTACTTCGTCTAGTTGTCTCAGATTCCTGATAGTTGGAGGTAACTTTCTAACTTAGTTGTACTGAGGGGGGCAGTTTCCAATAAACAGCTTGACAATTGCTTTGATAATTAGCAGCAGTAACTGAGAAGGACAACCTGGAATGTCAGGGATACTTTCTCCACCTCACAAAAACCATGAATCTAAGAATTTCTGGGCTGCTGGTCTTATCTACAGGTCTGGCTGATTACCAGATGCCCTGCAGTGACATCTCAGGAAAGGCCAGGACTGGGAAGGCCAACCCCCAGAGCCTGCCTCTACATTCTTGAGACACTGTGGTAGTTCTCTCATCCTAATCCATCTTCCCATCACCTGCAGCAGATCCACGTCAAGCACCTACATCATCCCAGGTAACCTGGTTGTTGAAGATGAGGGTCCTGGCTGCCAAGGCAGGAATTAAGACAATCAGGCAGTGTCAGAGGGACAGTGTCCAGACAGCTTCCTGCAGGCTCTCAGGGAAGGAGTTCAGGCCAGAGGTGGGAGGAGGCAGTAAGCAACTGCAGGCTGAAAGGTGAGTGTGTGCATGCTAAGTAAGCTGAGTTCGTGAGTGTGATACCAGCGTTAAGAATATGCTGATTTGGGCCAGATGCAGTGGCTCACGCCTGTAATCCCAGCACTTTGGGAGGCCAAGGTGGGCAGATCGCCTGAGGTCAGGAGTTTGAGACCAGCCTGGTCAACATGGCGAAACCCAGTCTCTACTAAAAATACAAAAACTAGCCGGGTGTGGTGGCTCACACCTGTAGTCCCAGTTACTTGAGAGGCTGAGGCAGGAGAATCACTTGAACCTAGGAGGCAGAGGTTGCAGTGAGCTGAGATCACACCACTGCACACCAGCCTGAGTGACAGAGCAAGACTCTGTCTCAATAAATAAATAAATAAATAAATAAATAAATAAATAAATATAAAAGAATGTGCTGATTTGGGGGATGCCAGAGCCTTTATCACTACCTTTTGTGTCCTTGGGCTAATGAATTAGTTTTCTGAGTGACATTTGTTTCTTCATCTTAAGTGGGACTAGTAATGCCAGCCTCAGAAGGCTGCTGGAGTTTACAGGAGATAATGTGAGGAATTGCCTGGCATGGGTGGTCAATAAATGGTAGCTACTTATTATTAGTATGGTTAGGCTGGTTTCGAGGGTAGGGTCAGGCAGGAAGAACCAGAAAATTGGGGAGGAGCCAGAGTCCTCAGAGGGCATTTAAATTCAGGCTGGGGAAGCCAAGATCCTTCCACAAATGCGCAGAGCAGGTAGAGGGATGGAAGTGGGGCAAAGCTCAGGTCAGAAGCTGGTGGAAGGTCAGAGAGGTTGGAGAGTCCCTGGGCAGTTGCCAGGATTTTTTCCTGGATTCTCAGCAGCTGCCTTGATCAGCTGTTTCCTGGAGAAGTTGGACAGAGTGGGCAGAAACTGTCACTAGGGCATCAATATTACTCTTCCCCTGGTTTGGGCCAGAATTGTTTCCAGAACAAAGCAGAGGCTCCAAATGACTGTCAAGTGGCCCCTGGATTAGAGACTGAAAGGCTTGGGGGCAGGGAGCCAGGCAAGCCCATCTAGACCTGGCCCACAAGGTGGGAGGGGATCCCTCCAGGGGGATGCCTCTCTGGGCCCACCTGGGAGCCCTGCACCTCCTGTCTTCCTGGCCAGACTCTTCCAGGTCATGCTCATCTGACCTGTTTCAAGGATGCTTATCTGACAACTCTAGTCCTTAAGGATGACTCCTCTCCCCACAGCAGTTTCTCTCTGTTTCTACAGTACCAGGCTAGCTGCTTTATACACATTGTAGCATTTATTCATCAAGACATCCATGTGAGAGATGTTGCACCCATTTTACAGAGACTAAAAGTGAGGCTCACATAGATTAAATAACTTTGCCAGGCTCCTGCAACTGGAAAATGGCAGGGCTGGGATTTATAAACAGGTCTGCCTAGTTCTAAAACCCTAAACTTCAAGAGACCAAGATGTTCCACTTACTATGGCTGAGTAACAAATTACTCCAAAATTTAGGAGAAGACAATGTATCAAGCTTATAGATTCTATGGGTCATAAATTCAGACAAGGCACAGCAGGGATGACTTGTTGCTGCTCCATGATGTCTAGGGCCTCAGCCAGAAGACTTGAAGGCTACAGGCTACACCCATCTGAAGGCCTGTCCACTCCCATATCTGGTGACTGAGGCTGGCTTGAGGCTGGGGACCTCAGTTTCTCTCCACATAGTTCTCTCTAAAAGTCCCTCTATATGGACTAGTTTGAGCTTCTTCACAGCATGATGGCACTGCCTCTGCCAACCTGCGAGTGAGGGTCCTTCCAAAAAGAACCAGGTGGAGAGCACCATCTTTTAAGATATAGCTTCAGAAGATGTACAGCATCAGTTTTGCTACATTCTGCTTGTCAAGGCAGTCACAAAGGCCCATCCAGACACTGAAGGAGGGGAAATAGACTTCCCTTTTTGATAGAGGATTAACAAGGTTTTGAAAGATGTGTGATCAGAACTATTATGTGGCTGATTACTTTTGGAAAAGTCAATCTGGATGAAGGAACCTGAAGAAACATATCCATTAGATGGTGAGCTCATGAGGACTGACCTTGTCCTAGACTTCTTGGTAACTCTCATAGGCCCAGCACATTAAGACACATATAGTATTTGTTGAATTAAATGAATAAATACAGATTGTCCAAGTCAGGCTATTTTGAGGATTTTATTATTATTCTTCCAATTTTGCATTTACTGCTTTCTCTTTTAACGTTAAGCTGAAATGTTCCATCTAATGTAGAGGTTCTTTTGCTTCAAGGTTTGTTTCTTCCATCAGAGGTCCAGCAGGATACCATTTTATTATGGGCATTTGCTTCATGTTTTGCAGGAGTCTGTAGGAATGCTCTTGAAAAATCTCAAAGACATGTCTTCAAACTTCCTTCAGAGCCTTCAATTCTTAGGACAACATCACCCTTCTGCCTTGCCCAGCCATGCTCAAAGCATGTTTTTCTCCCCCTTGGAATTTCCAAAGACTCTGCATGAAGGTGACAGGGGATCCTACAACTGTAGTCTAGGGGCTTGTTGTGGAATAAGTATAGGCTTCAATCATAAAGGGAGAATATGGGTAAGACCTGGGTAGTGATCCTTTGCCAATATATGTATTTTTTTGTCTGTCTTTCCTTTTTTCTTTTTTGTAACTTTTCCCCTCCCTTTCTTTCTCCAAAATGCAATCTGGCTTTGTTTGTAGCTCACTACTCCCCAGACTGATCTCCAGTTCTGTGAAAAATCACAGCCCTGCCTTCATCTTATTGTTCAGTGTGCTGCTGCTGAGAGTTGCTGCAGAAGGATCTCTGATCCGGCAGCTTACCTGGATGGGTAGAGCCAGATGGGGAGTGGGAGGAGGAAGAACATTGGGAAGAACAGCCAATAGATGCTGGCCTAATACCTAGATGATGGGATGATCTGTGCAGCAAACCACCGGGGCACACGTTTACCTATGTAACAAACCTGCACATCTTGCACATGTACCCCTGAACTTAAAAGTTGAAGATTAAAAATTTAAAACACAACCTTTGGTCATACTTCCAGAACATTTTTTCTCTGTCTCTCTGTCTCTCTCTCTCTCTCTCAGTGTGTGTGTGTGTGTGTGAGTTTGTATATACACACATACACAGGTACAAAATATTTTTAACAAAATAAATATGGTTTATACTTTACAAACAGATAACTGGCTTCCTGTGCCTCCCCTGATTTAATTATGAACACATATTTTCATCAATAAACATTCCTCTTTGACAGTGATATGAAGAGTGATTATCCATTTTATGGGTGTAGCATGATTTATTTTACTGATCCCTACTATTTTAGGATGTTTAGGTTTTCTGATTTTCTGTTAGAATCAACAGCATGATGAACATTCCTTCAGCTAAATCTCTTTATCTCTTATTTCCTCAGTATGTATTTCTAAAACAATAATACATTTAGTTAAAGGATATATATATACAACGTGCATATTTATATATGTGTATGTATATGTATATGTATGTATATATATTAAAGAACTTTTTTTCCTTGAGACAGAGTCTCACTGTGTTACCCAGGCTGGAGTGCAGTGGTGGGGTCTCAGCTCACTGCATCCTCTGCCTCCCGGACTCAAGTGATCCTTTCACCTCAGCCTCCTGAGTTGCTGGGACTATAAGCACTCACCACCAAGCCTGACTAAGTTTTGTATGTTTTGTAGGGACAGGGTTTCACCATGTTTCCCAGGCTGGTCTCCAACTCCTGAACTCAAGCGATCCACCCACCTTGGCCTCGCAAAGTGCTGAGATCACAGGCATGAGCCACTGTGCCCAGCCTAAAGAACATTTTTGAAAAAGCTTAAAAATTGTCTCCCAAAGTTTGTAATTTATGTAATAGCAGCAGTGCTTGGGGATGCTAATAAATCATCATTAACACTTAGTGCTTTCCATGTGACAAACACCCGTAAAGGTTTTACAGACATCATCTCAATCTCTCCGCTGACCCTAAGAGAGGACGTTATTATTTCCATTTCATAGACGGGAAAACTGAGGACCAGATGGACAAAGTAACTTGCTCAAGGTCATACAGCCAGGAAATGGCAGATAGGCGATTCAAACCCAGCTCAGACTGACTGCAAAAACCCTCCTCTCCTTTTGCTACCCAGCCTCCCACTTGCACATTCATAAAAACTGGTAACTTAAAAAGTACTTGATTTTTTTTTCACTACCAAACTAGGTGTTCTTACTCTTTTTTGGCTGCAGTTTCCACAGACTGAAGAGGCTCTAAATGACTAAGAACAGTTTTTGATTAATTAGATTTTTGTTGCCAAAGAATGAATTTGATCCCCCACCCCCTCCCTCTCACTCTAAAAGCACACAACAAAATGATTCTAGCAGCGGGAATAATTACAGAAAACGTGGTATTAACTCAAATGGAATACAAATATTTTAGATTTTTTATTGTGCTCTAAGACCACCAGAGTGGAAAGAAAAGACTGAAATATGCCTCAGCAGACATAAGGAGAGAGCAGACACCAAGCTGAGAACCCCACGGTCACTCTCTGCTTGCACTTTTGATGATCTCAAAGAGAAGCAATCTTGGGATTTGAGCCTGGATCATAGCAGGAGCTGAAGCCTGTTGGAATCACTTGGTAGACTCAGAAGGAAAGGCTAACCTGGCAAAGACGCAGGTGAAGGCAAGGCCCTCCTCCTCTGGTGCCTTCCTTGCCTGGCTGCTGTCCTTTCTCTCTGATGTGCCCTTAACCTCAGCCCCATCTGTGTTTCAACTTCAAGGACTGACCCTTGATGAAGTGATGGTGGCTCTGCAGGGCAAGCCATACTCACACCAGTGGTCCAGGTTATAGACCTGTAGAGACTGGAGGACTCCATCAGTTAGTTCTCCTTGACATGGACCTGCCTTGTACTTTCTTTACTTTGTTTTCTTTAGAGTCAGAGTCTGGCTCTGTCACCCAGGCTGGAGTGTAGTGGTGCAATTGTGGCTCATTGCAGCCTTAAACTCCTGGATTCAAGCTATCCCCCTACATCAGCCACCTCAGACTACATCAGCCCTGGCTAATTTATTATTTTATTTTTTAAGAGATGGGGTCTTGCTATGTTGCCCAGGCTGGTCTCAAACTCCTTACCTCAAGAAATTCTCCAACTGGCAGTCTTTTTGCCTCAGGGCTCTTTGCTCCTCAGACCCACTAAACCTTTTTCTGCCTCAGGGCTCTTTGCATTTGGGTTCTCAATACCTGGGAGCCTACTCTTTGCCTACATCTTTGCATTTGTACCTACTTCTCTTTACTCTCATGTGAACTCAAAAGTACCTTCCTCAGTCTTCCCTGACCACCCTATCTAAAGTGAGACTCCCCTGCCCCTGCAAGTAACCCACTGCCTTTACTTATCATCTTTATATCACTTACCACTACCAGAAATTTTTTTTGCTTGCATGTTTACTTGCTTAGTACTTCCTCTCCCAAATGTAAACGCTAGGGGTTTTATTTGCTTTTCTACTTGTGATTCTCAAGGCTTAAGCCAGGCCCTGGCTTAAGATATGCAATGCATTTGTTGAATAAACCAATGAGAACAATATTGCCAACTTTATAGTTTTCCTCAGAGGCAGCCTTGAATATTGCAGACACACCATGAGGATCCTTAGCCTATACTTTAGAGCAAGGTTCAGCAAACTACAGCCCATGGGTCAAATCTGGCCCACCATCTGTTTATATAAAGTTTTATTGGAACACGGTCACGCTGATTTCTTTTTACACAGTGTCTATGGCTGCTTTCACCCTGCAACAGCAGAGTTAAGTAGTTGTGACAGAGATCATACAGTCTGCAAAGCTGAAAATATTTACATCTGGCATTTTGTAGGAAAAATCTGTGAAACTTTGCTTTAGAGGGAAGATTCCCTGGATTACCACAGACCTTTGTTTCATGTGAGTTGATGCCATAATGGTAAGATGCCACATTGCTTTCTCTCACAGAGGCCTCTTTCATGTCAGCGTCTTTAGATAGGCAACTCAATCTTTCTGTTCATGAAAATATTGCCTTGGCAATCTGCTTAATTCAGATGGAAAACTACTCCGACCTGAATTATCCAGAGAGCAGAGATTAGTGTGTTTTCTCTAATTGTTAATTATCAGGATGACACATAGTATGGGCCACTCTGCTTGTCTGTCTTTTTATCTAGAGGAAGGGTTTAGCAAGGCACCTTGGTGGCATGAAAGATAGACTTTAAGTGTAAGATTTTATTGTTTTTATTATTTCCCTTTGCTTAGATCTCTATAAGAATCATGATGTTTCCAAGGCAGCACATGGTTTGGGGAAACTGGAGAGAATACTCCCAATGGAAAGGGATAACATCACGGCTGCCACAACAATGCTATCCAGTGTACAAATGTCGGATGTTCAGAGGGACCAAGTCATCTTGATTAGAATCGTGGAGGTATGAGTTTCAAAGTGGAATAATCTCATGTTCAATAAATTTGCAAATTCTCTTCACAGTGCAGTGGAAAACGGAACATGCTTAAAACAATTCCAGGGACTTGGCTCCTGGGCTTATTCAGATATGGTAATGATTGTCAGGGACTGGTTTATTGTCTTGCTAGGATGAAGTAGATGCTTTTGAATCTCTTTCTATTGTGCATGTCTGTGGGAACACATGTTTGCTCTTCTGTATCACCCCAAATATTAAAAAGCTGTTCAAATTGCCAGATCATTTTCTCCAAGATGATGCTTATTTATTTACAAAAATCTTTAGAATTATATTGCAAAGAATGTGTTTATTGTAGAAAAACCAGAACACATAGTTATTTTAATACAAGAAAGCAAAAAAAAAAAAAAAAAATCAAACCACCTCTCTGAGATAACTGTTGTTAATATTTTATTATAAGCCCTCCCATACTTTTCCCTATGGACTAAAATAAAAAAATACATATGTGTGTGTATATATCCATGTGTGTGTATTAGACATACATAATACTATACATACTATTCTCTAATCTGCTTTATTTTTCACTGAATAGCATGTTATGAACTTTTTATACTCTACCGAAATTAGAATAGTGTGGTAGTTAACATCATGTGCTCTGAAATCTGGTTGTCTTGTTTGAAATCTTGACTCTATCAATTACTAGCTGTATGACCTTGGGCAAGTTATATAATTGCTATGGTGCATCAGTTTCCTCATCTGTGAAATGAGGATGATAATGATGGAATATACTAACTATATGATAATGATGGAATATACTAACTATAATGATGGAATATACTAACTATAGGTTGTTGTGAGGGTTAAATATGTTAATGCCAAAAAAATTCCATAATACAGTTCCCAGCATATGGGAAGCTCTTGTTAAATGTTAGCTATGATTATCTTTCCATGTTAACTCATGTATGGCCACATCATTATTTTTTTGGCTGCATATGATACTATTGTATTGGTATGGGAACATTCTTCTCTGCTTTTCATTTGGTGTATGGTTGTGTATACGTGATTTAATGCTGGTCATGCTTTAATGCTGTTATTTTCTTTCTATCTTTTATTTTAGGTTCAAGGGGGACACGTGCAGGTTTGTTATGTGGGCAAATTGTGTGTCCCAGGCTTTGGTGTACAGATAATTTTGGCCTCTGGGTAATCAGCATAATACCCAATAGGTAGTTTTCCAACCCTCGTGTCCATGTGTACTCAATGTTTAGCTCCCACTTATAAGTAAGAACATGTGGTATTTAGTTTTCTGTTCCAGTGTTTATTTACTTAGGACAATGACCTCCAGCTCCATCCGTGTTGCTGCAAAGGACATGATCTCATTTTTTTATGGCTGCACAGTATTCCATGGTATATGTTTACCACATTTTCTTTATCAGGTCTACTGTTGACAGGCATCTAGGTTGATTCCGTGTCTTTGCTGTTGTGAATAGTGCTGTGATAAATATACACATGCGTTTGTCTTTATAGTAGAGAGTATACTCCTTTAGGCATATACCCAATAATGGGATTGTTGAGTTGAATAGTAGTTCTATTTTAAGTTCTCTGAGAAATCTCCAGACTGCTTTCCACAGTGACTGAACTAATTTACATTCCCACCAACAGTGTATAAGCCTTCCGTTTTCTGTGCAACCTCACCAGTATCTGTTAGTTTTGACTTCTTAATGATAGCTAGTTTGATTGGTGTGAGATGATATCTCATTATGGTTTTGATTTGCATTTACCAAATTATTAGTGATACTGAGCATTTTTATATGCTTGTTGGCTGCATATATGTCTTGTTTTGAGAAAGCTCTGTTCATATCCTTTGCCCATTTTTATTGGGTTTATTTGTTTTTTCTTCTTGTTTATTTGTTTTATTTATTTATTTATTTTATAGATTCTGGATAGTAGACCTTGGACAAATGCGTAGTATGTAGATATTTTCTCCCATTCTGTAGGTTGTCTGTTTACTCTGTTGAGAGTTTCTTTTGGTATACAGAAGCTCTTTAGTTTAATTAGGTCCCATTTGTCAATTTTTGTTTTTGTTGAAATAGCTTTTGCAGTCTTTGTCATGAAGTCTTTGCCTGGGCCAACGTCAAGAATGGTTTTTCCTAGATTTTTTTCTTGGGTTTTTATAGTTTTAGGTTTTATGCTTAAATCTTTACTCTATCTTGAGATGATTTTTGTATATGATGAAAGGTAGGGGTCCAGTTTTAAATCTTCTGCACAGCTTGCCAGTTATCCTGGCACCATTTATTGAATAGGGAGTTGTTTTAATCCATTTTCACACTGCTATAAAGAACTACCTTAGACTAGGTAATTTATAAAGGAAAGAGGTTTCATTAACTCACAGTTCCACATGGCTGGGGAGGCCTCAGGAAACTTACAATCATAGAGGAAGGTGAAGGGGAAGCAAGGCATGTCTTACATGGTGGCAGGAGAGAGAGAGTGAAGGAAGCCACACCCTTTTAAACTATCATATCTCTTGAGAACTCACTATCAGGAGAACAGCATGGAGAAAACTGCCTTCATGATCCAATCACCTCGTAACAGGTCCCTCCCTCGACATGTGGGAATGACTATATGAGATAAGATTTGGGTGGGGACAGAGGCAAACCATATCAGGAGTACTTTCCCCATTGCTTGCTTTTGTCAGCTTTGCTAAAGATCAGATGGTTGAGGGTGTGCCACTTTATTTCTGGGTTCCCTAACCCTTTCCATTGCCCTGTGGTCTGCTTTTATACCAGTACCATGCTTTTTTAGTTACAGTGGCCTTGTAGTATAGTTTGAAGTCA
Organism: Papio anubis; assembly: GCF_008728515.1. Lineage (NCBI taxonomy): Eukaryota > Metazoa > Chordata > Mammalia > Primates > Cercopithecidae > Papio > Papio anubis. The sequence goes on from NC_044987.1 coordinate 78,619,080, forward strand.
GGTAGCATAATGCCTCCAGCTTTATTCTTTTTTTTCCATAGGATTGCTTTAGACATTTGGGCTCTTTTTTGGTTTCAAATGAATTTCAGAATTTCTTTCTTTCTTTTTTTTAATTAAAAAAATAGAGAGAGGGTCTCGCTCTGTCACCCAGGCAGGAGTGCTGTGGTGTGATCTTGGCTCACTGCAACCTCTGTCCCCTGGCTCAAGAGTCCTCCTACCTCAGCCTTCCAAGTAGCTGGAACCACAGGCACGCAGCACCACACCTGGTTATTATTATTATTATTTTTGTATTGTTAGTAGAGATGGGGTCTTGCTATGTAACTCAGGCTGGTCTTGAACTCCTGAGCTTAAGCAGTCTGCCCACCTCAGCTTCCCAAAGTACTGAGATTATAGGTGTGAGCCACTGTGCCTGGCCAGATTCTTTTTTTTCTAATTCTGTGAAATGCTGCATTTTGATGTACATGAAATTGGAGTTGTATGGCACATCTGAAGAGACAGCACTGAGGAATCTTTTAGCCCTCTTGCTAGAGAAGTCCTGACGATATTAGTGGGAAGGGAGAGGAAAGGATGGAAGACTTTGTAGCTATGGATCTCAGCAGATAAGAGGTGGTGCAGTGGCTGTGCATGAACTTTACAGGGTCTGGTCTTGGCTCTGCTACGTTCTGAGCATCATATGCAACTTAACCTCTCTACGTCTTAATTTTCACATCTATAAAATTAAGATTCTTTTTGGTATCTACCTTTTTGGGTTCTTGTAAATTAGATCATTCATGTGAAGAGTTTAGCATTTGTCTGTTACCTGGCAAAGTCTCGATAAATATTAGATATTATTATTTGAAATTGGGGGTTACCATTAAAACATGATGTATTCATGCATGAATATACATACATTCATGTAGTTTAGCTATGGAACAGTTAGTTGATAAGTTGTACATTTATACCTCTTTTTCCTTCTCTTTCCATTGGTTTCTTGCTACTGTGCCTCAAATTCACACCTACTCTTTAATACTCAGCTTTGTGATTCTGGGATGGGATTCTGCAAACCCCTTTTGCTTTTGCCAAATGGATCCACATTCGATTCTGCTATTAGAAGGTGCTATGTGGAGACTGCTTCCTGAAGGAGAGAAAAGGGATATGCTTCTTCCTGTTTGCTTCCAGTTCCTGCCAGCATCACTCCAGCAATGCTTCTTTGCTTTGGCAGTGGCAGTTCATTTCAGCAGAGCAGCTGGCTCCAGTCTTCATTTTTTTCCACACTCTGAGAACCAGTCCCCTTGTCCTTCTTTGGAGATCCCAGCCTTGGCCTGTTGGCATGCCTTCCTCAGAGGTCTGGGCTCCATCTCTGTGAAGGGTTGTTTCATGTCTCTAGGTCCTAGTAGCCCTAGACTCTTCCCTTTGTTCCTCCAGCCATGGTGGCATAGCCATTTTGTACTTATGTCTGTGAAACTTCAGCATTATCCTCTCAGCCATCTCAGTTCTCCAATGCCTGGTGAACAATAATTTACACTAAATTATCTCTGTTAAAATTTCTGATGTTGTTTTTGTTTCCTGAGTGGAAACTTCACCTTCCCTAAATGAACCAGTTGAGAATCAGTTGAGAAGGGAAGATTCATTTCATGAGTAAATGTGTCAATGTTACTCTGAAGGAAGATGGCTGGGAGTCTAGTCTTTATCCTGATTGTCCTTATTGTATAATTCTACTTATTGTAGAAGTACCAGAGCCAGCAGACCACCTGGGCCCTGAAGATGCCCTGGAGGCATGGCTTGGGGGGACTGTGCTTTGTGGGCTATGGCTGCTTCCAAGAATGCAGGGAAGGATGAGACCTCAATATGAGTGTCCACATTTGGGAAGCAGAATAATCCTTTAAGACAGACCAAGAGGAGAAGGAGGATGGAAGGAGAGAGGCCTGGAAGAGAAAGGACTACTGTGTTATCAGAGGCAGAATGCAGGGTAAAAAATGGGTCAGCGAAAGCCAGCAGAGGGTGGGGTGTGGAGAGGGAGAGAATAACGGAGACTATTAGTCTTGGTAATAGGACAGTTTCAGCCTTTCATTGTTTACTGATAATAAAAAAGGCCTGCACAATAGGTTGGTCAACACCACTTTCCTGCTTCGTTGGTTTCCAAAGGGATTTGATGCTTCCCTGCTGAGAGATTATTTCTAGGAGCCTGTTTCAGGTCACTCACCATAACCTCCTCACTCAGTGATCAGCTGTGTTTGTCTCCCTGTCTGTCTGTCTGTCTGTCTCTCTCCGTTTGTGTGTCTGTTTCTTTCTTTCTGTCTCTCTCTCTTTCTCTCTCTCTCCTCTCTCTCTCTCTCTCTCTCTCTCTCTCTCTCACACACACACACACACACACACACACACACGCTTCTTTATCTACGAGGAACATTGGAAATCCTGCCCCAGCAGTGGTCCTGCCCAGAGTGGATCTGACCAGCGAGGCTTCAAGAGAGCAATAGATGAGGCTGCCATTGCCTTCTGACCTTCAGCTCTCTGGATGCACACATGACCAGGATGCCTTTATTGAGTTCAAAGAGCCAGGTGGTGCTGCTGATGGGGAGAAGGCAGAGTGACTCTGGGTGGGAAGAGGTGAATGGCTCTTACCACCAGGCAACCTGGTGTGGGGTTTTATGAGCCGAAGCAGAGAAGCTCCTGCCCCTGGCTTAAAAATTAACTATCCTGGCTAAAAACAAAATATTCCCTTTGTTTCTTCAGAGAAGATTCAACAGGAAGGACAAAAGCGTCTAATGTCTCCATTGAGATTTTTTAAAAATAAACTTTTTATTTTGGAATAATTTCACTTTTACAGAAAGTTTACAAATTAATACGAAGAGTTCTCATGTTCCCCTCTCCTAGTTTTTCCTGTTGTTAACATCTGACATCACCATAGTACGTTCAGAAAAACTAAGGAACAAACATTGGCATGTTACTCTTGTTAGTTAAACTCTGTAATCTTTATTCAGGTTTCACTAGCTTTTCCATGAATGTCCCTTTTTCTGTTCCAGGATTTCATCCATCATATCAGGTTACATTTAGTTGTTGTGTCTCCTTAGTTATACTTTTTCAGTCTTTCCTTATTTTGGTACTTTGATAATTTTGAGAAGTATTGGTCAGGTACTTTATATAGTGTCCCTCCATTTGGGTTTGCAAAGTGTTTTTTTCATGATTAGACTGCGGTTATGGGTTTCTGGGAGGAAGACCATCAAGGTGAAGTGTCCTCTCATCACAGCCTGTGGGATGTACCCAGGTGCTGTCCACATGATTTACCTGTGGTTCCACCATGATTTGAAGGCAGAGGGCAGGCTCTGAGAAGCCTCCTACAGGATAAGGGTCTTGATTCAGAGTCCTTCCCTCTGGATACACTAGACCATGGATTGCTGATCAAGAAGGACCCTGCAAAGCTGGAGATGGGGTGGAGGGGGGCAGTGGTGCACATCGGAAGAGCCACAGACTAGAAGCCAGGTCTGTCCGGCACTAGTCCTGACTTCACTGCTTCTGAACTGTGTGATGTTGAGTGAAAGTCTTTAACCTTCCTGGCCTCAGTTTCCTCATTCACCAATCAGTATGTATCCCCTTCCCCTCCCTTCCTTCTAGGGTTGGCAACTGGATCAGATGGCATATTAGGTATGAAAAGACTTTAAAAAGTATAAAAGACAGTACATAGATGGGAAGTCAGTCTTTGAAGCCTGCTTTGGATTTTCCAGCATTTCAGCTCCAGCAGGAGGAGAAAGATTTCCTTTCTATTTACTGATCTCTGTTAGCAAGCAAACACATACAGGTCATATGGGTGTTTGTGTGTATGTGTGTGTGTGTGTGTGTGTGTGTGTATCTTTTAACTTTTTTTAAAGTCTGATTTATT